>NC_061794.1:8035783-8388783 GCF_021462225.1 Girardinichthys multiradiatus | reverse complement strand
TCTGTGAGATGTTCAAAGCTGAAGATATTGTTTTGTAATCTAACTCTTTTTAACTTCAACACAACCTTCTCCCTAGCCTGTCTGCTGTGATCCTTGATCTCCATTATGCTGTTTTTCTAACAACTCCTTTACAGAGCAGATGTATTCATAGTGAAATTAGATTAGATTATATACATATGGACTTTATGTACTAGTTAGGTGACTAGTACTAGTGACTAGTACATTAATGTTTTGATTTAAAACAACTTTGAAAACCATGAATCCTTTTCCTTTGATTTCACATTTATTTGCAGTTTGTGGTTGTAATGTGACAAAATATGACAAAGTTCAATGGGTTTAAACTTATGGGAGGCAAATACTAACAATAGAAACATTTGTTTCTGTTGTTGGAAATCATATCACTGGAGTCCCCATACCAGAACTTGTGATCTTAGAGCAAGGGAAAAGCTGATGATGATGTCCTAGTTCATCACTTCCAGCTCCTCTGTTGTAATGCATTTATTGTCAGTGAGAGGAGCGGGTGTACTGGGGGGAATCTGAGGCCATGTGCCTCTGCAGAGAATGTGCTCAACCAGGAAGAGGCTCTCTATTGTCACCTTCCCACAGAGGTTAAGCAGGGAGAGGGCTTGCAGTGTAGGTTGTTGTTTAGCATGGCCTGTACACATTTAGCCACATGGGAAACAGGCAGCGGTGACATATTAAACTGGCGTCACAAACAGCCCAGTGTCACTGCTAAGGAATGCCGGTGGTGGGATTATCTCAAACTTCCCACAGAGAGAGAGAGAGGGGGGCGGGGGGAGACCAGGGAGTTTCTCCTTTCTTCATGTTTGGTAATCAGCTGTTCTGTTTTTATTTTCAGCAATATCCTGAGAAACACATTAGCACATGTTGCACATATTCAGCCTAGGGAGACAGAGTTTTGTCCTGCTCTTTATTATGATAACCATTTAAAGGTTGTCACTGCTCTATTTTGTTATGTACTGAACTCTAGTTTCATCACCCGCCCCAATTCTAACTTTCCCTTTCTTCCCCCTTCTCATGTTTACAGTTGATTTGCATCATGGGCTGGGAAGAAGGGTGAGAACCTTTTTGTCATTGTGGTGCTGGCAGAGGGGTTTTCCCACCAGTTTCTTCCTCTCATCCGGTTGAATCAAAACACCTCTGTGTTGCAGGCCGGTGATGTCATGGCCCAGAAACTGCTCAAAGCTGTTTCCCTGGGAAACCCCATATCAGGAAATCCAGACGACCCCCCCCCCTGTCTTCTCTCCCCTTGATTGTTATAGCAGCACAGCTTGGAAAGGACTGTGAGGTTTCTGATTAGGTTCCCATTCTACTGCCGGTGGAGATTGCCAACTTGAACTTGTTGAGCTGAGCTGAACAAGCCTCATCTGCTCTGCTCTTTGCAAGCTATGCTCTAAAATATCTTGCTAAGGAATTAAACTATATAATACTATATATACTGGGTCATTTGCCTTTAGACTCACATAAACTTAATCAGTAATCAGTAACCTCAACTCCTGACATTTGGGGGTAGTTCTCCTTCATTATTCCATCCCCCTTGTGCAATGCACCAGTATCACTGCCGGACCCTCACTATGCTGCTACCACCTACATGCTTGACAGCTGGCCCAGTGTTCTTTGGTTTGGAAGCCCGAACCTGGACCCATTTATTTGTCTTGTCATTGTGGCCAAACAGCTCAATCTTTATCTCATTTGACCATGAAACCTTTCTCCAGAATGTGTTTGACTAGTCCATGTTAGGGCTGCACAGTATTTATACCTTTTCTCCTGTGATGTATGGTGGAGTGCATTTAAGGAACTGTTTGTATTTCAATTCAGTAGTTGACAAATCATAATTTCTACTAATTTTCAAGAAAGGATTTGATTATTTCTGCAAGACAATGTCAGAGCGAGGCCACTCGTCTTGGCCTTTAAGTAGTCCACATGTTAAAAGGATCTGCCCAGATCTGCCCCCTATTAAAAGCTATTTGCACATTATAGAACAGAAAACATGAACTGTTCAGATTAGATCAGATCAGTTTACAGTTACATTATTAGCAAAGCATTATTCACTCATTTTAATTATAATGGGGATTGTACTTTTAGCTCACTTTTAGCTGCTTCTTGTTAATTTATTATTTAGAAATATATATTTTTTTCAATTATAGATAGACATACAGGTCCTTCTCAAAATATTAGCATATTGTTCGTTCGTTCGTTCGTCGTCTTCCGCTTATCCAGGACCGGGTCGCGGGGGCAGCAGACTCAGCAGAGACGCCCAGACGTCCCTCTCTCCAGACACCTCCTCCAGCTCCTCCAGGGGGAGCCCAAGGCGTTCCCAGGCCAGCCGAGAGACATAGTCCCTCCAGCAAGGTCCTGGGCCGTCCCCTGGGCCTCCTCCCGGTGGGACGTGCCTGGAACACCTCCCGAGGAAGGCGTCCAGGAGGCATCCGGTATAGATGCCCGAGCCACCTCAACTGGCTCCTCTCAATGTGGAGGAGCAGCGGCTCTACTCCGAGCTCCTCCCGGATGGCCGAGCTCCTCACCCTATCTCTAAGGGAGTGCCCGGCCACCCTACGGAGGAAGCTCATTTCAGCCGCTTGTATCCGTGATCTCGTTCTTTCGGTCATGACCCAAAGTTCATGGCCATAGGTGAGGGTAGGAACGTAGACCGACCAGTAAATTGAGAGCTTTGCTTTTCGGCTCAGCTTTCTCTTCACCACAATGGACCGACACAGCGCCCCCATTACTGTGGCAGCTGCACCGATCCGTCTGTCGATCTCCCGCTCCATTCTTCCCTCACTCGTGAACAAGACCCCGAGATACTTAAACTCCTCCACTTGAGGCAGGAACTCCCCTCCAACCTGAAGAGGACAAGCCACCCTTTTCCGGTCGAGTACCATGGCCTCGGACTTGGAGGAGCTGATCCTCATCCCAGCCACTTCACACTCGGCTGCGAACCGCCACAGCGCATGCTGTAGGTCTTGGCTAGAGGGGGCCAGCAGGACCACGTCATCCGCAAAAAGAAGAGACGAAATCCACTGGTCCCCAAACCAGACCCCCTCCGGCGCTTGGCTGCGTCTAGAAATCCTGTCCATAAAAGTTATGAACAGGACCGGCGACAAAGGGCAGCCCTGCCAAAGTCCAACATGCACTGGGAACAGGTCCGACTTAGTGCCGGCAATGCGGACCAAACTCCTGCTCCGCTCGTACAGGGACCGGATGGCCCCTAATAAAGGGCCCCCGATTCCATACTCCTGGAGCACCCCCCACAGGGCATCACGAGGGACACAGTCGAATGCCTTCTCCAGGTCCACAAAACACATGTGAACCGGTTGGGCAAACTCCCATGAACCCTCGAGCACCCTGTAGAGGGTATAGAGCTGGTCCAGTGATTAGCATATTGTGATAAAGTTAATTATTTTCCATAATGTCATGATGAAAATGTAACATTCATATATTTTAGATTCATTGCACACTAACAGAAATATTTCAGGTCTTTTATTGTCTTAATACGGATGATTTTGGCATACAGCTCATGAAAACCCAAAATTCCTATCTCACAAAATTAGCATATTTCATCCGACCAATAAAAGAAAAGTGTTTTTAATACAAAAAACGTCAACCTTCAAATAATCATGTACAGTTATGCACTCAATACTTGGTCGGGAATCCTTTTGCAGAAATGACTGCTTCAATGCGGCGTGGCATGGAGGCAATCAGCCTGTGGCACTGCTGAGGTCTTATGGAGGCCCAGGATGCTTCGATAGCAGCCTTTAGCTCATCCAGTGTGTTGGGTCTTGAGTCTCTCAACGTTCTCTTCACAATATCCCACAGATTCTCTATGGGGTTCAGGTCAGGAGAGTTGGCAGGCCAATTGAGCACAGTGATACCATGGTCAGTAAACCATTTACCAGTGGTTTTGACACTGTGAGCAGGTGCCAGGTCGTGCTGAAAAATGAAATCTTCATCTCCATAAAGCTTTTCAGCAGATGGAAGCATGAAGTGCTCCAAAATCTCCTGATAGCTAGCTGCATTGACCCTGCCCTTGATAAAACACAGTGGACCAACACCAGCAGCTGACACGGCACCCCAGACCATCAATGACTGTGAGTATTTGACACTGGACTTCTGGCATTTTGGCATTTCCTTCTCCCCAGTCTTCCTCCAGACTCTGGCACCTTGATTTCCGAATGACATGCAGAATTTGCTTTCATCTGAAAAAAGTACTTTGGACCACTGAGCAACAGTCCAGTGCTGCTTCTCTGTAGCCCAGGTCAGGCGCTTCTGCCGCTGTTTCTGGTTCAAAAGTGGCTTGACCTGGGGAATGCGGCACCTGTAGCCCATTTCCTGCACACGCCTGTGCACGGTGGCTCTGGATGTTTCTACTCCAGACTCAGTCCACTGCTTCCGCAGGTCCCCCAAGGTCTGGAATCGGCCCTTCTCCACAATCTTCCTCAGGGTCCGGTCACCTCTTCTCGTTGTGCAGCGTTTTCTGCCACACTTTTTCCTTCCCAAAGACTTCCCACTGAGGTGCCTTGATATAGCACTCTGGGAACAGCCTATTCGTTCAGAAATTTCTTTCTGTGTCTTACCCTCTTGCTTGAGGGTGTCAATAGTGGCCTTCTGGACAGCAGTCAGGTCGGCAGTCTTACCCATGATTGGGGTTTTGAGTGATGAACCAGGCTGGGAGTTTTAAAGGCCTCAGGAATCTTTTGCAGGTGTTTAGAGTTAACTTGTTGATTCAGATGATTAGGTTCATAGCTCGTTTAGAGACCCTTTTAATGATATGCTAATTTTGTGAGATAGGAATTTTGGGTTTTCATGAGCTGTATGCCAAAATAATCTGTATTAAGACAATAAAAGACCTGAAATATTTCAGTTAGTGTGCAATGAATCTAAAATATATGAATGTTAAATTTTCATCATGACATTATGGAAAATAATTAGCTTTATCACAATATGCTAATATTTTGAGAAGGACCTGTATGCCATATAGCTAGGACACCACAAGAAGCCCCTGAACTTCTACGTCCTTCAGCTTGTTTGTCACTTTGTAACTTTGGCACGAAACAATCTAATCATGGAAGTTGCAAAATAAAACAACTACCACACAGTATTTGTCCTGCACGTGTTTTTACTAACATTAGAAACACTTGCTGTTGTTAGAAACCGTAGAACTGGATCAACAACACCAGAACTGCAAATACATGGCATTATTTTATGGGTTTGCAGAGATAAACACATTTAGAAAAGTATGCTCTGCTTCCATTGAATGATACTCAGGTCAACAGTGATGAACGTTCAGAGGCTCTGCTTTCCAACTGCAACACATCTTGGTTATAACTTTTCTTAAAGATGTAAATTATGATTCTCTTGACTTATTTACATTAAAACAGATGGGGTTTGCATCTAGTTTCCTTTTCTCATTTGCCTCTGAATGCCTATGTATTTTATGTGTGTGTGAGTAGTGTGTTTATGTTTACCTTTGCATTGACGTGTGTGTGAGCTGTATGCCTGTCACTGGGTGTGTTTGGGTGTGTGTTTGTCATGGCTTTAAGAGTGTAGTCATCAGGCTCTGCATCTCCCACAGGAATGCACACAAGAATGTCTTCATTCGTCACCTTCATCCTCCCTTGTCTCCTCTTCTCCTTCTGTGTCTGCACTTATCACATCCTGTCAATGTGCTATTACAGGATAAGGGACACATTGCATTCTTCACATTTGATGTTTCCTTTGTGATAAAAGTGAATGAATAAAACCACCCACTTTATCACTGGAAATAAACAATTCTGTCTAATTAGCACCAGGGCTCAAAGGACATGTTGTTCCGGCTTCTTTGAACATTTGCTGCAGAGAAAAAAAAAAAAAGACTTTAATGTCCGGCCTCATGAATACAAACAGTTTTCAGATGGAGGGTTTGCTTATGTGTTTCAGTGCATGGTCTTCACGGGTGTCTCTCCACTTCCTTCTGTCCCTGGGGACACTGAGGGTCACTGCGGATATTACTACATGGTGGTGAGCACATTGGTGGTGCCACTCAGCGATTATCTGTTCCTAAACGACAGCAGATGCTTTTGTCGTTTAGCAGCCTAACTCCTGCATGAGAGAGCGAAGTCGCAGGATTTAATTTAATTCCAACATAAAAACGGTTTTTGTAATGGCAATTAATACAATTGAAATAATTCAAATTAAATATCTATCTTTATCATAATAAAGTAAATATTCTTATAAGATTTCATGACAAATCAATCTATCTATCTATCTATCTATCTATCTATCTATCTATCTATCTATCTATCTATCTATCTATCTATCTATCTATCTATCTATCTATCTATCTATCTATCTATCTATCTATCTATCTATCTATCTATCTATCTATCTATCTATCTATCTATCTATCTATCTATCTATCTATCTATCTATCTATCTATCTATCTATCTATCTATCTATCTATCTATCTATCTATCTATCTATCTATCTATCTATCTATCTATCTATCTATCTATCTATCTATCTATCTATCTATCTATCCATCCATCCATCCATCCATCCATCCATCCATCCATCCATCCATCCATCCATCCATCCATCCATCCATCCATCCATCCATCCATCCAATTAGCCACTATAGACAGTGACGTGCGCACGCAGGCGCCATTGCTGCAAGGTACTGTTGAGAAATTTAGATTCTATGCACCCTTCATAAACTCCCCTAATAAATGACTGTATATGAATATTCAAATCCTTGTATTATATTATATATGTTATTCTACTCCTACAACTTTATTGGCCTTTGAAAAGAACCAGTGTTGTGTGCTGATGTTGCTTCTGCTTCTGCAGCAGCCCTGAATCAATGCATAGCAATGGCACAGTAATATCTGTCCGTCCGTCCATATTCCTTCCTTTCTAGTGTTATACCCCTTTCCTTCTTGATTCCTTTCTCATTTCCCTAATTGTGCCTTACCTCTCTCTCGTGTCCTATCTGTTTAGCTTCTGCCCTTACATCTTTGTGTCCTATTTTTACCTTTGTACCTAATCCTTCTGTCCTTCTGCTCTAGCTTTAGCAAGAAGTAAATTTGTGCAGCAACATTAATGATATGATTCTGTGCTTTTCAGGTCTCTTAGTAGTTGATAATGTATCCAGATGGACTCGCGATCAGGTCATCCACCAAATCAGCTGATGATACGCGTTGACACAGCGTTTGTCTGACTAGTTTGTTAGCTTCCACAGGTAACGGTAGTGTACCCGACAATAGCTTCAACAACCTCACCTGAAACACAATTGATATAAAAATTACAGTAATAATTAGTCATCATTTATCCATCCTCTTCTGATCTGACACTAACAGGTCCAGGCCCAATCTTTTCAGCAACACCAGATTTTTCCTTGACAATCCCTGGGCATTTCCAGGGCCGAAAGAGAATCAACACGCTCCAGGAAGTTCTAGGTTTGGCCTTGGGTCTTACCCAAGTGGGTCATCCTGGAACACCAAAGGGAAGTGCCCTGGATGCATCCTAATAAGATAAGTGAAACCAATCAGGCCAACAACAGCAATCGGTTTACTATAAGCTCTCTCTGCCCACCCTCACCCATGGTTGTGTGATATGGACCATGACCAAAACAATGAGAAAATGGATACAAGTGGCTGAATGAGATTCCTCTGTATTATGGCCAGGATCTGGATTGTTAAACCAGATACTTTAGTATAAAACAAATGATGCTAAGTTTCTGAAACATGTAAATGTCCTTAGTGGCAGACTATAACTTGAATTATATTAACCATGAATAAATGCAATTAAATGTGTGCTCTTGTGTAAAGTAATAGCTATCCTACCAGGATGGTGACCTTTACTGGACGTCATAGCAGTTGTTTACTTTGCTTTGGAAATGACTGCCCGCAAAACACCCAACCCTTCTTATCGTGGACAGGTCAAACAAGAGTTGCTGAACACCCAAATCTTAACAACAAACACGGATGTGTAACTTCCCCTTTCCTACCTATCACACCCCACCGCTGCCTCATGTGCACAGGGAACCCTGCTGTAAACACAGGCTGATGTGAGGGGAACGTAGGAGTGGCTCGATCTGGAGAACCCAGCCTTTGTTTATATTGTCCGTTCCTGACGTCAGCTGTGAGAGAAGGAGCTTGGTGAATCAACAGTGAGGATGCGGGAGAGTTGTGTTTGCCTACCTAGGAAAAAAATGAATGTGCCAGCAGGGATATTTGCTATGTCTTCAGGAAACAGAAGGAAGGAAACACCAAGGCAGGGAGAGCAGGGTAGGAATTAGCAAATACGGAAAAAAACTTCACATGAAAAAAAGATAGGGCATTGCAAAAGTACTAATTTTATTACATTCCAGCAACAAATTATTTTATTTGAATTATAGGTGATAGACAACACAAGGCAGCTCATAATTGTTAATTTCAGGGAAAAACCATCCATCCATCCATCCATCCATCCATCCATCCATATATCCATCCATATATCCATCCATCCATCCATCCATTCATCCATACATCCATCCATCCATACATCAATTATACAAGCTTATCCTTTGGCTGCGGGAGGCGGTTGTCTGTCTCCAGCGATCATTTGGGCGAGAACAGGTCGCCAATCCTTCATCATAGGGCAAACAACCATGCACACAAGCATTCATAAATAAGGGCAATTGAGAAAAAAGGTTAAATGGTTATCAAAATATTTTTACAAAACTAAAACATGTGGTGTGCATTTGTAATCAGCCCACTTTACCCCCATACACCTAAAATCCAGTACAACCAACTGCTTTTAGAAATCATATAATCAGTAAGTAGAGATCCATTACTCAGATGGGACAATCTGTTGATAGGGCAACCATTTGTTGTGCACTTGTCCATATTGCTTTTTCTAGAAGAGTGGTTGAATAGAAATGTTTTTTAAAACTTTGAAAACCATTTTTCCCCACATAAAATGTAAACTTTTGACATAAAGTTACAATAAAACACATTAATGTTTTTGGTTGCACTATGACAAATTTTAGACAAGTTCAAGGGGTATGAAAACATTTGCAAGGTGTGTTGAAAGAAATATATGCAACACTGGGGTAGTGCTAAACGAATGGGCACCATCATGGCAGAATTGTCTACTGAAGTGAAGCTTGCAACCTGAGAAACTTGCACACGTCAAACTCTGACATAAGAGGATAAAATGGATATCATTTTAAAACTTCAAGCTTAGTTAATGCCCTCCTCTCTCTTGTGTAAGTCACAATTTATTTTGGTACTTGTAAGAGCTCACTGATCTTTTTCTCTGAACATGTAACTTTATTATGCTTTTACACACACTTATCCGTCATCTATCTATTTTTTTATATCATGGGAGCAGCAACAAACTCTTGCAACTTTCCCACTTTGGCTTTTTTACACCTGCAGCCCCATAATTCATTCAGTATTCATGACAAGTATGACATTTATGATATAGCTCGCAGGGATCGTCCTCTGAGTGTGGTGGAAAGACAGCTTTTAGCCCGGTTCTCATGTGCGGGCGTTGTCTTAGGCAACACACTCCCAGCTCCCAGCTGCAGATCATCCAGAGATGCTCCTGTTTAACTTTATGGAGTTTAAACGAAAATTCAGAATGAAAGACTCACCTTCACCACCTCCACCTTCCAATGACTCTTCTGTGCGTCTCCCGGCCTTCCAATCAGCATCCTGTCCGTCTGATTCTCCATCCAATCACCTTCCGACGCCTTGTTTGTAAAGGACCATCGGCTGTGTTCCACCTCGCTTGTCAGCTGAGCTCATCCCTCCACCACCCCACCTCCACCATCTTCCTTCACATCTACTCCTGGCTTCCTCGCTTCCTGGCCGCCAATCCACCACCAGTGTCGGATCAGGGGGAAGACATCTCATCTTAGCTCATGTCATTTACAGCATTCATGTCTTCCTCCCAGGTCCGAGCGCCAAAGATATAATCATGTAATTTCTCATCATTAAAACTTTTCTAATTGCCAACCCTTTTCTTTGTGAGTCTTTTCAGATTAAAATTCACTTTGTAGGAAAGGTTTGACATGAGCTGTGCCCAAGTGCTCCACATCTCTTTGCTTGAGAAACACAGCTCAGGCAGATTCCAAACATTTCCTTTAGGGCCATCAGTAAAGCATTGTCATGTCAGTAGTTTTAAGTAAGAATCCTGTGCAGGCAGGTGGGGACGGCTGTATTGGCTTAACTTGTATAAAAAGTATGCTGGTGGAATGAGCTGCTTTCACAACTTTTGATCATCTCTCTACAAACGTGACATCAGACAGGTGAAGCAGAAGACCTCCTGGTGACAGCTTCTAATAAAGCAGGATAGTGATCCCACACATGGCTGCAATATGGAGCACCTGTTAGTGCTGTTGATGTGTAGCAAGAAGGTCTGGGGTTGAATGCTAGCATGGGGTCTTTCTGCTTGGAGTTTGCCTGTTCTCTCTGTACATGCGTAGGCTCTCACTGCGTACTTTGGCTTCTTTCCACAGTCCAAAAATGTGACTGTTAAGTTAATGGGTTTCTTTAAATTGCTGTTAGGTATACAAGTGTGTGTGCAGGGTCTTTTGTCCATTGGAGTCTCTGTGTTGGACTGGCAACTTGTCAAGGGGCGTACCCCGGCTTTCGCCCAATGACTGCTGGAGATAGGCACCAGCCTGCAAGGATGGGCAGATACAGATGGTAGACATTTCAACCAACAGATATTTGGATGAGGTAGATTAATACCAGATGCCAATGAAATGTGTAGGTGGCATATCTGATGGAAAACATTGCTGATATTATCAGCAAGGTACAACATTTTATTAGTTTTTTTTAACTACTGGGAAGGGCTATAGCTCACAAGTTTCATTTTAAAATCTCCATCTCGTCAGTAACCTGCACTGGAATGAACCTAACCTTTCCTGCCTGTAACTTTAACATTGCTAGTTTTATAGATTTATTTGCAGTTTGCATGAGCTAAAGCATTATTCAAGCCATTTAAATTTTGAAAATAAATACCCAGTTCATGCCCGTAAAATAATTATCAGTACATGTGTGGTCTCCTCAAGAACTATCCTGGAGATATCAAAATAACAATAAACCACACTTCCTCCATAGAAAACCACCAGTAAGAGTAACAGAGACTGACTTTATATCAGCAGTCCGAGCAAACATATGCATAACGTAGTGTTGAATCTCATAAATCGTCCTATGCAATTATTGACATTCATCACCATTGTCCTTGTCCTGAAAATCTTGAGCTTATAGTATTATTTTCTTATCCCAGTTTGTGATTATGACCATTGAACAAGGAAGGATCTTCTCTGATCTCTGTCTCTGATTTCCATAGTCTACAATAACACCTTGTATGTCAAGAGAACACTTTTGTGTCATTGCTTCAGAGTGCCTGACAGGAAGTTAGCCAACATAGTATTGCAACCACTAATACAAAAAACTCATCAGACTTCACTCAACCTATTTCATGAAATAAGAAATGGAAACATGGTAAAATGACATTGTATAGCAATGCTAATGTCACTGGGTTGGGTTCATGAATTGAGAATAAGTTTGTTCACTGAAGATAGCGTTAGCATTTTAAATGCTAAGTTGTTGGCTCAAGCTAGTGTTAGCTCTGTTTGAGATTTTGACTTTTCCAAAGACCTGGAGATACACTTAAGTGTCATATATTAATTATGAACATCATTCCCATTTTTTTGTAAATTAAAGTCTTCTTAGATTGAGCTTGTTAGCTTTATTTTTTAAACTAAAAGCTAAAACTCATTCATCGTTTAGTCACACAGTTGTTGGTAGCATCTTGTTGCAAATTCTACGGTGCATACGCTGGTATCCAGGCTTGCTTTCACCACTCAAAAATATTCATGTTGAATTAATCTGGCTCTTTAAATTGTCTCTGGCTGACTAGCACTTGAGATGATCACAGTCTCACTCAAACCTGTAAGGATAAGATAGTTATAGAGAGCAAATGCATAAAAATAAACCAGCGTAAACCAGATACTTGTTTAGTAATCCGAGTTGTGGATTATTACTTTAACTCACTCCTTGGTATAGTCTTTATTAGACATGAGTCACTTTAAACATTTTTGTTGCTGAAACCTAACCCAGTATGAGTCAACCCCATAACTCAACCCTGTTGTGTTAAACTAAAACAGGACTATATTTTATACATGTAATATTTTTTTATTTGCTTTCTTAAAATTACAGAGAATCTCAACAAACATTTGCCTGTATTACAAACACATTAATTTTTGTCTTCTGGGTAATAACCAGGTCATGAAGAAATGAAAAATTAACTGAAGCTATTAACTTTAATATGAAAAAGTTCTATTAAAATGGGACACTTGAATTTAAAATAGCACGGAAAAACCTTGAATTTGAAATAAACTTACTGCATTAGAGATATTAAATAAAGTTTACAGGATTTATTTCTGAAAGATGGAAATAAGAGGAGGTGAATGGAAACTGTAATGGAACACAAAACTTCCCCTTATGTTTTTACTCTTCTTTGTGGGAGGTTTTTGTTCTTTTTAAAAAAAAAAAAAACTTGATGAGAGAAGAGCCTAAACACTGTGACTCTTAAACAAACCAAAATGGCACCTATTTGAGCAAACATTTCTCCTCATCTCCTAATCACATTCATAGTTCCTAAACTAAATGAGATTTACCTTGCAAGAAAAGAAATTGCTGTAATATTTAAATATCTGCTATATTTTGATTTTAGTCAGATGGGATCATCTATGTCTGTCAGATAAACATGTTGGTTGTTGAAAGATGTCAGTATATACATTGGATATTTGGACTTGCATGCTGTGCAACTGATGCAAAAGATGCAACTGGAGAGACTGAATCAGAATAAGGCTGCAGGTCTAGATCATGTCAGCCCTAGAGTCCTGAAGGCCTGTGCAGAGCAACTCTGTAGGATTCTGCAGCACCTCTTCAACCTTAGCCTGGCCGAGAAGAAGGTTCCAGTGTTGTGGAAGACCTCCTATGTTGTTCCGGTACCAAAGAAAACTCACCCATCAGTCCTCAATGACTATAGACCTGTTGCCCTGACATCCCACATCATGAAGGTCCTAGAGAGACTCCTGTTGGCCCACCTGAGTAAGCAAACAACAAACTATCAGGACCCTCTTCAGTTTGCTTATTGCTGTGGAGTTGGAGTTGAAGATGCCATCATACACCTGCTTCAACAAACCCACTGTCATCTGGACAAAGCCAGCAGCACTGTGAGGATCATGTTCTTTGATTTCTCCAGTGCATTTAATACAATCCAACCTGATTTGCTTTGTCAGAAACCCCAGAAGACTCAGGTGGAGGCCTCAACAATCTCCTGGATCAAAGACTACCTGACAAACAGACCACAGTTTGTGAGACTGAAGGGTTATGAGTCTAACCAGGTAGTCAGCAGCACAGGAGCACCACAGGGGACTGTACTCTCACCATTCCTTTTCACTCTGTACACCTCAGACTTCCAGTACAAGACAGACTCCTGTCATCTGCAGAAATACTCAGATGATTCTGCAGTTGTGGGGTGGATCAGAGATGGACAAGAAGCTGAGTACAGGAAGGTGGTGGACCTCTTTGTGGCATTGTGTGGAAACAATCATCTCATTTTGACTAAAACAAAGGAGATGATTGTAGATTTTAAGAGAAACAGGAATAAGTCAAAAACTATTTCTATCATGGGAGAAGAAGTAGAGGTGGTGGAGGAGTATAAATACCTCGGTGTTCACCTGGACAACAGACTAGAGTGGAGATGCAACTGTGAAGCCATCTACAAGAAGGGACAGAGCAGAATGTACTTCTTGAGGAAGCTTAGGTCCTTTGGTGTTTGCAGCAAGATGCTGCATATCTTCTATAAGTCTGTTGTGGAAAGTGTGATCTCTTCTGCCATCATCTGCTGGGGAAGCAGCATCAGAGCCAGGGACTTAAAAAAGCTCAACAAGCTGATACAGAAGGCTGGTTCTGTTCTGGGGACTCCTCTGGAACCTCTGGAGATCATTGTGGAAAGACGGATTCTTCATAAAACGAAGAATATTATGGAGAACCCTGAGCATTCTCTTCATGAGACTGTCCTACAACAACAGAGTGTCTTCAGTCAGAGGCTTCTTCAGATCTGCTGTAAGACGGAGCGCTACAGGAGATCCTTGCTGCCCACAGCCATCAGCATCTACAACAGCTCTTTGAAGAAACCTTCATAATGAGCTACAACAACATTTAATTTCCCTTTGGGAATAATAAAGTATTTTTGAATTGAATTGAATTGAATGCATTTTGTTATTATTTAAGACCCCATTTTTCTGAAATGTTTAATCAGGCGATACTGTTGAATGACAAATGATTTGAATTAAGTCTTATCATTCAGGTTGTGCAGATAAAGTTATACTTGACCCGCTTGATTATTTGTGTTTCAGGTGATTAAAATAACTTCCAGAGGAAGATGAACAATCACTTTTGTATTGATAGAGATTTTTAATAAAAAAGATTTGAAAAGAACATTTCAAACATTGACAGATGTGGAATATCATTCATTTCTGTACAAAGAGCTTCTAGAATATTATTTTCAATGTAACAATAGAAACACGTTCTCTACCAAAGGTTGGACAGCACTTTCTGTTTGACTACTTGAATAACACAAAAATTCAGAAGCATAAATAGCTTAAAACTTTGCACAGAAGCCATATTGAATTTTGAGGTCAAGTAGGTGAAAATCTTTTGGCTGTCCAGGCTGGACTTCCAACTTCAGGGAGTTTTCAAAAACAGGAATTTTGAATTCAGGTTACAGATGGAAACCAGCAATACTGTTGAAATGTATATATAAATTTTAGACTTTCTTGTCAATTTTTATCATCATCTACAATGTTATTGTTAGGAGTTGAGCAACGGAGGAACCCAGAATGCAGACTAGCAAGCAGCATGACAGTAAGTGAAAAAAATTATTTAATTAACAAAAACTCATTCCAGATGAGGCAGGAACAAAACAGGCAGATCAGGCAAGCAAGATAGGCATGACATGATCGAGAAAAACTAGAAGTGAGCATGATCGAGAGAACTAGACATGAGCATGATTTGAAAATGTTTCCGCGATGTGTAACTGAACAGGTGTGTATTTATGGAGCGTGAACTAGGCAGAGCAAGGAGACAGATTAGCTTGGAGCAGGTGAACCGAATAAAGATAATTGACAGAGAGACAAAAACGTGGCCTGAGCAAAACAGACTCCTCAATACAAACTAACAGAAACTAGAACAACATGAAACTAAAGCATGACCAGATCCAAAAAACAAACTTGACAAAACATGAACAAGACTAAAACATGACCAGAAAAATAAACAGAAACATGATTCAAAACGTCAGCTGTGAAATAACATATAAAGAAAAAACCAAAAACCAAACAACCCGAAATCATAACAGTTATACAAAAAAAAGATATGCTCTCTTGCAGATTTTCTTCTGTTTTTACTTTTTTACCACTCTTAAATGATTCAGTTCAAACAAATTTAATATCAAACAAAGATAACCTGAAAAAACACAACATGCAGTTTATGAATGATGATTTAATTTTTAAGGGAAGAAATCCCATCCAACCCATTAGTATGTGCCACCTCAACCTAACAATTTCAACTGTTGTCACCCTTTTCCCATTCTTCAGCCACAGTGTCAGGGTTGTGAGCATAAGTGGCCTGTTTAAGGTCATGTCATTTATTCTAAATCAGATTTGAATCTGGATTTTAGAATCTTGACCATACCATTAAAACTATCATTTTGCTTTTTCCAGACATAGACTTGCTGGTGTACCTTACATCATTGTCCTACTACATAGGTCAAATGCACCTGACTTTATGGTCATGAACTCCAGACATTCTCCTTTAAGATTTTCTGCCAAAGAGCAGCATTAATAGTTCCATCAATTACAGCACATTGGACATTGTACAGGTTCAAGTAGCAAACCAGCCACAGATTATCACACCACCACCATGTTTGACTGGAAGTATGATGCATTTTTTCTTAAACCAGAGGAGGTTACTGCCTTGAAGCCCTTCCATGATTCCATTTTTGCAGAGTCTATTCCTTATTGTTGAATCATGAACATTGACCCTAACTGAGGAAAGTAAGAACTGCAGTGCTTAAAATATTTTTCTCGATATTTTTGGGACCTCCCTGTTGAGTTGTAGATGCGTGCTTGGGGGAATTTTGGTAGGCAGGCCACTCATGGGAAGGATCCCAGTTTGCCATGTTTTCTTCATTTGTGAATAATAGGTTTCCCAGTGGTTTGCTGTCCAAAAGCCCTAAAAATGGCTTTGTAACCATTTCCTGACTGATCACTGTCTATGAATTTGCTCTTTATGTGGAATTGAGCTTTATGAGTTCATTTTTGAGATCTTTTAGCCTTGTTGTCAGACAGGTTCTATTTAATTGATTTCTTGATTCTGATCTGGTAGTAATCAGGCCTAGGTTAAGTGTGACAAAAAACAAAAAGAGATTGGGGCAAATACCTTTTCATAGAACAGCATGCTGTGTTCATTTCTGTCGAAAATAGATAGTCTATATTCTTGTCTGCAAATTACAATAAAACAAATCAACTGTATACTTATTGCATGTGGGAACACCGGTGGGACCAGGCTAACTACTGTTACCAGTACAAACTAATAACAATATATTTTATAGCATGTTTTAAGTTCAAGCAATGTTTTTCTCCTTCATTGGGAGACTTTAACATGCAATTTGTGTTTCTGAGGCCGACAGAATCTTGATACAAAAGACAAAGACTCATTTGTCATGACTACCAAACAAGTGAATTGTCCTTGTATCTGCCACATTTGTACCACAGATGTTCTCTGCAACACAAACGTAGCTGTCTCTGATTATTTTAAGTAATTTTGTTTTTCTCAAACATAGCTGTCAGTTAGAGTTCGTTCCTTCCCGACGCCTTCACGTCTAAAACTGGATGTTCTCCATAACAATTAAAACCTTCATGTGTGCAAACAGGGGGTGTAGAACAGCATGTCCCCTTTTGAAAGTAATAATACAGACACTGTTTTTAGATAAGATGGCAAGGAAAATAGAAGAACATGATCCCCGGTTTTGAACAAGGCGTTCCTTACAGGCATTTCAGCAGTGTAGCACTTAATGGGTCAAATCTTCTGATGGGAGTGTGGAACACAGTGAGCAGAGGTGAGACATTGCTGGTGAGCTGAACATTTTTCATAGTTTCTGGGTGCATTTGAACAGAAACTTTAAGTTGAAGTATAACTTCAAGTTACAAAGCAGCCACTCAGTTTGCAGATTATGCTTCATAATAGGAATATTACAAGTTTGAAGTATAACTCCACTATGTGGAGTCTGCAATTTCCTACCGTGTCTAAGTGGGGTTTCCCTGTGTACTATGGTTTCATCTTAACTAAACCATGTATGTTAGTCCTATAAGCAATTATAAATTACCCTTATGTGTGAGCATACACTTCAGCCTATACCGGCTACGACCCAGAATGGGATAAAGCATACATGGAAAATGATAAAATACAAGGTCAGTTGATCTGTAGTTTGGAAATGTTTGATTGGAAAAAAAGAACAGACAGAAATGAAAGCATCAGAAAATACGCTTGCATAAAAGTATAAACTTTGATGTGATGCAATACTAGCAAATGCAGAAGTAAATAATAGAATACCCAGTTAAAATGAGCAATAGGAAATAGCTTGGTTTAGTGTCCCAGCCACAATTCCATGGTGTACAAGTGGGACATAAGGAAAACAGGAAATTTAAGTGGAATTATTGAGTTTATTAGAGGCCTGAACCTGGGTGGTTCTATGGATATTCCTGACCATGATAATCTGTATTCTTTTATTTGAGGGGAGCAGTCATTGTCAATTCGACAATGATCCCAGACACACATCCAAACTTGTTTTGTAACAGACTTATATCGAGCTTGGTTGTAGAGCTGGAAATCAATTTTATTGAAAATACCTGATACTATACATGGTTTACTATATACAAAGTTACATATGTTCCAGGAAACCAACTAGTTTGAATGAAATCTACTAATGCTGATAAGAAGACTTGTCAATTCTTATTTAGGGCCTGTATGTATAAATGTGGAATAGAAAAAGAAAACCAGAAAATCATTTAGCTATATTCACACTGCAGGTCTTAATGCTCAAATCTGTTTTTATCAGAAATCTGATTTTTTTATGTGGTCGTTCACATTACTTTGAAAATGTTGCAGTTCCAAACTGACCCCATGTGCAACAGAAGCCATTTATGGTGTCAGCGGGTGCTGTGTGGGAAACACATGAATAAAAGGAGAGGGAAACTCTTTATTGCTCTGTTTTAGGGAGATCTGATCGCAGATTCAGCACAACAAACTGTTCGGATACGGAGACACAGCCAGCAATGGTGGAGCAGGGATGTTAACAACTTTACAGAGACTGAGTTAATTCAGAACTTTATCAAGTCGAGAGCAACTTTTAATCATATATGTCAGCGCCTCTCCTCTCAACTCCACAGGCAGAAGACCCGATGCAATCCAATGTATCGGACTGCGGCAGGGGCAGATCATCACATGCTCGGTAACCTCGATAGTATTTTAAAGTCCTCTGTTTGAACGGTTGTATACGAGTTTTACAATACAAACTTCGTCCCACATCCAGATGGTTCCTATAAGCCTTTCAATCAGGCTTGAATAAAGTTTTCTCTCTGTTTATTAACAAGTTCTAACATCTCGCTGTCTCTCCCCTGTGCAGTTCTATTCTAGCCCCCCTGTCTGTTTTGCTAACCGATACCTTTTCCTGTTGGGCGGCGCAAAATTGCGACGAATGCGATGGAAAGTGACGTCAAAGTCACATCTAATGCACCTGGTCGTTCCCACTGGAGTCACATCACAAAAGATCAGATACGAGTCAGATTCAGGACCACATATCAATGTGGCTCAAATGTGACTTGAAAAAGTCAGATATGGGCCAGATATGAGTGTTCACACTTGCTTTAAAAAGCCTGACCTGATCACTTGACCCCAAAAAATCTGATTTGGGCCACATTGCCTGCAGTGTGAACAGGGCCTTAAACTGGTGCACCCAAATCACTAAAGTTATTTGTTGTATAATTATTTCACCTTGGAAAAACAATGCTGGGTATATAAAAACATTTATAAGGGGCGACGGTGGCAACAGTGTTAGGGGTCTCTGGTTCGAATCCCTGCTCTGTCTGTCTCAGTCGTTGTGTCCTTGGGCAAGACACTTCACCCACAGGGTACCCGCGGGACTTAAAAGTATTAAAAAAGTCTTGAATTGTTTACAAAATAATTAAGGCCTTAAAAGTATTAAATTTTGAAGACAAATTATAAAATGTAATTTACAGGTCTTAATTTATTTTGTCCTTTAGTGAGACAATAAATGCTAAAATGTCCTAAAATACTGAAGCAAAATGTGTTGTTGGTGTGTGCAAGCAATGTAAGAATTCACGCGCCCAATGACGAATATCCATTTTATCAAGGGCACGTCAGCCGACTTTCTCCCACAGGCTCATTGAGTGGTGGGAAAACAAAATCACCTTGTTAGTAAGTTAGCTTAGTGTGCTTCAGAATGGGCAAGTGTTGTTTTAACCCAAAGTGGCAGCAGAATCCAAAATACGAGTGGGTTAAACCTAATTCGGACAATGACGATGAGGCCCAATGCTGTTTGTGCTGAAAATCTTTTAAGCTGGGGACGATGGGACTTATGGCTTTGGACTCCCATATGAAGAGCGCCAAACACATCGCTTATGCTAGAGCCCACCAACAGCAGGCACCTATTGCTCAGTTCTGTTCAAAGCAAGGCTCTACTTTAACAACCAGCAACGTGGGTACTGCAAGTAATACTGAAGCCTCCGCATCATCGGTAGTACAGCCGGTGAACCTGCGAGCTCATTCGCCAACTCTTCAGGCAGAGGTGATTTGGATCCTGAAAACAGTTTCGGACCACCACTCATTTACTTCGAACGACGAAATTAGCGTAAAGTGGATTGCTGTACTTTTTGAACCTAATCTGCATTTTATTTCTTGTATAACCAAAAGGTTGCTTGTAAGGCAATAGTGAGTGGTGTTGACTCTTAATGTGAGAAACATGCATATTTTTTTTATTTTGTTTTTGCACAGCTCACAAAGTTAATGTCTATTATATATGACAGTCTAAATAAAATAAGTTCAAGTACCTGGCGATTATTTTCTCAGACTAAAAATCCATAGATTTTTTATTATATCATTCATAATTTTATTGCTATAGCTGTGAAATTGGTATTAAATTTCCTTCTAGGTGGTCTTAAAAAGTCTTAAATTTCACTTGAAGAACCCTGGGGGTACCCTGCACCCACCTTGCCTGCTGATAGTGGTCAGAGGGCTCGGTGGCACCTGTATATGGCAGCCTCACTTCGGTCAGTGGGCCCCAGGGCAGCTGTGGCTACTTTGTAGCTTACAACTGTCAGTGTTTGAATGTGTGTATGACTGATTGTTGTGTAAAGCACTTTGAGGTCTCTGGGGACTTGATAAAGCGCAAGAGACCCCAAAAAGCATTCCATTTATCATTTACCATTTTGACCAGCTCTGTACATTAAGGTGACATTACAGAAGTACTCTCGCCCAGGTCTGTGTACTTTCGCCCAATTCTTCTGTTATACCAGTATGTTTTTGGTAACTTTGGAGCCCTTTATAAAAGTTACAAAACTGCTTTCCTTTGAGTGTTATTTAAGTTGTTTCTAAAGTGTTACTTTTATTGTTTTTCACTATCTTGTCTTTGACAGCAGTAAAACATCTCTTTCAGGCATCTGTTCCTATTAGCTGGCATCCAACCCCGGGAACATCTATAAGTCAGTAGAGGTGTGAGTAATTTATGGAACTTTAGCCGTTTAAAGTTTAGGTCAAAGCAGTAAAAAATTACAAATCTTTTTCATGCTTTTTGAAAATGCATTAAATACTCTGTATCAGATACAGAGTACAGTGTATCCCATCATTTTACATATTAAAACCCTTCTTATATGTGAAAAATATCAAGAAATATCAAAGAAAACGTTTTTATGTTTGCACAGTGCTAAAATAATCACTTCAAGCACCCAGTGACCTATTTGTTACTCCTATCAGAATTCCTTTTGTTGCAGGCAAGACTTTCAAACAGGCTTGAATAATTTGAGTTCTTTGATAAAATTTGTTGATGACGGATTTTTCTCCAGGTTTCCATAAAATGAAAACTGGACTGACTGGTTAAGAAAACCTGCTCCAAAAGTATGCAGTGAATTCCTCACTACATTTTATTGCATTTTTCCCCCTCCTTTTAGCTGCAGCGAGGTGTTAAGCAGCTATTGATTCAACCATGAAATTTGCAAGACATCAAAGAGTGTCAGAGGGGCTTTGTGAGGACAAATCTCTGAAAGCTGAAGCTGACCCGGAAGATGACCTCTAGACTGGATAATGATCCTCAACATGCTAGCAAAAAAAAAAAAAAAAAATTGGCGGTCATAGAATGTCCAGTTTCGTAACTCTGACTTAAAAGCTGTTGAAATGTTGATGAAGAGTTTAGACGGAGCACCACATTCAAGAAAACCCTTGACCCTCTTGCTTGGAAAAGTAGTAAAAACATGAATTATCATGCAAAGGATTTATACAGTTTTCAGTGAGGTATTAGGGGTGTACTTAAGAGTGCATTTTCCCTTCTACACCAAAATATTGAAACAATATTTATCAAGATATTTTTGTCAAAGCAACATACAATTCACAATGCCTTGGTGTATATCTAATCACAATCATTTGGACAGGACATGTTGGATGTAAGCAGGCTTGTTATTTAGTGTGTATTTAGATTTGGCCCCTTGGACAGACTTTCACTGTCCTTTATGCCAACAACTGATGACAGAGATCGTAGAGGAACAGTGTTAAAGAGAGTAGTGAGGAAAATGTGGGTTAGTTTTAATCAATATTGTTACTATAACACTAGTATGTCTATACTCAATTCAATTCAGTTTTATTTATATAGCGCCAATTCACAACACATGTTGTCTTAAGGTACTTCACAACAGTCAGGTACATACATTCCAATTAATCCTAACCATTGAACAGTGCAGTCGGAGTTAGCTTTTTATTCAAATTGGATAAAAAGTTTTTCTATCTAAGGAAATCTATATCATGTTTCCTATAATTATAAACCTACATCTGTACAAAAAAATCACTAAGAAACTGCTGGAGTATTTCTCAAACGAATACTGGGCTTATGCCATTGGGACATAAATTGGGTAGTTTTAACATTAGGTCCAAAAATATGACCCGGTTTGAAGCAAGAAATTTGTTTATTCACTTGAGGTGGCAAGAGCAAAAACAAAGTTCGTTGAAGACAGGACATTACATACTTTATAAGAAACTTGAGAGCAGAACCCCTGCGCAGTTTGACAAAATTTCTGGATTAACCATGCCCAGTTCAAATTTCTAACCAATCAACAGTTGCTGTACAGCACTCCAGAAAAAAAGTTCTACCCAGATTATGTGTAGAGATCAAGATGTGAGAACTCTCTTGTAACCCTGAGAGAGAGAACAAATTTCTCTGTTCTTGATGAATCTGTACAGGCCTTTATAGAAAAGACTAGAAGGAGCTCTGTTAATCATTCACGGGTTGCCAGTCATCATGTAATCAGCTATCAACCTCTTCCACAAGAGGAAAAGAACAGTAAAATGTTCAGATGATACTGTATAACAATGTTAATGTCAGTGGGTTTTGTTCATAAATTTAGTTCACACTAGAGAACCAGTTTGTTAATGGAAGCTAACATTAGCTTTTTAGATACTAAGTAGCTGGCACAAGATAGTGTTAGCTAAGTAGTTGGCCTGAACTGGTCATACAGTCAGTGTTGTATATTGGCTGTGTATTTTTGAAGCACAAACTGAAAAACAGTTAAACTTACAGTCATATAAAATGGAGGGTCTCTGCGTTGAAAAACTGGTTTGAATTAAATGTAGAGAAAGTTTGTCCAGATTTTCTGTAGGTTACTCAGGAGCTTACTATAGCATAGACTAGAGCAGGCCATTCCAGTTTTGACACATGACAAAATGGTTTCACAAGTTATATTCATGTCTTCCAGCACACAGAAAACGTAACGCAACATGCAAAGTCAGTTATATATTTTCCTTTTAAACTATTTAATTAACCATATAACAATTTTCCCGATCTAAATCGGATAGATCTTCAAAAAAACTCCAATATGATAATGATACTTATTTTTGAGGTGTTTATTTAAATTCAGTATTGATGCATCTGCTAAACTAAAAGGTGTGATTCTAAATTAGCAATCAAGGGGCTGCACGGTGGCGCAGCTGGTAGCACTGTTGCCTTGCAGCAAGAAGGTCCTGGGTTTGATTCCCAGGCTGGGGTCTTTCTGCATGGAGTTTGCATGTTCTCCCCGTGCATGCGTGAGTTCTCACCGGGTACTCCGGCTTCCTCCCACAGTCCAAAGACATGCCTGTTAGGTTAATTGGTAACTCTAAATTTCCCTTACAGGTCCTTCTCAAAAAATTAGCATATTGTGATAAAGTTAATTATTTTCCATAATGTCATGATGAAAATTTAACTTTCATATATTTTAGATTCATTGCACACTAACTGAAATATTTTAGGTCTTTTATTGTCTTAATACGGATGATTGTGGCATACAGCTCATGAAAACCCAAAATTCCTATCTCACAAAATTAGCATATTTCATCCGACCAATAAAATAAAAGTGTTTTTAATACAAAAAACGTCAACCTTCAAATAATCATGTACAGTTATGCACTCAATACTTGGTCGGGAATCCTTTGGCAGAAATGACTGCTTCAATGTGGCGTGGCATGGAGGCAATCAGCCTGTGGCACTGCTGAGGTCTTATGGAGGCCCAGGATGCTTCGATAGCGGCCTTTAGCTCATCCAGAGTGTTGGGTCTTGAGTCTCTCAACGTTCTCTTCACAATATCCCACAGATTCTCTATGGGGTTCAGGTCAGGAGAGTTGGCAGGCCAATTGAACACAGTGATACCATGGTCAGTAAACCATTTACCAGTGGTTTTGGCACTGTGAGCAGATGCCAGGTCGTGCTGAAAAATGAAATCTTCATCTCCATAAAGCTTTTCAGCAGATGGAAGCATGAAGTGCTCCAAAATCTCCTGATAGCTAGCTGCATTGACCCTGCCCTTGATAAAACACAGTGGACCAACACCAGCAGCTGACACGGCACCCCAGACCATCACTGACTGTGGGTACTTGACACTGGACATCTGGCATTTTGGCATTTCCTTCTCCCCAGTCTTCCTCCAGACTCTGGCATCTTGATTTCCGAATGACATGCAGAATTTGCTTTCATCCGAAAAAAGTACTTTGGACCACTGAGCAACAGTCCAGTGCTGCTTCTCTGTAGCCCAGGTCAGGCGCTTCTGCCGCTGTTTCTGGTTCAAAAGTGGCTTGACCTGGGGAATGCGGCACCTGTAGCCCATTTCCTGCACACGCCTGTGCACGGTGGCTCTGGATGTTTCTACTCCAGATGTTTCTACTCCAGACTCAGTCCACTGCTTCCGCAGGTCCCCCAAGGTCTGGAATCGGCCCTTCTCCACAATCTTCCTCAGGATCCGGTCACCTCTTTTCGTTGTGCAGCGTTTTCTGCCACACTTTTTCCTTCCCACAGACTTCCCACTGAGGTGCCTTGATACAGCACTCTGGAAACAGCCTATTTGTTCAGAAATTTCTTTTTGTGTCTTACCCTCTTGCTTGAGGGTGTCAATAGTGTCCTTCTGGACAGCAGTCAGGTCGGCAGTCTTACCCATGATTGGGGTTTTGAGTGATGAACCAGGCTGGGAGTTTTAAAGGCCTCAGGAATCTTTTGCAGGTGTTTAGAGTTAACTCGTTGATTTAGATGATTAGGTTCATAGCTCATTTAGAGACCCTTTTAATGATATGCTAATTTTGTGAGATAGGAATTTTGGGTTTTCATGAGCTGTATGCCAAAATCATCCGTATTAAGACAATAAAAGACCTGAAATATTTCAGTTAGTGTGCAATGAATCTAAAATATATGAATGTTAAATTTTCATCATGACATTATGGAAAATAATTAACTTTATCACAATATGCTAATATTTTGAGAAGGACCTGTAGGTGTATGAATGAGTGTTTGTGTGTTGCCCTGCAATGGACTGGCGAACTGTCCAGGGTGTACCCTGCCTCTTGCCCATAGACTGCTGGAGATAGGCACCAGCTCCCCCGCGACCCACTATGGAACAAGTGGTAGAAAATGACTGAGTGAATGGTGTTTCTTATTCCACTGTAGTGTCAATATTTGGAATAAGACTGTTCTTCACATGAGCTGCTTTTTTTCACAGCCTCTGAATACCTCATCCCCAAGCTCCGCTGTGTTGCTCAGCCCGACCCTTGACCTCCTGTGAAGGAGGGAAGTTGAATTCGACCTGCTCCCTGTTCATGATCAATAACATATCACAAAAAATGAATAAGAATCTAGATATGCAATTGAAGCATTTCTCTGGGGAAATTCCGTTTTGGTTGTGTCTTTTGGGTCAGAACTCTAAATAGGTTGTGGGCCTATTTGTGATGAAACCCCTCATGGTAATATGTTTTAATGAGCATGGCTCCCAGGGCAAGGGAAGAAATTCTTTTCAGAATGAGAGCTTAATGGGTCATTACGCAATCTGGGATGTTTATTGACTGCTGGTGGAAGGTTTCTTTTCCCCAATATCTTGATGAATTTTGATGCATGTTTTAGCTTGTAGAATTTATGTATATATGTCTGCTACACTGTGTGTACAGTTACTGGTCTATTTCCATACTTCATTTCATTTTGATATTCATTTATGACCTAATTCTACTGAATGCAGAAGGTAGATCTCTGAAGCATGTCAGTGTGGCTTCAGGACAGTTTATGGGGAATATCACACGCAAAGAAAAAATCACTTGGGCAAGATATATGCATATTTGCTCCGTTATTACAGCAGCAAAATCATTGTGTCAAGAGCAGCTCATTCAACCCAGGTTTTGTGTCGTTATATTTCTAATTTTGGAACAGCGCCGGCGAATATGTGCTGCAAGCCGAAGTAGACGTGCTCTGCGTACCCTGGACCACAACTTGCCGGTAGCCTCATCACTAAGCAACAGACGGCTGATCAGATATGATTTCAGTACAACATTCACCTCTGGCCCCGGCTACGGTGGCTTGTTAAGTCCAAAGACATATGTTTTCTGTTGTTGGGTCAGATCGAGGCCGGTTCGCATTCACACCAGAAGCGAACTGCACCAGAGTCCGCTTGGAAGCGGACTGAGACCAACTCAAAAGTCCAGTTGTTTAAAGCGGATCGAAAGTGGGAGGTGTGAATACACCCTTTGATAATGCATTAAAAAAATTGTACCTATATGATGCATTTTACCCAGACGTGAAAACTGTGCATTTTCTGAGACACAGCAGCCAGTAGGTTGTGCGCTCCTAACACGAGCAGTGAAGAAGAGGTATTACGTGTGTGTATTACGTATTGATACGTGTCTATGAAGGCATGGAAGGTGTATGTGTAGGGTAAGCTGGTAAATGTTATGTCATCAATCGATTTATGATCGCATCGTAGCCTTCTGAATCTGTTGATCAAATTGTGTATGCTACAGTGTCAAATGCATAGTAAGGGTAGAACATTATTTACCTATATGGCATCCTGTCTTACCTTGCCACTGAAACAGAAGGGAGAAGTGTAACAGTGTGAGAGGAATTTCTTTTTCACTAAGTGGGAGACAACATACAACATTTGGACAGGAATTCCTTCTCTATGTCTTTATTTAAAGTGAAGCGACAAAATGTCCTCATTTCTGTTTAGCAGAAATGAGGACAGGTTCTTTACTGTAAATGACTTCAGAAGTTTTTTTGATGCTGGCAGTGAAAGACTGAGTGTTGGATGATGGTTTCTTTGTTTTTTCATCAATACATTTGGTGTTGTGGTCTTTTTTCCTTCGACTTAAATAGAGATGATCTACACTTCGACAGCCGATGATTAAACTATATCTTCAATTAATATCTTATTCTTCAGATACTAATCTTCTTAATTTGTGTAAATACTTAACTTCCAAGAGAAATAAACAGATATGCAATGGTAAGCACACAGGAAGTCATAACACCTTGATGAGACATGACAGAACAAAGTGACCAACAAACAAAGGGATCAGGAGCCGTCAAGGTCATTCCCTGTTGGAGTTAAGTTTTAAGTCAAACAATGACACACCTTTAATTTGTCAGTAATCTTTCTTTTTTTCCATTCCCAGCTTTTTTCTATGCTTTCTGCAAATCTCTTTAAGTGTGATTAAGTGTGTTAGTGCAAACTAAAAGCTTCTATAGCTTTGACTGTGCATAGTAAGTGTTTTTAACTAATGTCTAAAATGATGCAACCAAAGATAGGTTTAGAAAGATGAACCCACAACCTGGATTGCTTTAGTGTAATTCTGGATTTAAAAAGATCAAAAGAAATAAACATTACAGCTTCATAATTCCTGATAACAATTTTGTGACAAACAATTAAAATTGAATAACAATCCATTCTTAAATCGACTGTGTGACTGACTCTTTGGTCAAAGTGTGAATGTTGAACATAACTAGCACGAGCTTAGGCTAAAGCCTCTAAAAGGGGTTGGATGCCAGGCTCATTTTAACAAATGTAAACAAATTCATTCTTTAGTGTGAAATAAAGTAACTTAACAATCAACTGACATTACCATTATAAACAGGCATCTTTTTATAATCTTACCATTTCCTGTTTCATCCTGTGGACGAGGTTCAGTCAAGTCTGATCAGGAGGTTCTTTCTAGTCTCTTCTCTAATGGTGCGTTCAGACCAACTGCGATTCCAGTAAATGCTTCACCTCATTCGCATGCTGTCGCTCGCCTGAAATTTTGCCAGCTATATGTGTTGCCAATGGGCGACAATGCTCCACTCGCTTCACCACGTCATCAAATAGGAGGAGCTTCTATCTGTTGCTTGCCTGTTTCAACTCAACATGGCGGACCTGGGTTTTGCGGAGTGAGTCACGTGCTTTATTTATGGAAAGCCAAACAACACTGCCGGTGTCGACATCTCTGTGTTCACCAGATTCCCCAGAGACGGAACCAGTTTGGAGAATACTACCACCTTCTCCAGGAGCAGCGTCTGGATGATGGTCGCTTTCAGCAGTACCTCCGCATATCCAGGACCTAGTTTGAGGACCTGCTGCCCCGCGCTGCGGGACGAATCAGCCTCCGGGACACCAACTACAGGCATTGCATCCCTGCTGCAGAATGCCTGTCCATCTGTCTTCAGTCAGTAAAAAAATCTCAGCTCACTAGAAAGCTGTGTGTGAAGGCCACATGTGTGCTTCACAACTTCATGGGTGCCTTATTGAACAGTCCTTTTCAAATTAACAGAAAAGTTCAGATTTTTCAACTGCAGCAAAATTTGCTTTGCGTCCATCGCAAGTTTCACTTGGCTCTTGCTCCGCTCTATTCACCCTATTCATTCCATTTGCATCGCGTCGTTTGCATCACTTCGCTCCTGAACACGCATCTACGTAGGGTTAACATGTAAATCGCTCACTCCTATCGCGTCATCCTGAACGCACAATAACTCCACAAACTTGGACCCAAATCTTTGACCCAATGTCTGGTTAAAACTGATATACAAAACCTTGCAAGTTTTTTGTGTATTGTAATTTTAATTGCTCATTATTTCCTTGTATCCTACAGTGCCTTTGCAATGCAAAGCATGTAAGGTTGGTATTGTGTTTAGACAGTGTTATTCAAATAACCAACAGCTGAGCTCAGTGAGGCCATCGATTTTAAAGTGCACAAATCATGCTTTGAAATCTTTCCTTTTCACAATTAAATAATTCAGTTGTGGTCTATGTAAAGTGGAACTGCAATGCTTTAGTCTGAGTTTGTTGGTATTGTAGCTCCACAGGCCCCTCTGTTACCACTGTTCTGAGGTGCCTCTGCGAGCAACTTGTTTTGGTGCTGTCTCTTTAAATGCTATTGAGTCAATTCACACTCCCCGCCCCCTCCAGGTCAACGAGCTGCCATTTTTGTAATTTGATTAAAGAGATATAATTATCTAGCAGCATTTTTGCCATTTTTTAAAATAAAAACGGCAAAACCAATGCAAAACTATTTATGTAATAATACTATTCAAAACACTCAGTACTGTTCTGCCCTCAAGGAGCTAAAAGCAGCACACAGCACTAACATAAGCAGAAGGCACGATGCTACTGCTATCAAAACAATGGCCAGGAGGTCATATCAACACATATTAAATTTATGTCTGAAATAAAGTTTGTTATCATTTTAGCGTTACTTGCAGCTTACCGCTTTGCTGTGTCCGTTGCTTCCATAGATAGACAGAACTGACCTCTTAATCAGATGAAGTCTTTCGGCAAGTCCTTCTTGATACTGGTGGAGGTTGCTGAAGGCACTTGTCCTTTAAGTGCTTTGTACAGATAAAGAGGAATTTTCCCACTTATGTCAGAACATTTCTATGAAAAACAAAATTTAACCAGATATTTTGAAGAGGTTCTGATGCTGGGGGACGGTGTACTGAATTGCGTGGGTTAATACAACCAAACATTTAGACCTATCTACTTGCAGCTTTGGCATACTTGAGCTTGGACTACAAAATTGCAGCGGGAAATAAAAATGGCAGATACATGAAACTGGTCAGCCAGAGGTCTGTGACCTCATTCAACTGTACCACAGCATATAGTGTGACATAACAGTTCAAAAAACTTAACAGAGAATAGAGAAAACTGAATGGATTGAAATTTTTGACCCAAACAGAGTACAAAGATATCTGTGCAGCACCTGGAGAGACTAAATTAAACTTATTGGGACTCCTACAGACTCCAAGTACACAACAAATTGCATTTAAGGGCTAAAAAAGTGGATTTTGCATGATATTTTAAAAACAATATTTGTTTTTATAACACAGTTTAAGTCACTTTAGTTAATATTTTAAATAATCTTTATTTAGAAAACCTTGTTAAAAAAACCTCAATGTTTGTTGTATATCCTTCTAAATGATCAACCTCCTCTTCAACAACCCCATGAGCTCTTCCAAGCAATTTATTTTAATTTTCTACCCCTTTGTCTCTCTTTGGATTGTCAATAGACATGAGGAGCCAGAATAAGGGGCCAACTTGAATCCATAATGGTGTCATCAAAGGTCAACTCAACCCAGAGGTTGGCATCTCACGTGACTGGTAGGCCACACACATACAAGCATGCACTCTGGAGGCAAGGAAAGACAAAACAAAATGCATTGGAGAAAAATTAAAAAACCTTATCTGCAGATACAGTTGCTAGCTGCGGCTCCAGCAGGACTGGAATGCAAGCCATTGTTTCGAGGACTATTTAACAACAATAGAGGATCACAGACAGTTTGCACCACAATGCCTCCACGCTGATCTGTGCAGAAGCCTCAGTGCTGCTCGCTGCTGTGGTGCCCTGCTGGGCTCATTGAACGGCTTGGGAAACAGGTCGCCTGTGCAACTCATCCATTAATGATGCTTTTCAACAATTACACTGATGGCAATCATGTAATGATGGCATCACTGAAACACCACCCAAGCAGAATATTTAGATTTGTGATGAAGGTTTGGAAACTTCAGCCTGCATATTTAAAGAATTATCTCCCTTTAGGAGCACATTTCTCAACATGCATAGATATGTTTGCATACATGAACACAGCAGGTTTCAGGCAAATTTGTTTATCACACACATTCTGTTCCACATCTCTGTAGAACCTCTCAACATAAATTAAACCGTACACTGCACCTCCTTTTGGCATTTGGCTTTGTACCACTATTAAATGAGCTGTACAACTGTTATGTAGTCAGTTGCAGAGGATTTTCATTTAAAATCAGTAAATCACAGTTATTAGTCTGTGTAATGCTCAGTCAGTATAAACAATTTGTAGGTCAGCTTGTCTCAATCCCGTTTCTTGAACATTTTATTAGACTGAACACTCTCCAACAAGGAGAAGATAAATAACCACAGTCAGATTTGTTCTGGTGCTCCCAACATGTTTTTCTAACAGGGTTAAGGGTGCAGTTGAAGTTTTCATAAACTTTAAGTGACAAAAACTCAGTCTTTTTATATTAAGTTAGAATTTGCCTAAAAGTACAGGTGTCCAGACCAGAAAAACTAAATTATCAGGTCTGAAAGAACCTTTTTGGCCTGAGGAAAAACAGGCACTGGTCATCACCTGGCTAACAAGATTTGCTGCAGGAAGTGGGCTACTAGTCTGCATTGAAGGTAACAAGACAGCAACCAAATATAGAGCAGTTTTTCAAGAGTGTTCTGGAGCCCTGACTAAGGTCATATTTCAACAATACGTTGACCCAAACCACACAGTCATAAAACTAAGGAGTGGCACCAGGGGCAGTCTGTAAAGATCCTTCAGTGGACCAGCCAGAGCTTGGAATTAAAATCAAATGAACTTCTCTGCAAAGAACAAAAATTGGGTGTCTAACGACACCGCCCATCCAACCTGGCAGAGCATGAAAAGAAAGGATCTGATGAGAAGAATGGTAGAAAATACCCTAAAGCAGGTGTACTACGGTTTTGAGGGTGTGAATGCTGCCAAGCATGCTTCAACAAGACATTAAGCCACATGGGTGTGGATATTTATGTACCTATTATTCTTAATATTGATGTGTGTTTACTTTTTAATATGAGCTATTTAAGGAAAGTATATTTGTTATAATCTTTTAAAATGTAAAACTATGAAGGGGTGTGTATACTTTCTGGTGAAAATGAAATTCTGGCCAAATCTATAGCTGGTTTTGGCAAAGACAGCCTCTTCTGGCTTTTAGTGGTCTTAATTTGTTTAATGCTCTTTAGAAATAAAGGCCTTGAAAAAAGAAATATTCAAAAGTGAAGAAAGATTTCAATAAAGCTTCTAAATGTTTTTATTTAACGCAGATAAACATCAGAATATAAAAACTGATCCTTGGATTTAATAGAATTTAACCACTTTTTTAAAGAAAACACTTTTGTATCTTTCCACGTTAGGGAAGAGGTTTTGGACCGTGGTGTAATAATGCGGAACAGAGTACACAACAAAAACATCCTTAACAGCAGGTCAGTGACTGTCCCATATGAGGAAGTGACTAAACTTGTAAGGGAACTGGAAAACAGTTGTCAATGGGGATTTCTCTCAACTGTTTCCACTTGTTCAGCAATGAAGTCCACTGTGCTGCTAGAAGGAAGTTGTTCGTTGTATCAATGCGCCTGCTGGGATTTAATCTGCATGACAGCAAATAAACTCCGGCTAATAAGAACCAGGATGGAGCAAATATGGTGAACAAGGAAACTAGTCTTTTAATAATATAGTTGCTCATCTATTCCTTGGCAAACAGTGGTGTTGCCTAAGTGCTTCCAGATAGTCAGTAATTAGTGGATGCTTTTGTTTAAAAGAGAACATCTTAGGTGCTATTTATCCTCCTGAATAAAAACAAGAGCTAAAAGAGCAGCAGTATAGTATGACATGCAGAAACACACCTGATTTATAATAGGAAAGTGAATGTGGATAGCTTCTGCTTTATGTCTGTAAACAACAGTAGGATGTGGCTGCAGCCACACAGGCAGAAACACAGAATTCTAAAAGAGGGACAGAAGTTGAATTTTAGAGTAAAAGAGAAGTGGACCATAATACAGGCTGTAAATACAGGTTTCTATGCCCATAACTGCACTTTGCAATAGTATAACACCTGCATAAAGATAGTAAAACAAAAAGGATGTGAGTCACAAACTGATAAGTATTAAACACACTCATGTATTCAATGTTGTTTTCTTTATAAGTTACAGCTTTATTGTGGCAGTAGAATACAGGTTAACAATAGAATCACGTGGTAGGGACCTGGGAACAAAGACTGAGGGTCACATGAATGAATAACGTACCTGGGGTGTGTTCGGCCATGTGTGCGTGGGCCAGCTTTGGAATGAAAACAAAAGGTCAAAACACATAGATGCAAAGTATTACAACCACTCTAGTGTAAAACCAACAGTAGTGCTTCTATTCAATTTTTAAATACTGCACTTACACTCAGCTGCCAGTTTGTCAGGTACCTATTTGATTTAGGTGCCTAGATGTGTGTGAAGTTCACACCCAGCATCAGAATGAGTAAGAAAGGGGATTTAAGCTACCTTAAATCTGCTATTGTTGTTGCTGCCAGACAGATTGAGTTAATGCTCAATAACTTCTGTTACTTCTGATCCACTCGGATTGATATGAACCGCCATCTCTCATGTTTACAGACAAGGGTCTAAAAAAAAGAAAATGTCCAGTGAGCAGCAGCTGTGTGGACAAACATGCACTGTTGATGTCAGAGATCAGAGGAGAAAGGGTTTGAGATAATGGAAAGGTGATAGCTGCTAAAATAACTAATAGTTACAATGAAGGTATACTGAAAGCCATTTCTGAACACACCTCAGACCTTGAAGAAGATGGGCTACCGCAGTTGAAGACCACACCAGGTGCTACTCCTGTCATCTAGGAACAGGAAACAAAAGATGCAGTCCTACCAAAAGTGGTAAATAACTGATTGGAAAAACAGCCTGATCTGATGAGTTTCTAGTCATGGTGGAATCACAACAGAGATGGTAACTGCTGTGTTCATTCAGTAAAGTTAAATTTACCCTCATTTACCCACTGCACTGTACTTTTCTTACTATATTAGTTATATTAGAACATGTTAGTGGATTACATTTGACAATAAAGGAGTGTGAAGGAAGGGACAGCATAACACAGGGATTAAGATATGCTAATAATGTTTTTACAATGACAAATTCGTAACCACTTTGTTTTCAGCTAATTATCATTAACAGGTCACAATTTCTTTCAATTATTTTAGTTTGATCATAAATACAGGATTAAATTACTAACCTAAAGCAATGCAGCGTCATAGACAGACGAGATGTCACGCATATAATAAGAAAATATTTATTTTAACTATTAGGGGCTTGAGAAATAACTTCAGAACATTTATGAATCACTATAAAGCTACGATAAAATACAAATAACCAAAACTATAAATAATATGAGTCAACTCCAAAATATTTGCAAGAAGACCTTGCTCTGGTTGTGAATGGCAGCTTGGGGGTTGATCTGCACTGGCAGCACCCAGGTTTGACACATGTGCAGCCGTGATAATGTTACAGCTCAGCTAAAAACTGTCCTCTAAATGGAGAGCTGAACAACTTGGTGGTTATATTACCCAAGTCTTAATCAGGCATGTAATAAATGAAGCAAATATTTAATTTCCAGGTTGCGACAGCACATCAGCAGTGTTTCATTTTTTATTTTTTTGGCTGCCGTTTGCCAAGAGATTCCAGGTTAATATCACCTCATTAAGTGTCAACCAGCCAATATAGTCCTGTTTATATTGTATGAACCGAATAATCAGAACAAAAGGTTATTAGTGTGATGCCATGGTAACAGGAGGCGGGAATAGTATTCTGGGTGTGACTCCAAAAGCAATAACTGAAAAGAGTTGGCAGAACACTGTGTGTGTGCCATTAATCTGGCATGCTGACAATACCACAGGCTACAAATGTGAAACGTGAACACTTTTATTTTTGTTGATGGGCCAAAGTGTATGTTGGTGAAGTATTAGGACTATTTTTGGATGCACATGTACATGTCTCTAAACAACTGGAAAAGCAGCAAATCTGATATTTTGAAAAAGAGAACTATAGAGATCGATGCAAGTCCCTCATAATGACTCAATCCTGTTGAAGAGCAAACATTGTTTCTGTAGTGTGGCTTCCGAATAATGAACTGTTGTACATGACATTTTTAAGGACAATTACACAATTTATGACCTCTAGGTTTTACAGCTTGGTCAGTCCTCTGCCCTCCTGGACCCAAATCGATCTTTTATTGTTAAATTTAGCAGGCAGAAGTCATCTTAACTGATAGGAATGATTCGGATGCCACCAATAATGCAACCCATCAATATTCTCATCCAGTTTGACCAGCATCCTGGTTCCTGCTGAAGAAAAAAAAAGACAAAAGGTTGAGGGTGATACACCTATGTTGACAAAGACTCAACAACCTCTGTTTGTTGAGTCTTTGTTGTTTGAAAAGTTTGCTCTGTGTCTACGTAAGCAACTGGATGTGAGTGATAGTGGCTGAGAAACAGAGCAGAACCTCCAAATAGAAGGACGTGTTGTGTCATAGTGCTGTGTTGTTTCAACACAAAACTGAATCTAAGTAATAGAGTATTAAGTTTCTGCTACAAATGGTAGCATAAAGAACTTACTTTTTATTTTATGGTATCTTCATCATTTTATATAACGGAGTTTTTTCCCTGCAGTGCAATCGCATCTTTTGCAGGTTTAGAATAATAAGTAATGTAGTCAAATATTTAGTTATGAATTTGGTTCCGTTGTATGATAGAAAACTGTGACAATAATCACTAATGGAGTCACAGTTCAGATTAAAGAAACCATCAGCAAGCCAGACTGAACAAGCTGGTTTGATCATTATGACTCATATTTATGGGTTCAACAGACTGAAGTTATTTTTTCCAGAGAAACACACCAACACAGTTTCCCATTTACTGAGAGCAGGTTCTGGGAGAGTTTGTTTACATCCACTTGCAGCTCCCCACTGCCTAACCAGCGCTCACACTCTGTTTCTCAACTGTAATGTGCCGGCCCCCTGCTTATTCCATGGAAGCCCCATTCGCCTCTTATCTCACCCTCCCACTTCCATAGAAACCAACACACCCACAGCTCTTAACAGAAGCATGTGTAGTATCTTGTGTAATTTCTTTTTGTTAGTGTACGTGCACGTTTCTCTGCAGACACTTTTCTATATTTTTTAGTGCTTCGTACGTTAGGAAGGAGGGCTGCACATCCTCACAGTCCTGCTCAGATTATCACACTGCAGAATATCATCTGGTGGCTGTGGTCCAAAGATGTTTCCCTGGAAAACAGTGACATTCCCTGTGGCACCTCTGTGATAACACAACTGTTGTGTTAGGTAAATTAAAAGTGAATAGCCCTGCTGTAAAGAAAAAGCAAATCTTTACTGCCATGAAAAACAAAAAATTGTGCATACTGGAGGTCTTACATGCAATTTTTCCACTGCTTTTGAAGACAAACAATAGAGTGCCATAGCTTATACTTGTAAATAAACATCCATAATCTGTATATTGCAATCAGACTGAATGGGGAGTTAGGAAATATATTTTAAATAAATTTTTGTTGCAGAAGGACAACTTTTCTTCTACTAAGTCTAAAACAGATGTTTGACTGCAGATTTCATCCCACCATTCTGAGACTGATACCATTTAAATTACCTTACAGCTAATAGCATGAGTTTTATTTCCTTTCATTACCAGCTGTGCATTTCTAATAACAACACAGCCAAATAATGATAATGTAATACTTTTCATTGGAGGATATTACAAATGTACAAAGTTTTAAATAGCATCCTGACCAAAGAAATACTATTTCAACATTGTGTCCATCCAGGTCAAAGACATTACAGGGGGCTTGCAGTGGGAAAAGAGGGATGAATCTATAATCTAGAGTAATAGCTTTTAAGGACTGGACTTGGGTACTCCTGCCCTACAGTATGTAGTAAAGACATGTCCCCAGAAAACAGAAAACATCAAATAACAGAAACACCAGGTCTGTCACTAGAAGAGACTGGGTAGTTCCAGACAGAAGGACTGCCTTTGGTCAGGCACCCTTTTCAGGCTACTCATACCTGAAAAATTATTTTCCCGAAGCTTATCTTTCTTTTAAAATATATTTCATATTATGGTTATGGGATGGTGTGATCATTTACTCTGAAATCGTGTTATATTTGTTATATGTTTATTGTATTTTAATGTATTTTAATTATTGTAGTGTTCATGTCACTCAGCCCAGAGACTATGACTGAAAATACTCTATTTGGCTAAGCTGGCATATCTCTGTAAATTGTAAACAAACAAAGAAACAAACAAACCAGGTCTTATTTTACACTTATTGTTCACAAATAAGAATTGTCACCCAAAGATATTTTTCTACTGGACAGCCAGTCTTCCCCCTGAGCAACTGCCACCAGAAGGTTGAAGATAAAATGACACAAAGAACATTTTCTGAGTCTTATGGGAATATAATTTTTTTAAAGATGTGGTATATATTGAAAAGAGCTGCTCACCTAAGTGAGTTTGATTCATTTTCTTTGTCAGTGTTTATTAATATTGTTTTAGTCTGGACTTAAGTAATGGACTTAATGTATGAAGAACTGACAGGCTAACATTACCATCCACACAGCACCATTACTAAAAGTTAAGAATGCTATGAAGTCATCAGCTCAAACCATCATCCCAGAACTTTTAGGCTTTCCAAGGAAAACTCCTCATCTGACTGGGGTCATAGATCTAGACTGCACAAAAACATATGGGAGAACCATAACATTGATGGGGAGGACAGTGAGGAGCTCTAGTTTATCTGATTGCTGCCATCTCCCCCACATTGGCTGAATACTAAACAATGATGTCAGTGCATTCCTAAGGCTTCAGAGAGATTCTCCAGGCAGCACGAGCGAGCCTAAAAGACCTTTTCTCAGCATTTAAGCCAAATTCCACCACACAAGCCGAGTTCATATGTGAGGCCTTATTTCTAAACCATTCAAACCTGAATAGTGACTTTGAAAAAAAGCTGAGACTTTTTATGTCCTCAAACTGATTATTTTCTTAGTTTATGGGTTTCTGACCAACTGTGCTACACAAATTTGCTGCTTAGGTTTTTGGGCAAAGCGAGACAGAGCTATCATCAGAGTGATGGATGTAAGCTATGGTGTTTGCCACAGGTCACATTCTTTCCAGGAAAGCACCACATCTCCAAGGCATTGGGTCTGTTTCATTGCCTTTTCTGATTATTAGCCCAGTTTTGCTTTTCCTCTACCTCACTCAGGCCTCCAGCGACTCCATTCACAGCTGATCCAAACTCAGACATCAACATACAGAGAGCCACAGCTGCAAGAAAACATATGAGCTGTCTGGATGTCCACTTGCACCAACTCAGTGACCTCCTTCTTACTGTACAGCTGATTTCCTCTCACAGCTACTTACTCATGCACACTCACTAAATACTGGCAGCTGATTCCTCTCGCCCTTTCCCAGAAGAGAGGGAGGTGAGGAAAACTGCTGCAGTGTTGATCTAAGTCCAGGTTCAAATCCCACCAGAATTCCTTCCAAAAATATTGAACAAATATCATGATTCTGTGGAAGTCATCTCAGAGGTATTTGAGTTAGAAAAATCACACATTTTCGGGGAAGTCACATTATGTGTCACAGCAGCTTCATATTTGTTGTATTTATAAACACCTTATGCCATCTGACAGAATATAAATAGGATACAAGCTTTTTTGCAGAATTCATTGCTGGACTTGACTATTAGCATTATGTTTCTTGTAAATGGAAATAATATAAACGTTTGGAGTGGCCCAGCAAGAGTTCCGATTGGTGACAAATTTGTACTTTCTTCATGTGTCTTTGGAAAAAACAAAAAGAAAAGAAGGCGCTCTATGAGGGATTAAACCACACCAGGGTTGAAGAAGGGGAATACAGCTGTTGCGACTGGTTGCTCGGAGCAGTGTGTCACATATAAAAAAAATTCGATGCGGAAACTTTTTTCCCACCAAGCAGTTTATTGTGTGAATGTAGGCGGTAGTAAAAATCTAGAATTGTGTGTCCAGTGAACATCCTCGTTGAGTACGTCTCAAGTATGCCTGGACGTCTGCAGAGTCAAGTACGCATGGGTGCCTTAAGAACATGGGCGTTGCACCCGTGGGGGATGTGGATGTTTTAAAACCCACACTTTTCCACAGCACTTCCAGTCTGTTTCCTCTGTATTGCGCTCGCTGTATTTGCCCCCTTCCTCCCATTTCTCTCCTGTTGAAACCTGGCACCTGCAGTTGACTGGCTTTCCTGCCTTAAGTCCCACCTGTCTTGTGTTTGTCTCACATTCAGTTCGTGGTGAGGATATACAGGAATACACTCGTATGTATCAACAAAGAAGTCACATATTGGCAACATATTGTTTCTCTGGACGTGCTAGCATATGTTTGCCAGAAAAAGCTGTCTCTCTGTCATGTCAGTCAGATTCATGACACTGTCAAACTTGTAATTGTCTTTTTGTCACTTTATATTTTTTGTCGCTTTTATTAAGTAGAAATACGGGGCCTGCGAGGGGACATGGGGGAATTTTTCTTTCTTTTGCGTCCACACACAATACTTTTGCGTTCGCTCGCAATACTTTTGCGTCCCCACACAATACTTTTGCGTTCGCTTGCAAAAGTTGTCAATCACCTTGAGAAAGTTGTGCATTTTGGAATAGCAGCACAGATGACAAACTGCTCACAAAACAAACAGCACTGATATGGCATTGGTATGGTTTATTTGTCATATGCAGGTTAACACGCAGTCAACAATGCAATTAAATGCTTAGGATGAGAAGAACCGTTCAAATCATTATAGAAACAAGAGCACTAATGGCGTGCAAAAAAAGTACACATTATGCAGCAGCAATAAGCAAATAAAGTGTCACAGATGTGTAAATGTGCAGTATTGTAGTCCAGAGTTCAGTAGTTTGACAGCTTGTGGATAATAACTGTCTTTAAGTCTGATTGAAGATCCTTCTTTTTAAGGCCGATTTCAAAATAAAACTCAATAAATCTCAAAAAGGGTGTGTGGTGTTTGTTCCATTTTCGCAGTTATCTGGTTTGGAAACTATTCCACAAAGTATCGTGAGATAACGCAAAGAATATTGTGTGAGAACGCAAAAAGTATTGCGTGGGAACGCAAAAGAAAAAGAAACATCCCTCATGTCCCTTCGTGGGCTCCGTACACAAAAGAAAATGACAAGAGAAGATTAGCAACTTTTTCAAGAGAAATCCTGTAAGTGATATTATTGTAAAAAGCTAAAAGCCTATTTAAATGAAAAAGTATCAAATATATATATTTGAATTAAACTTTTTTTTTTTGTGTAAACTGAGCCATAACGTATTGAAATCACTTTGAGCCCAATCTTTACCACTGTAACCTTTTGGTTTAGGATAGGCTGTTGCAGGAGGCATCAGTTTCAGAAAGAGCACATGAAGGTTCAAAAGTAAGCAATTAAATAAATGTAGGTTTTAACTATAGTACTTTTTAGTTAGAGTTTCTGAAAGAAGTCAATTGAAGCAGACAGTGTGTGTGTGACGCTTATTTTCATCCCAGATGCATGTGTGTAAGTATTTATAAAGTTCCCAGTTTAATTTAAAATGTTTTAGGATGTATTTGAAGATGTGGCCAGGAGCGTTGACGACAGTGAGACAGAGGAAGTTATGTTAAAATAAAACATAAAACACTGTTGAGATTATAATCAATATATTATTTCATATTTCATATTAATATTTAAATATTTCATTAAATAATAATTAAGTCTGTTAAGTGTTGTCCGGTGAATACCAACCCAATAAGGCAGTGGTATTAGGACAGTAGTGAAAGGGGTGAGCCACGCTCTGACATTACAGCAACAGTAAAAATCTGCACACACATGGAATAAATTCACCCAATTAAAATACAACAATTTATTAACAAAAATAAGTCAACTGAAAGTCAAACATATTTCAATCAACAAACTCTTTACTAAACTAGAATAATCCAACTAAAACTACCAAGCAGAATGAAAGAATAACGAAGACCATTGAATTATATACAATATGAACAAGTGAATTAAAGATGACCAATAAAGTGATACAACATAACAATTGAAAGTTATTTATGTTTGAGAACCAAGGATTATCTTGAGGAATCTGGAAATGAGGTTAAGTTAGTCTTGGAACTAACTTAGACAATAATTTGTATACAAATTCAAACAACCATTGTATTCAAACAACCATTCACAATGCAAGATCAGAAAAAACATTATTTAAAAAAAACAATATTTTAAACAATGATTTGCTGAATAAAACCACCCTTCTGCATTACTAATTCTCAATAGTGTTTAATTAGCTGCCTTTATTTTGTACAATAATATTTAGGGAAATATTATTTTCCTAGATTGGAAACTAACAACCTTTCTGGATAAATGATACAGCAGGTCAAACTAGGTCCTGGATAGGCAGAAGTACCGCTGAAAGCGACCATCATCTAGACACTGCTCCTGGAGTAGGTGGTGGTACTCTCCAAACTGGTTCCGTCTGTGGAGAATCTGGTGAACTCAGGGATGTCAACGCCGGCATCATTGTTTGGTTTACCATAAATAAAGCACCGTGACTTGCTCCGTAATATCCAGTTTCTCCATGTTGAGTTGAGAAACCGCCAAGCAGCAGATAGAAAGTCCTCCTATTTGATGATGCGGTGAAGCGAGTGGAGCATTGCCGGCCACTGGCCATGCGAATTGTTGGCGAAATGTCAGGCAAGCAACAGCGAGGCGAAAAATTCATTGGAATCGTGGTTAGTCTGAATGCACCATTAGCCGTTAGCAGTTTCAGCTAACAAAAGGGAAGCCTATAGGCTTGTTACCACCCTTCAAATCAAACCTGAATTTTTAAAATACCATCAATAAAAGGATCTGTGTTTAAAAACCACCCTTTAAATAAAGTTTGTCTTAACTTTAAAAACACAACACAGAAAGCCTGCTAGCACTTACCTGAGTTTTCTCAACACAAACAAAAACGAAACGTCATTAAACAAACTTTAAGATTATTTCACTCTAAACCAGAGGTTACGAATTAATGGACCACGTATGGATCCAGAACCATGTGCCGTCCAATCCAGACCCAACTTGATTTCAAACATTTATATATTACTGCATGTTGTCCAACCGTATCTAACTTCACTTGCACTGCATCTCATATGGTATAGCCCTGTGGAGCGTCTGGGCCTGGGCTGCACGATGGACTGCTATGTAGGTCAGCGACATTCTGGTCCACACTCCAAGCCAAGCCAATGGCAAAGAAGAAGAAGCTATATGCGGGTCGTTCAACCCGGGTTGCTAAGTTACTAGCTTGGAAGCTCATACTTGCTGATAGTACAATGACTTGGAGCATAGATGAGTTACTAAAAGAAGATGGCTTCATTAAAAATACGTAAAGTGGACTAAGAAAATCACACATTTAAAGATGAGTGGACAGAAGCATGCAGTCTCTTACAGCTCAACAGTGAGTAAGGGTTCACTGCGAATACAACTTAAGGAAAAGGTTAAGCAAATCGCCATGCCTGCCACATGCCCAACCACAGACCCAGCTCGACTGTGTCATTCAAAGTGTGTTTAATATTGGTACATAAATTCGATTGCTCTTTTCTGTTCAACATATGATTTCATGGGGATATGAATAATTGATCAGTAGTTAAAAAAACAAAAAAACCCCTCTTGTGTTAATTAAATGTTAAATAAACATGAAAGAAAATATTTTTGTCATTTGATTTAAAATGTTCGGACACCAAAGTGTTTGGCTGAGGGAGGGAGCGGACCTCCTGGTATTTGAATTGGAGACCCCTGCTTTAAACTAATCTTCTCTGCCCAAACACTACCTCTTACGTGAACCGGAACAATTTGAGGGATGCAAAACTGTGACTGATGGAGACCTATGTGGTAGAGGCCGCCATTTTGAAACACAACGTTTTTGTTCATACAGTAACATCATGGGGAGTCAACTAGGACTCCTTCTCTTCCTGGGCTGGGTTAGGAATAGGTTAGTGTAGTATTGAGGTTCATACAGGCCTTTGTGTACAGTTCTGAGTCCATGTTCATCCATGTTTCATGGCTGGGTCCACAGCACACACAGTCTGTGGGTGATGCCACCCACAGACAAACAACATCCCCCACACTTTTGACAAGCTTGTTACACCACTGCTTAAGAAGCCAGTCAGGTGTAACCTTTTTTAAAATAAATAATGACTTGAGAGTAATCATAGGGTTACCGGTTGTGTTATTAGAAATGTGCATCTAGATGGTTTTGCATTTTGTTTTCAGTTTTTGCCAGTTTTTTATTTCAAGTAAAATATGTAGAATTCACGACCCTGTTAGACTGCTGTGTAACACACACATGAAGGCAGTGACTCAGCAGGCGTCATGCAATATTTACATATCAAATAAGCACCACATATGTACTCTGCTGGACCCCTGACATTTCTTTTATCGTGTTTGCATTTCTAATTGTTTAGCAAACACTGATCATCCAGGCTCACATGGCCTAGAAAACAAGGAAAAAAAAACAAGGAAAACTTCCAAAGATTTGAAATTCTTAAGAGCTATTGATTAAGATCACTATAAAGGAAAGAACATAGAAATTACAGGTACCACAAAACATTTGCACTGTACTTTGTGTACATATATAGTAAAGATATGTATTTTATTAATAAATATGAAAAAAAATCTGTTCTAGTCTTATTTGCTTCTTTGTTTGAGAATTGCTGTCCGTATGTCCTTAACAGCCTCACGTGCTCCAGTAGTCAGGTGTTTTTGGCTAACTTACTACAGCTTTTTTTCTTGCTTTGTAATGCAAATGTTGTGATTGTCAATGTTGTATGGAAGATAAAAATGACTTGTTATAGAGGAATCACATGGCTAACTGCTAATCTTAGCGGAAGGAGCTGACAGAGTGAGGACAGATGTAATGCGGTGTGCTTGGAGACAGTGGAAAGCAGAGACATTGGCTGTAAATGGCTTAAACATGATCTGTTTGAAATACCAACATTTCTGCTTTTTCCTGCTAATGTTCGCCCCTTTGGAGAAAAGAATGAACAATTTACAGAGGCAGCACACAGGGAGTGTGCAGCTACATCCAGATGACAAAGCAGTTGGTCTGCTGCAAAATCTATTCAGTTTGTTTTCAATTCAGTTTATTTATATAGCGCCAATTCACAACACATGTCGTCTCAAGGCACTTCACAAAAGTCAGGTACATACATTCCAATTAATCCTAACCATTGAACAGTGCAGTCAGATTCAGTTATTTATTCAAATTGGATAAAAAGTTTTTCTGTCTAAGGAAACCCAGCAGATTGCATCCAGTCAGTGACTTGCAGCATTCCCTCCTCCCGGATGAGCATGTAGAGACAGTGGACAGTCACTGGCGTTGACTTTGCAGAAATCCCTCATACTGAGCATGCATATAGCGACAGTGGAGAGGAAAAACTCCCTTTTAACAGGAAGAAACCTCCAGCAGAACCAGACTCAGTGTGAGCGGCCATCTGCCACGACCGAGTGGGGGTTTGAGAGAACAGAGCAGAGACACAAAGACAACACAGAAGCACTGATCCAGGAGTCCTTTCTATGGGAAAGAAAAGTTAATGTTAATGGATGTAGCTCCTTTAGTCGTTTCACCTAGAAAGAAAGAACAGATAAACTCTGAGCCAGTTTTCAAGGTTAGAGTCTGAAAGAGAGCACATACAGTTAGTTACAGTTAAGCTCAGTCAATTGCCAAAGTATAGGAGAGAGAAAGGGTTAAACACTGAAAGACAGGGCCATGTGGATCATCGGTAGAGGGTGAGCATTAAGTTGTTGCCAGCAGAAGCTTGGACGATGCCCCTCTCCAAAAAAGTGTCACAGGTAGACACAGAGTCAGGCCAGGTGTAGCTTCGAGGAAGAGAAAAGAGAGAGAACAAAGTTAAAAGCTGAAATAACAGCAAATAATGCAAAATTGGAGAGTAGTATGAGAATGTAGCGAAGAGAGTGAAAGTGGTCATTATGTCCTCCAGCAGCCCAAGCCTATAGCAGCATAACTACAGAGATAGCTCAGGATAACCTAAGCCACTCTAACTATAAGCTTTATCAAAAAGGAAAGTTTTAAGCCTAACCTTAAAAGTAGACAGTTTGTCCATCTAGAGCCCACTGATGGGAATTGTTATATTAAAAACCACAACTATTGGGATACCTCTCTCTGTCAGATTGACCATAACCATTGGAAAAGAGAGGGGGTCATACAAGTAGCAGAAATGGAGGGTGTGTTTGCACCTCAACCATAACTGAGCCGGTTTAGGCTAAACCTGACTCCCCCTTAGTCCATCCAACAGGGAGGGAAGAAGACGGAGGTAAAAGATAAGGAAGATAGCTCAGAATAACCTAAGCCACTCTAACTATAAGCTTTATCAAAAAGGAAAGTTTTAAGCCTAGCCTTAAAAGTAGACAGGGTGTCTGCCTCACGGACTAAAACTGGGAGCTGGTTCCACAGGAGAGGAGCCTAATAACTAAAAGATCTGCCTCCCATTCTACTTCAAGAGACTCTAGGAACCACCAGTAAACCTGCAGTCTGAGAACGACGAAATGCTCTCTTAGGAACGTATGGAACAATTAGATCTCTGATGTATGATGGCGCAAAATCATTAAGGGCTTTATATGTGAGGAGGAGAATTTTAAATTCTATTCTGGATTTAACAGGGAGCCAATGAAGGGAAGCTAAAGTAGGGGAAATATGATCTCTCTTTTTAATTTTCATCAGAACTCTTGCTGCAGCATTTTGAATCAGCTGAAGGCTTTTAACTGCATTTTGTGGACATCCTGATAGTAACGAATTACAATAGTCCAGCCTTGAAGTAACAAATGCATGGACTAGTTTTTCAGTGTCACTCCTGGATAGGATATTTCTAATTTTGGCAATGTTCCGGAGATGAAAGAAAGAAATCCTAGAAACCTGTTTAATAGGGGATTTAAATGACATGTCCTGGTCAAAAATAACACCAAGGTTGAATCAGCATCCACCAATCTATTGCCTAATGCTGTGGTACATATTGAGCTGGAACCCGAAGAGGTAACAGAAATGGTGAGGACTACCATCACCCACTAGCCAGTAAGACAGTTAGTTACCATGGAGATTGAACATAATCTGATGGACACACACTGCTGCTGAAGAAGTGACCCATATCAGTCCTTTGGAAAGTCCTCCTGCTGACTGAAAGTCGAGATATGCTCTCCTCCCAGGGTCTTGTTGATCTACATCCGAAGAATGAGAGACTACTCAATTAATATCCACACTACAAGAGAAACAATTCAATTAATAGTTTTTAATAAATTACTTGTTGTTTATCGGATTGCATTCTCTTTGTACACTTTTATGCAATTTCCCAGGGCTTTGAAAACTTTGAAGCACCCATTTTAGTAGTCCCTGATGACAGGCCAAATGAAAACTTCTGTTGAGTAAAAATGCTTTGGTGGTACAGATGACTGTTTTTCCCATCGAGATCTTCTGATTGATTTTTTTCACTCAGTCATAATGATACTTAAGCTAAAGACCTATAATGATGCAACCTACTTTCACTCTGACTTAGATGCAACATTTCACATATACTAGCACACAACAAGAAATGAGTCTAATAAGGTCACAGCCAATGCAGTTAGTGTCACTGCAGCACCACCCTAGCATGTTTGTCAATATCTTTCCTCTGCATCAGGCCTCCGTTAGCATCTCAACCATTTTTCCATCACAGAGAATCAATGATAAAGTCCAGAAAGTAATTTAACTCTTACATGACATAATGACCATCCATGCTGATAGATAGCAATGGCTGGATACTGATTCAAACAGCTGTATGTCTGAGAACTGGGTTGCCGTAGCTGAAAAACAGGATGCCGGCATCTTTAATAGTGTATGCAGCAGCTGCCTGCTTTCTTGCAGCTGCATCCTGGAGTTATATTCCCATTCCCAACACCTCTTCAAGCAGGGCAAACTCTTCAAAAGCTCATTGCATAGGAAAGGATTGTGACATTTTCATCAATTTAGTTGTAATTTGTGCTATGTAAACTTCATAGAGTCTGAAAAAGTAGATGTTTATGAACACAGAACAACATCTTTTAATAGTATTCAACTCAGGTAGATGTTCTGTAATTTTCAGCAGGATCTGATTTTGACACATCTTGCTCAAAAATTGGCTGGTTTTCTTCATACTACTTGAAAGGACTTTCTGGTCCAATGTAAGTTAACATTCAGGAAAACCAAAGAAAACTGAAATTGGAAGGAAAACAGAAGTGCAATCACTCTGGAAAGGGGTTTGTAGTTGTTGTAGAGACTGATGCACGATGGTGGGGATGTCCCACTCAAATGTTGTTTGCCTCACGAAACTCCTGCTTTCACCAAAGAAGACCAGCTACAGTTGGATGACATTTGGTTGTATTGTTATTTTATTAGAAGTGCTCATTTATGGTCCACACCAATTTAGGGTCTTTGATAGAAGGTACAACCTTTCCCTCTGAACATTGGACCTGTATTGACGACTTTTTTATGACTGTTTCATATCAGCCAGTTATTGGCCGTTATTACACCCAGAAACATACAGTGAAAATGGGACTTTGTTTATGGTGCGTTCTAGTTGTTCTAGGAAATCAGATTTTCTCTGTTCCAAGATGGGAATACAAGGTTAGTCCATATGTCCTGTGCAAATTTAGCCCTAAAGATTTTTAATGTTAGATTTGGTGAGCTCTTTTTATCAACCTAATCATTTTCCAAACAAATTTAGACATCAGTAGAAATCTTTATGTTGACATTTATTTACACAACACAGTTCAACCGTAAAAATGTTAAAGGTAGCATTTTTTTTTCTTTCTCAGGCATTACTTCAAACAGAAAATTTGAATATTGCTCAAACACATAGGAATTCTGATAACATGCTGCAGTTAAATCCATGCAGTTACTGGCACCCCATAACAACCAACATGGCAACAATATCTACCATGACTTTTGTATGATGCACCATGATCTTGTCAGTCCAAAATGACTTTGTGCTGATTTTGCTTAGACAACTGCACATTTTGCCTGTAAGTGTTTAAACATTTCAACATCTCAGGGTTTTCAGGATGGGGAAAAAATAAACATCAACCAAATGAAAACAACTCTTTCACACCCGGCTGATGTTAGACACAATACCACATTTGATATGAAAAAGCTCAGTCTTCATTTGGCTCCATGTAGATGACAAACAGCTCTCTGCTGCGGTTTCTGTAGCTCTGTTGTCTCATTATCAGCTGTATTGATGAACACAGCAGCCGTTACCTGAGATGAACCGTGCTGTGGCTTTCTGCGCCCTGTTTTCACAGGCTGTCTGAAGCAGCAGAGTGGTTTCCTAATACACTCATCTGCTCTCTCGCTGTCTGCCAATCCTCATCTCCTTCTGCTCCTCCGACCTGTCCCTAAATGACTCAGTCTTCCTCTCTTCTCTCTCCATCTGCTCCCACATATAGTAGCAATTATTCACTTCTCTTTTTCTCTTTTCTTCTGCCATCAACATCTGCTTGCCAGACATTTCCACAAATATGGAGATGGCTTTCTAATAGTTTCCGAATGAGTGTTCAAGCTTTCACCGTCTGCACCACTTGCTTTGTATAACTGTATTTCACTAGAGAGAGAAAAAAAACATAGAAAAAAAAAACATAAACCAAACAATAGCTGTCTTCTAAAGGCCCTAAGCATATTTTCCTATATATGTTTCTCAGTGCAAGAGCAACGGAGTTCCAGCTCAGATAATAAATTATATATGTGAAGACATCTTACAGATGCAATGCATTACAAAGCCTGCATAATTGATGAGCCCATTATAACTGACTACACTGCTGAGAATCACCTAAATTAACCCCTGCAACTTCCAAACCACACAGGAACCTGCGTATTGAGGTAACGATACTAACACAAACATTAGAAAACAGCATGACTGCGTGCAGTGTGTGCAAGCATGCATCCTTACAAGGTCTTCAAGTTCAAGTGTCTGTTCAGGGTGCTTTACATAAAATACAGTATGAGTTTGATGGAATGTTGGATGTATTCACAGCCTGGTCAGACTCTGCTTTTATTAATAAGCATTTTCACATTAATGTTGCGTGGGTATTGCTGAACAAATTATAAAATAAAAGAAAGACTACAAGAACCTATATACCTGAAGTAAAAATGTATTGTGATATTTAACTCTTTTTTATAATCGTGGGAACATTAAAAGCTGTGGCAAACTGTTGCTTTCCTCGCCCTCTGACCCTGACCTCTTACATTGCCCAGCGGGCTCACAGTTGTTCCAATAGATCATGATAAAAAGCTGCTCCCTTTAAATACGAGCATATAGCAGCAAATTGCTCCAGGAATTAGGATGTGATCAGCTGATTTGAATATATGTTTAAAATCTGTAAAAACTAAGTTTTCACCTGTCAAGATCTCCTCAAAACCAAAAATATTACATCCCTAATTGCAGCTTTGCTGCTCAGTCCATTATTATCCAGCAGTGCTGTGTAAAAGACTGGAAAAACCTCTTAAAAAATTGTTCTGTTCATCTCTGCGGTAGATCTTCTAGTAGCTGTGTATTGCAACATGGCATTAAAAGTTAATAGTAGGAATGGCTCAGTAAGCTGATCAGCTAAACAGTGGTTTATTGTGATTGTCGTTGTAAGCCTGCCTACAGTTGCTAGCGATACGAACAAAAACAAGCGGGGAACGCTATAACTCAGAGATGATGTAAAATCCGACTTAGAATGCACCATTATTCCCGGGGCGATTCCTATTTTTTATCCATAACTTTAATTTCTAACTAATTTGCTTTCCGATGCTGCTATGGTTGTAATTTAGATGGAGCGCACCAAGGCCAGGGTTGGCTAAAAACAAGATTGGTGGCATCAGTAAACTGCCCCGTGTTATTTTTGGTGTGTGCCTAAAAAACTCAACAGTAGAAAACAATCTATATAACTTGCTAATATAAACCAACCTTTGGTGTTTAAATGCACCAGATATATTAAAATCCACCTTAGCTATGCTAGGCTGAGGAAAAATTAAGGAAATGGTGTACTGAAATGCTTGTTAATGTGTTCTATTTAATCTTCCTTGTACAATGAAAGAATACTTCTTTCGCAGAAATAGATCTTATTTCCAGTTTTGTGAATTGGCGTTTTTCTAATTTGCTGAGTTTTTGCCTATGAGCAGACAATGTGAGAAAACTCAGCATGGGGTGTGGTGCTAGTTTTTTTCATCTCCAGATCCTGTCCTGGGTCTGTGTGTCAAAGCCTTCAGGTGTAGATACTGAAAAAAGGCGGAGGTTACAGAAAAAGATCAAAGATGCGGTTAGAAGAAAACAGGTTGTCTGTTGGCAGGAGATGGAGTAGAACAGTGGTCTCAACTTTCATAATCACCCAATTACCTCCTTCCCTGAGGCCACTACAGAAATCCAACAACAATAACTAAAGGTGGAGCCATTGTTGTCTGTTTATACTGTTCCACATCTGAAGCAATGCTGCTTTCAGGGAACAGAATGGTCTAAATAGAATTGCGGTATCAGTTCACATCTTGTGTAGTACTGCTTTCGTTTCATGTATCTTTTGGTTTCATGGTGCTACTTTAAACTACTGCCCCATTAATTCCAACAGTAATTCCAGGTTATCTTGGCCAATTCGCTAAGTTGGAAAAAACTAAACAAAACAATTGGTGGGATGAGGTTGTTTTCTGTTGTCTAAATCTGCCAAAAAAACATTATTCCAAAAGTACTGGTCTGGCTTTTTGTTTTTTTTCAGATAGAAAGGGGTTACCTTCTTTTAGCATTTTGCTTTCAGTGTGAACTTGTTTTGTTGTTTTGAACATCCATTACTCATAGAGATTTAAACAGCTCCAATCTCCTTCAAAGTAGCACCTGATGTGATACATGATGAGTGAAAAAATTGCATTTTTATCACTATTTACACAAAAAAAAAAATTTGTAGCTTATTTATATTAATTTGTTTTAGTATTGTTATAAACTATATAAAATATCCATACAACCAAATATGACAAAAAACAAAAAACCAAAAACAGATGTAGTAGGGTTTTCTGATTTTTTTAGCAAGTTAAAAATCAATTTAGATCAAAGCATTCGCTGAACGTAAAAGTAAACAGAAATCAGAGGAACTACAATAAAAACCTTTCAGGTGCCCTGTGGGCCACAGGGTCGGAAGAGGTTTTGTTTTGCTATGAAAAAGTTGCCTTCCCTGTTGCTTTTGAGTTTCATCATACATACATCCAAATCTGTACAAGCCACATAAGTTGTTTTCACCATTTGGCTGACTCTAATACTGATGTTTGTAATGTTTTACATTGAACAGGCAATCTGTGTTAATCCAAGCCTGTGCATGTTCTAATTATAGTTAATACTTCCTTCATGAAAAACAAAATCGGAATGTGCATTGGAAGTCTAAAGATTTCCAATAACTGATAAAAGCAATCAAGTAGTCTAAAAGTCACTAAAACATGTAATTGAGACATAATGGACCAGGTGGCTAGAGAATTTGTTCCCTTAATGTGGGGTCAGATCAAAGCTCTAGCAGTGTGTCCATCTTTAAATACCTTCTCATTTTCAGTCTCTGTACTCCTGTGTCTCTTTTCACCTTGTGAGCCTCTCCTCGCTTTCCACCCGCATCAACTCCACCCCTGCTGTTCTTTTCACAACTCTTGTACATTCCCAAGTGTGAATACCTCCCTCCAGGCCTTAGCTAGGATCAGTTTATCACAGCTTTTCAGACAGTCGGTCAGCCAACAAACCAGTTGGGTTTGCTGAACGGGATCTGAATGAGCTGTGCTACATTCCAGTGAGCTTGCCAGTAACACATAATGCTGTTTTTTTAAGATCACATAGAAGTCATCCTCTTATTTGACATAAAAACAAGATAAGTGTTTGTTGGCCTCAAATCACTCTTTTCAATTGTTTTCTGTTTCAAGTTTACCAGGATGAATATCTATACACAAAATGTCAAGAAATTCAAGATATGATGTGAATTTCATCTGAAATCAAAAGTTAAGGCAGTCTTATTGTGACCCGAATCAACTGCAGTCAAGCTGAAACTTGTCAGAACACCCAAGGCCACATTTACTAATTCCAAGACACACTCAGAAGTGACCCAGAGCTGTTTGTTTTGGAATCTGTTGTGTAGGAGAGGGGAGATGAGATGTTTTCCACCTCTTTATAGCCTATGAATCAGATAGACGGCCAGGGAGGAAGGCTGAGGTATTGTCTCGTGGTCAGTGAATGAACTCATTCCCCCTGCAGTCAAAGTCAGGAAGACGGAAAAGGAGGGAAGCGTTGCAGAAACAGAGCAGGGACGGATGTAGGCCAGGATGATATGACACGTGGGGTCAGATACGGTGTATCTCAGAAAGGTTTAAAATATCACCAGCAAGGATGGAAATAATGTGGTGCTCCCAAAATCTCCGAACCACAAAAATTCTGCCATCAAAGCCTTGGCAAAAAGAAAACTCCTTGACTCTGGCTAAAAAAAAAAGTCAGGAGGGAGTGACTGCAAACAGCTGTGCAGCTTGTTATTCTGCATTTGGCAAATCCCTCAGAAACCTTCAGTGGAAGCCCCTTGAAAATAATTATGTGACACTTGTTTGGACACAGAACTAAGAAAGGATCATGTTCAGTTGGGGAAATGATGAAGATTACCTTCAACATGATGAACATTTTGTGTGAACCTAGCTGTGTAAACACTGACACAAAGAGAAACTCCTGGAATCAGCATTTGGCTGCAGCTGAAAACCATTTATTGCAAAATTTCAGTTGTGAAATGTTAAATCAGCAGGTTTTGTTTCCTGTGCTCATTTACTCTTTACTAGGACCGTTTAGGCTCAGGCAGGAAGAAGGGGACAGCAGCGGATGCCTTCCGGAACCAACACCATGTCTGGCAACCTTCCATGAGATAAAGAAAGCTCAGACAGGAAGTTTAGATTGTTTTGAGGTCACACATATGTTTTCTTTTGGTGATGTGTGGATAAAAAACAATGTATCTGTTCATGCAGAAGTAGCAGAGCCATTCACCAGAAGCCAAGCATTCATCATTTGAAATACTTCTCTCATTAGAAAGCACCTCGCAGAAGTATTCAACACCCTGAAAGTTTCCACTGTGGTTCACAATGGCTCCTAATAGCAAGCATTGATTTTAAATATAAAGGTCACACAAAAGGCTTGTTTTCATACTTTTTCTATGTATTGACATGCATTTCCACAACATAATTAGTCGTACAACAATTTTTTGTTTTTCAGTTTTTAGTCATTAGGTCACAAACTATTTACATTTTCCTCTTAAAGTAGGATCACTTTGGTTGTGTGGCACTGGATAAAACTATTTAGCAGAAGCAACGGCTGAAATGGCTCTTTGGATGTGAATGTTTCCTGACCCCTGACGCAAACTGAAAGGCTAATCAGAGAAAGCATTCATCACAGAAGCAGCCAAGAGGAACAGGGTGACTCTGATATAGCTGCAGAGATCTACAGCTCATGTAGGGATGAGTATTGGTCATGTACTCCAGTCCCCAAGGTGTTTGTTAGAAGGCCACAAGAAGGCATGCTTGCAGTTTGCAACAAGCCTTAGATGGAACACAGCAAATGTGGAAAAAGGTACTTTGGTCTGAGGAGACTAAAATTGATTGTTCTAATATACATTTTGTGTGGTGCAAAACTAACACTACACATCTAAGCAGCACAGAGTGGCATCCTGGTGTCAAGACTCCATAACAACTATTGGACTCTATCTACATGCCGATTGATTGTTTGGGAGTAACGGCGGAAGAAAACCATCTTATATAGAGTTTGTTCAACTCTAAAGGTAATTTAACTGGAACTGTGGGCTTGTATTAGATGAGAGCTTTTTAGCAAGAAACCCTCCACATGGGTTGGATGTAAGACATAAGTAAAGTTGAGGATCTATGATGCTGGGGGCCTGTTTCTCTTCCAAGGTTGGAGAGAACCTTGTTAGAGTGCATGGAATTATAAATTCATAATGAAAATCTGTCAGACTCGACCGGAAAACTAATGGGTCCTCATTGGGTCCTTCAACATGGTAATGATCTAAATCTCATCCTGTGAAGTGAGTTTATATTAGAGTTCTCTAAACATTGCAGTGGGAGATTATGATTTTGTTAGAAAAGATTACTTTTTATCTTTATTAGTGGTGTGAAGGTAGAGTTATGTAGATGTTTCAGAAATCCCCAAGATTTAGCCTCTAAACATGTGTAGCAAAAAACCCCCCCAAAAAACAAAGTGTTCATGACCATTTTTAATCTACGGTAAATGGTCTCTGCAACATTATTTGTGTTTTGTTGTTGGACAGGCACTTGCATAAATTGTGAGGAATCTTGGCAGATAATAATAAAAGTGCAAACATGAGGCTCCTTAGCATATCAGCTGTGTATATTTGAAACGTGTTACATAATGAAGAGAAAATAAATGTGACACGGTGACCTTGTAGCAACCTTCAGATAATCCAATAACCATATGAAATCCATTGTGATCATATTATCGCTAACGCTGGAGCCAGATGGCTGTGAATGAGAGGGAGACAGTGAAGCAGTGTGTCTGTGTGTGTGTAAAAGAGAGAGAGAGAGAGAGAGAGAGATTGAGTGCCTGAGAGATATACTGAGTGCATTCCAGGTCATCTGTTAACCTTGTTGTTGTTACTGTTGGGGTATTCAGATTAGCGTCTCTGCTTATCTTGGAAGTTGCACCAACTACAGCCATCTCTACACCAGTCAGTACTTGCCCATTTTATCCCGTCAGTCAGTACAACACATTCCCTTCTTTCTTATCATACTACTATAGGTGGAGTAATCATCATGTGCTGTGTCTTCTTCCTACCTCAAGGCACCATGAGGTTCTGTGGATTCCTACACTTCCTCAGGTCAACACAAACTGAGCTTTGATTCTCAGAGTTTAGAACCTTTATGGTATTAATAAGTGGGTCACAACAATATTTTGAATGTCACATTTATTATAATTATCATATATAAATGTGGGAATATTCTGAATTATTGTTTTCATGATGCCTTTAGCAAATTTTGGTCTCATCTCATCTCACCAGAGCATGCTGTCTTTGTTCCCTATATGACTTGAGTGAAACTGCAAACCAAAAATGAAAACAGGTTGGGGATCTCTGCAGCTCCTCCAGAGTTACCATGGGCCTCTTTTCTGCTTCTATGATTGATGCTCTCTCTGTCAAGGATATTAGTTCAGGTGGATGGCCTTGTCTCAGTAGTTTTGCAGCTGTCCTGTACTCTTTCCATTTTTGGATGATTGATTAAACAGAGCTCTTCGAGATATTCCAAGCTTAAACATCTCTGCAACTTTCTCCCTGCTCTGCTTTATATGGGTCTATAACATAAAAGACCAGTAAAATACCATGAAGTCCGTGGCTGTAATGTTACAAAATGTGAAAAGCCTGTATATCAACGGAACATTTTCTAGTAGGAAGATCGTTTTGTGGTAAACAGTGTAAACAATTATTAATACTCAGAGATCATTTGCTAATCATCAAACCAAATACCAAAAGAGGACCACACAGTAACCCCCGCAGCCACCCCTCTAGAAGCCAGAGCATGGTTAACGTTTTATTTGGCGCTGTCAGATCCTGGTTATCTTCTGCCTGCTACTAACCTTTTTCCACCAGTAGGAGCCATAGGAGCTGAAGGATCAGGGTGGTCAGGTGTTTCACATGTTGTCATCAGCTGGAGGACTATAAGAGGGTGGCGAGCCAGTACTTCGATGCCTGAGTGTTTTGCCTCTTCGTGGTTACCCAAGTCTCGCTCCAAATTAAGAGACCTCTCAGGAGACCCGTCTAACAGGGCATGGACTCTGGATCTCTTGTTTCCCCGCTGGCTGCCGGATCGGACGGTTCCTCACAGCTTCAGGCGAACCCTGTCCACCCTCCTCCGTTCCTCCCAAGACTGCCCAGCTCCGGTGGCTCAGCGTAGCCCGCTGCCTCCTCCAGGATCACAATCTCTCTCCCTGGCGGACCTATCCCAACCTGACCGTAAGCTCCCTTGCAGAGTAGAGTTTAAGGGTTTCAGTTGTGGTGTTTTACCTGCGTCCGTTTCCTTGCAGCCGCTCAGCAGATTCTGTTTCCAGTACCTGGTCCTGAAAATAAAGCTCCTGAAACGCTTCTCTGTTTCTCGTGTTTTTTTGCATGTCGGTCAAGTCGGCCATCTCCAATATGACAGGCGCACCTTCATCATGTTGTTAAAGATGTTCAAAGGAGTGAAACAGCTTAAAACTCTTCAAATATACCGCCATATAGCTGCATCCTTTTCCCTACACTACAATGTGCTCACCTCTCTCCAGCCATGCAAATTGGACTTGTTTATGTATAATTTAGGTAAGAGTGAAGCTCTCCCATTTGCCATGCCCCAGATTAAGCATTAGTAATTCTATTTTCTACATTACGTCTGAAGTAGTTACATTCAGTTGATTTTGGTCAGAAATTAGTTTCATAAAACAATGAATAATTGTTTGACTTGTTAAATGTGTTTAAATTTATCTCTAAGAAATAATGGTTCAAACCCAATGATGGATTGATTCCTTCTTCATTCTTGGAAACCCAAACTAAATCTTAGGACTTCCATCCAAGAAACATTTATATTCAGATTTTCTTTCTTGTATCTGAAGGCTTTGATCAATATTTGAAGCTGTGGGTAAAATCAGGCATGAGGAACATTTTGGGTGGAATGAAGACCAAAGAGTTCTTTGCAGCAGATTGTACGCATGCATTTTTCATGCAAACTGAAAGCATATAGAATAATCAAGCATCACACATGCATCCGCAGATGCTACATGTGCGCATACATTTAGTATACATGCAACAATAACAGATAATTCATAAACAACACGGCGGTTAAACATGCAGTTTCAGCACCACAAACAGAGCTGCTCTATCGTGCTGTTCTTGTTTGGAGTTCTCTGTGGATAAAGAAATCTCAGTGGTAACAACGTGAAGCAAGATATTTCTGTCTATTCAGTGTTATGTACAGTAAGAACCCACTCAAATGAGTTTGTTCATGGGAAATTATTACTTTTTGGAGAACTTTGAACAAAGCGAGGCTGTTTTAGAACTAGAACACACTAGATTCTGTTTGTAAGACAGTATTAAGCCATTCCTGTAATATTTTACAGCAGGATACATTTTGTCTTGGCCTACATGATTAAGAATCCACAACACAAAGGTGAGAGGGACCTTATATTCACTTAGATACAAGAATCTAATGGGTTTTGGCCAGCAGAACACAAAACTATTTTGGAAAGTATGGAGGACCAAAAGGGTGTCACGGAGTGACATTTCTGGACTTTGTTTGTGGCTTTGTGTTTGTTTACCGTTTGCTTAGATGTTTCTATTTTGGTTTTTTGTATCATGTTTTCTTTTCTCCCTCTTCCGCCTCCTAGTGTTTACTTCTTTAGTTCTTTTATGGTTGTTTTCTTATTACTATGTATGGTTTATTATTATTATTATTATTATTATTGTTCTTGGTCTTCCCTGGATTCTCTAGTTTAATTTCTCTTTAGTATCTTTGTGTTTAATTGTATTTTATTATTTGTTCCTTTACACTCTTCTTGTTTACTAGTTTATTTTCTGTTTCCTTTCCAGTTAATTCAGTCAGTGTGGTTAGGTTTGTTTACTTTTGTATTCAGGTTTTCTTTATGGGTTCTTTGTTTGTTCTCAGGTTGTTATTGTTGTTCCTATGTTCCCTCTAGTTTCTCTGTTTACTTTAGTCATGATTATTCTAGTTTTCTTATTCCCCATTTTATTATTTATCTTTGTCTGTAGGTTTGCTTGGTCTGCGTTTCTGTTTATTAGTTACTTTGCCCATGCTCAGTTTTTGTATTTGTTTCACCTGTTTCTTCTGCCTCCCTGCCTCCTTGTCACACCTGTTCCCTGTTTTCTCCGATTATCTGCCCTTTGTTATCCCTCAGTATATTAGTTGGTTTTGTGTCATTGTTTGTGGCTGGTTTCTTGTGTTTGTCATACCCCGTTCTCAACCCACGTATTTGTGCTGAGTTTTTCCATGTTCCTGCAGGACCGATCTTGTATGTTTTTGGATCTGGACTTTTGTTTGTATCTGCAGTGCCTTGTTTGGGTTCTTTGAAAACCTCTGGAAATAAAGCTGAAAACCTTTTACAACATGTTGCTGCCCAGCTCTTGTCTGCATTTTGGTCCGCCTGCAAACCACATTATGATAAATCAGAATCAGAATCAGCTTTATTGCCAAGTTCGTGCATACAAACAAGGAATTTCACTCTGGTACACTTTGCTCTTTTGTTCTGTTTTTGCATTACAGAATATACAAATTTACAATTTACAATGTACAATATACACATATCTAATAGAAAAGGTGCATTTGCAACATCTGTATGCTGTTGTTCTGTACTCTATTGAATGTTCATCAGAGAAACAGCCTGGGGGAAGAAACTGTCTCTGTGGCAGCTGGTTTTAGTGAACAGTGCTCTGTAGCGGCGGCCTGAAGGTAAAACTCTAAACAGTTTATGTGCAGGGTGTGTGGGGTCTGCAGAGATTTTGGCAGCTCTTTTCTTGAACCTAGACCTGTATAAGTCCTGGATGGAGGGAAGGTCAGCCCTGATTATTCTCTCTGCGTCCCTGATTATTCGTTGCAGTCTGGACCTGTCCTGTTTTGTGGATGAGCCAAACCACACTGAGATGGATGAAAACAGGACAGACTGAATGATTGCAGTGTAGAAGATGACCAACAGCTCCTGTGGAAGGTTGAACTTCTTGAGTTGCCTCAGGAAGTACAGTCTCTGCTGGGCCTTCTTTCGAACAGTGTCTATGTGTGAAGACCATCTCAGGTCCTCAGAGATGGTGGTTCCTAAGAACCTGAAGTGGTCCACGGCCGATACAGTGTTGTTGAGGATGGTGAGGGGGGTGTATGGGGGTGGTGTTCTCCGAAAGTCCACCACCATTTCCACAGTCTTGAGTGGGTTCAGTTCAAGGTAGTTCTGATTGCACCACTGTACCAGCCGATCCACCTGCTGTCTGTATGCAGACTCATCACCGTCCTGGATCAGTCCAGTGACAGTGGTGTCGTCTGCAAACTTAAGGAGTTTCACGGACGGGTCCGATGAGTTGCAGTCATTTGTGTACAGAGAGAAGAGGAGTGGGGATAGAACACACCCCTGGGGGGCACCAGTACTTATTGATCTGGATCGGGAGAAGATGCTCCCCAGTCTCACCTACTGCTGTCGGTCCGTCAGGAAGCTGTTGATCCACTGACAGGTGGAGGCTGGGATGTTGAGCTGTGTGAGCTTCTGGTGGAGGATGTCTGGTATGACGGTGTTGAAGGCCGAGCTGAAGTCAACAAACAGGATCCTGGCGTACGTCCCTGGACGGTCGAGGTGTTGCAGGATGAAGTGTAGACCTAAGTTAACAGCATCATCTGCTGACCTGTTTGCTCGGTAAGCAAATTGCAGGGGGTCCAGCAGGGGGCCTGTGATGTCTTTCAGGTGCTTCAACACCAGCCGCTAAAAGTATTTCATGACCACAGATGTCAGGGCTACAGGCCTGTAGTCATTTAATCCTACGATGGTGGGTTTCTTGGGAACCGGGAAGATGGTGGATCTTTTGAGGCAGGAGGGGACCTCACATTTCTCCGTGACTTGTTGAAGATCCTTGTGAGGATCGGAGCAAGTTGATGTGCGCAGGCTTTCAGACATGATGGGGAGACGTTATCAGGTCCTCCAGCTTTCTGTGTTTTCATGCGCTGAAAGAGCCTGTTTACCTCTTCCTCGGAGATCTTTAGTGCAGGCAGAGGATCTGATGGTGGGGGGTTGGTAGCTTTATGGGAGGAATTTGTTCCTGAATGGGATGTAGAGGGGATGATTTGAGGTGTGAATGGCTTCTTGTCATGTCTGCAGTAGAAGCCATTCAGACGGTTGGCCAGGAAACAACTCTGTTCAGGATGGGTGGGGGGGCTCTTGTAGGCAGTCAGGTTTCTCAGACAGGTCCATACAGCTGAAGTGTCAGCAGTAGAAAAGCTGTTCTTAAAGGGACAAATTATATAAATAAATTTATCATGAAATAAATAAATGTACAGTGAAATGTCCCATTCAATAATTAAATAATAAATAATGAAATTAAATAATCAAGTGTCATTAAAAAACTAAATTAATTTAAAAATACTTGTATTATTTTACTCTATATTTTATGAATAAATATACAGTGTAAAAATTATGTGTATTTTTAGGGGGTTGCCAGTTATTTTAGTGGTCACAGGCTGAAACGTTTGAGAACCCCTGAACTAGGTGTCCTTTGAGCAGTGCTTTTCTTGTGGAACTAGAATGTCTTGGGATCTATTTTTATTAGCAGTGTTTCACTAACTAGCCTCTGTGTCTTTGTTTGGGCAGACTTCTGGGTCACAATTGAATCATGAGCTGCCAATAGAGTCCCACACCTAGTCTTGAGGTCAGCAAATATCTCCAGGGGAAGAGCTGAAAATAGCATATAATGTTCAAATCTCAGGAACCCTATTTTACTCTTTTGATAGGAATGATCTACACTGCCTGGCCAAAGAAAAGTCTCCACCTGGATTTAACAAAGCAAATAGGTACGAGCCTCCCATTAGATAATTACTGGATGGGTGATTATGTTTCAGCTGGAAACAAGTTTTTTAACCCCAACTGGTGCAATGAGTTGCTTCTCATTTCTTAAACAACCATGTCGAAAGACACATCCTGTGGTCGTGGAAAAGATGTCAGTCTGTTTCAGAAGGGTCAAATTATTGGCAGGCATCAAGCAGAGAAAACATCTACGGAGATTGCAGAAACTACCAAAATTGGGTTAAGAACTGTCCAATGCATTATCAAAAACTGGAAGGATAGTGGGGATGCATTGTCTTTGAGGAAGAAAATCCTGAATGATCGTGATCGGCGATCACTTAAACATTTGGTGAAATCAAATAGAAGAAAAACAACAGTAGAACCTCGGGCTATGTTTAATAGTGAAAGTAAGAGCATTTCCACACTCACAATGCGAAGGAACTTAAGGGATTGGGACTGAACAGCTGTGTAGCCTTAAGAAAACCACTAATCAGTGACGCTAACCAGAAAAAAGGCTTCAATTTGCTAGGGAGCATAAAAATTGGATTCTGGAGCAATGGAAGAAGGACATATGGTCTGATGAGTCCAGATCTACCCTGTTCCAGAGTGATGGGTGCGTCAGGGTAAGAAGAGAGGCAGGTGAAGTGATGCTCCCATCATGTCTAGTGCCTACTGTACAAGCCTGTGGGGGCAGTGCTATGATCTGGGGTTGCTGCAGTTGGTCAGGTGTGGGTTCAGCAACAGTATGTGTTCAAAGAATGAGGTCATCTGACTACCTGAATATACTGAATGACCAGGTTATTCCATCAGTGGATTTTTTTTCCCCCTGATGGCACGGGCATATTCCAAGATGACAATACCAGGATTCATCGAGCTCCAATTGTGAAAGAGTGGTTCAGGGAGCATGAGACATCATTCTCACACATGAATTGGCCACCACAGAGTCCAGACCTTAACCCCATTGAGAATGTTTGGGATGTGGAGAGGGCTTTGCACAGCGGTCAGACTCTACCATCATCATTGCAAGATCTTGGTGAAAAATGAATGCAACACTGGGTGGAAATAAATCTTGTGACATTGCAGAAGCTTATCGAAACAATGCCACAGTGAATGTGTGCCATCAAAGACAAAGGTGGTCTAACAAAATATTAGAGTGTGTGACCTTTTTTTTTGGCGGCGACTTTTATTTTTTTTGCCCAAGCAGTGTATTAATGGAATAAGAGTCGGAAAGGTTTTAAGAAGGTTGGAGAGGATTTATCCAAATAAAAATAAAACACTGCAGAGGCCATTTTTTCCTTTGGTGGTCACGTACAAGACTTTTGGATTTGAATTGATAACTGGCACGGTGCTGTCCCTTGGCGGACTGGGCATTTGGATGCAGCCCTGGGGTGGTGGTGGGTCCGGCTTTGAGGGGTCAATGCTGGGGTGGGTGCCCTGGGCACTGAGGCGGGGTTGGACCCGGCTCGGGCCCCGGTCCCCAGGTGGCTTGGGACCTGCTTTGGCTTCCGGTGGGGTGGCTGTGCGGGTTACGGTGTGGTCCTCTTTTGGTTTGACGGGGACTGGAGGTGTGCAGATGGCTTGGGGGTTTCTGACAGTGTCAGGCAGTGGGGGCAGCCCCCCTTGGTGTCACATTGTATTTTTGGGTGCTTGAGCCTCGGAATATTGGGCTCAGGTGGTCTTAGGTTCCTGGTGATGTGTCTGGCAACTGTGGGCCATGCACACTTCTCTGAGGTCTGCTGGGCATCCCTCCCTCTTGACCTCCTACAGGCTGGCTCACCAGCTGGAGTGGTACCTTGGTCTTTCTGAGTTCTGCCTGACATGTGGGGCTGGTGCCTGCATGTTGGGGACTGTGTCTGCGTGCCTGGGGCTGCTGAGGCCTGCCGGAGCCGAGTCAATCTCTCTTTTCCCACACTTGGTGTTGCAGACCATTTTCACCACTCTAACAACTGTGCACTTCTAGATGACAAACTGGCTCACCTACACTCACTCAACACAAACCCACCTATTTCAACACATATGCTCAATTAAATTAATAAAAGCCAAAAAAAAAAAAAAAAAAAAAAATCAAGCTGCCTGATTGATGCAGTAAGTTGGTGCATAGATTCTGCACAAGTTCCCTCCAATCAAGCCTCCAATGATAGTATTGATTTCTTGCCATATAGAAGCCACATTGCTTTGTTTAAAATCCCAGTCACATCTACACCCATTAGCCTCACAACATATTAATAAATATCAGTTCACTAAAGATCAAGTTTACCCAATCAGTAGGCACTGTCAGGGCAAGGGTGTGATATATCTAGAATGGCATATAAGAGAAACACTCCCAGTCTACATTCCTGACATAGATTCATGTCTCAGAATTGTCAAATAAGACAGACAGGAGTCTGCAAAACTGTAAATATTGTTCTATCTTTAAGCCAAACAGGAATTAGGAAGCATCATTGAGCTTCTGTATTTTTGACTTCTCAACATTTGCACTTACAGACAAAACACAATGGGTTGCCTGCTGCTTTTTAATTATCAGTTGCCATTTTGATTCCTAGAAATTATACTGCTGTGAATGGAATTGTTGGCTTATTGCTCCACCCATGTTCATTTCATTTTGGCACATCCAGAAGTTGAAAATAAAAATACATATAATTTGAACAAGATATGATTAAATGTACTCTGCAGGTGCCAACTTCATCATCATTTGCCTGTTGCTGTATTCTCACAGTTCAAACCTTTAATCAGTTTATTTTTTCTACCAAGTAGCCAACAGGCTGCAACACAAACAATTTGAAACTCATGGGGACTTATTAAAAGCTTCCACAACTGATTGTTGTCAGCTAATCCGGTGACAAGCATTTAAAGGGCAAAACATAGTAGTGCTTACTTTGACTTCGTGAACGTACATGCAGACTCTCCACAGACTTAAAATGGACGTCCGCTGGACATGTTTGTGCAAAGCTCAGTTTTGTGCCCTACAATAAAGTGCTCGGTGGGGGAAAGTCTCGATTTCGTTCTGTTTTATGTGTGACACACTGCTCCGAGCAGCCGGTCGCAAGTATTTGCAGCGTCACGGCCACTTTCTGCCTCGCACTGACAGGTATATTCCTCTTCTTCTTCTTCTTCCTAGTGTGGTTTAATGGCCTTTAACACCACCTTCTTTTCTTTTTGTTTTTCCAAAGCTACATGGCAAATTAGTAATGCCTCACCGTCTGATGAGGCCATGGCAGAAAGTGTGGGAAATGTAGGAATTTGTCACCAGGAATATAGGAAATTGGTACGCTTAACTATGAAGGACAGTGCTTACAGTACGTCAGACCATGTTCTGCCCTTAAGAGTCTCAAACAGATTGAGAGAGCTCTCCCCTATATATCCTGGATTCATAGTAATATGTCACTCACTTCACTAAACAGAACTACAAAAACGGGATAGCACTTCGCAAGACAGACTTAACTAAACTTGACAAGAAATATTGTGTTGTTTTATTGTACACACTTATTAGTTACTTGTGTTAAACTTTGCCCAGAGAATCAGGTTTTCTTTCTCGACAACTTCATTTCTATACGTTTGCCAGAAAAACATATGCCTGTAAAAACATAAAAAACATAAGCATCAGCTGCTAAATATTAGTATGTAAGTATTTGAGTGTTTCCACATGATTCACAAAAAGATGGAAGTTGTAAGCATTCCTTTTGAGCAGTTATTTATCAGAAAAAAAACAACACATCACTGTAAAATAATAAATGAGATCATCGTTTATTAACTGATCCCTGACTACATCATGATTAACAGATGATTTCGGTCATTGTTATGCACCAACCAACATGATTTTCTTTTTGTCTTTTTGACATGTCCTGTCTGGCAGAGTAGCACTCAAAATTTGCTGTCTGAGTGCCAAAAACAAGCCCAACAGATTTACTTTCACAAGTGGAGCATTACGGCTAACGCTTTAAAGCTCCGCTTGATATATATATATATATAAACTTTATTAGAAACCACTTTGTGAATATTTCAAATGCAAAGGACACGGAGACGGAATTGAAAAGGGCAAAATGAACGAAGCAAGGAAGAGACAGAGGTGGGACAAAAAGGAAAAGGGAGAGAAAGAGAAAATAATAGATAATAGAGGAGAGTAAGAAGGATAAGGAGATTACATGATACTAGAACACTGCTTCTACACCTGCAAAAACATACATATATATATATATATATATATATATATATATATATATATATATATATATATATATAAAATTACTGGTTACTACTTTGAAATAACGTTTTGACACTGAACTTTCACTGAATGTACTCAAATAAGATGAAATAAATGAATGAGCACAAATGATGAATTAGCTCGGAATAAATAAAGCACCAGGTTTTCAATGTCATTCTGCTGCCTTCTGAATGAACCTTTTCTATCTATCCTTGCGCCCAGCAAGGCTTTCATACATTCCCTCCCTGATTGACTGAGAAACTTGGCTGCTTAGAATTTGCTCCAGGGTCTTTTTTTGACCCTGTACTTGTGCAAACAACGTAAGCAGTCATTCATGCTTTGAAAAGGTAACACACTTTGATTTTGAAAGCATAACTGAAGAAATGTTTCAGTTTTACAGGTTATGGATTTATTTAACAAAAAATGTTTCTGGCCTTGATGTTATTAGCCGTTGCTCAAAGAGAGAAAACCCTGCAAATGTTAAGCATTTGTTGCCTTAACTTATACACATGTACATTTTCTGCAGATTTTTCCCTCTAACTTATATATACTGATTAATATAATATGCTTAGTGTTAGCTGTCCATCTTTTTAAACAAGGATCAAGTAAAAAAGCATGGTGCTGATCATAAAGTCACTTAAGATTTGTTTTAAATAGTCCATACTGCTTTAATTACATTCGTAAAATTATGAATGGTTGTTAAGCTCAGTTCCATCAATTCAGTTCATCCATCAGTCATTTTAAAGTTTGTGATAGGGATGTCATCTATCAGAAATGATCAACAGTCTCCCGGGATAGGGTATAAAAGAAAGGTGGATTAGTCTAAATATATAAGATTTTGAACTATCAAATTATGTCCAGAATCATTCACTGAAACAGATGTTTAATTTTAGCACTGATATGAAGCTGTGAAGGAAACCTAAGCATTATTAGTAGCTATTTTCACAAAATCTGTCACAACCTCTGCTACGTAAATGATTTCCAAGTGCTGGCAGTTTACTCAGTGCTGACGAGGAGCCTTTATGAGTTGACTCTGTACCTAACAGTGGAACTCAGACTGTTGTGCCACATTATTGAAGATGGTTCATTCTTGTGCTCTCTGGTAAGGTAAGGTAAGGTAAGGGAAGGTAAGTTTATTTATATAGCGCTTTTCAGCAATGAGACACTCAACGCGCTGTACATACAATTACAATACAATCACAAAGCAAATAAACACAGATACTGACATAGAAAAACAAATACAATGATAAAATCAAACAACAGAGGTAATTTAAAAAAGTAAAATAAAATAAAGAGAATAGAATGATGGACAAGAAAATGAAGGGAAAATTGGACTGAAAACGCAACTAATCATGCCTAGATGGCACAGTCAAAGGCCACTCTAAACAAATACGTTTTTAATCTTGATTTAAAGCAACTTAGGGTTGCAGCTCTTTTACAGTTTTCTGGCAGTTTATTCCAGATTAGTGGAGCATAAGAACTAAAAGCTGCTTCTCCATGTTTGGTTCTGGTTTTGGGTGTGCAGAGTAGATTTGAGCGAGATGACCTGAGAGGTCTGGGTGGTTGATACACTGTCTTTAATGTATTTTGGTGCTAAGCCATTCAGTGATTTATAGACTAACATAAGTATTTTAAAGTCTATTCTCTGAGCTACAGGGAGCCAGTGTAGGGACTTTAGAACCGGGGTGATGTGCTCCACTTTCTTAGTTCTACTGAGGACGCGGGCAGCAGCGTTCTGGATCAACTGCAGCTGTCTGATCGCCTTTTTAGGCAGACCTGTGAAGACACCGTTGCAGTAATCAATTCTACTAAAGATGAACGCATGAATTAGTTTTTCAAGGTCCTGCTGAGACATTAGTCCTTTAATCCTGGAGATGTTCTTTAGGTGATAGAAGGCCGACCTTGTTACTATCTTTATGTGGCTCTGAAGGTTCAGGTCTGAGTCCATCACTACACCCAGGTTTCGAGCCTGATTGTTTCTAGCTGTATTAACTGAAGCTGTGTGCTAACTTTTAAACGCTCTTCCTTTGATCCAAAGATTATTACTTCAGTTTTGTTTTGATTCAGCTGAAGAAAATGTTGGCCCATCCATGCATTGATTTCTTCTAAGCATTTACCCAGCGCTTGAATGGGTTCATAGTCACCTGGTGACATCGTAACGTATAGCTGTGTGTCGTCTGCATAGTTATGATAACTTACATTGTTGTTTATTAAAATCTGAGTTAGGGGGAGCATGTAAATATTGAATAGGAGGGGCCCTAAGATGGACCCTGACACAAAAAAGTCCCTGTCCTTCAAGTAGGATTTAAACCAGTTGAGTGCCATATCAGAAAGGCCGACCCAGTTTTCCAGGCGCTCTAATAAAATGGAGTGGTCAACAGTGTTGAATGCTGCACTAAGGTCCAATAATACCAGCACTGTGGTTCTTCCACAGTCTGCCTTTATACGGATGTCATTGAACACCTTGACAAGAGCAATCTCTGTTCTGTGGTGAGCACGGAAGCCTGACTAGAAGACATCAAAGCAGTTGGTCATTGTTAGGAAGTTGTTTAACTGCTGAAACACAGCTTTTTCAATACTCTTACTGATGAAGGGGAGGTTTGATATAGGCCTGTAGTTCTGTAGTAGCAGCTTGTCCAAGTTGCTCTTTTTCAATAGAGGTTTGATAATTGCTGTTTTTAGGGCCTGGGGGAAAACACCTGACAAAAGGGACACGTTTATTATTTGTGTTAAATAAGATATTATTACAGGCAAAGCTTTCTTAAGGAAAGCTGTGGGTAAAAGGTTGAGACAGCAGGAAGAAGAGCTGGGTCTTATAGTTGTTTAAAAATGATCCTGGTACACTCAACTTCAGCTGATCAGATGAGGTGAAACAACCAGCAGGCACATCTGAGATAACTCAACATGAAACATGAATGCTGTACGGCTGAAGAAACAGCACCAAACAAAACCCTGGTCTCTGATGTATATTTAAACTGTTAAATTTAAACTGTACCACCTGCTGCACCCCGAGTGATGCTTAGCATTCCATAGCATAGAGACACTTCCCCGCCTTTATAGTCCCATGCAGCAGCTTCCATGTCCTCGTCTACTACAGCAGCAACTTCCACGACCTCATCTGCTGTAGCAGTGGTTCCTACATCAGCAGCAGTGGTTCTCACATCTGCAGCAGCAGCAGCAGTCCCAACATCTGCAGCAGCAGCAGCATCCCTGCCTGCACAACAGGGGGTCTCCGAGGCAATCGAAGACGACTCGCCTCACGCCCCTGGTCTCGAGTTCTCTGACAAGAGTGTCCAGTTGGACCCATCTCATGTTCCTGTTCCTGAGTCCTTTGACGAAGGTATGCAGGTGGATCCACCTCGTGCTCCTGCTCCCAAGTTCTCCGAGGAGTGTGTTCAGGTGGGCTAGCCTCTGTCACTGTTTCCGAGCTTCATCAAGGGTTCTCCAGGCTTCCACGATGCTGTGCCAAGCTTCTCTGAGGCTTTCAGCGGCCCCATCATCGTTCTTAATGTATGGATTTCTTGAAATTCTCAGAAGGTAAATGGCCAGGGGAAAAAAAGATGCATCAACACTCAGATCCCCTGTACATTTGTATCTCAAATTATGCTTGGTTTAAACACACCAAAACTTAATTAAGAAGTAACATGTGTAGGAATAATTTTTATCAACCTTTTTGGTCATTGTATGCAGGTATGAAGATAATTCACCAAAAGAAGCTAAACTGTAAGCCTCTATATGTAGACATTCAACCAAATGCCAGCACTCGCTTAAAAGCAGGTCAGTGGACCAAAGACAAGTTTCCAAAGTAAACCCTTACCCACTTGCTGCTGCCAGTTTGTGCCATTGCTCAGAACTGATTAAATTTGCACGGCAAAAGAAAAAATAAACATAACAGCTAATGTACAGCTGCTCTTTAACTACAACAGTTGCATTCTTGAGTGTGTGTGGTCATATTCTTTTTACAATGTGCACACATATGTGCATGTGTGTGATTTCTTTTTTTTTTTTATCTGAGTATGAGTAGGCGAGAGGTGGAATAAAAGTGGAAGAGAGCACTGATAAACCCTGAAGGTAGAGAAAGAACAGAGGGGATCTGACAGCTTTCAACAGAGGCTGGCACGATTTGGTCTAGGAAGGGTTTTGTGGGTCCTCTGTTAACATATGAGTGTTACTCACATATAAAGGCAGAATTGCTGGCAGTAAAATGCTTTCTCTGCTGGAGCTTTATTGTTGATTTAAAAAGACCACCTGATTGGATGTACAAGGTTAGTTTACATTTGCTCTTGACATCCTTACAACCCAATATAATACCAGATGGTCTAGATGTTGACTAAATGCTTTTTTGTTCACTTTTTAAAAACTTGGTTCTGAAATTTTGGCAAAATCTTGCATTGGAACGTCATCAATCTTTGTATCCTGTTTTTTTTTTTCATAAAAACTCTACAGCTCCTAAAGAAAAAATGCATCCTTTGCTATTTCCTTTAGGGTAACACTGTTTTACAATTACAGATGGAAAGCTACGAGAAGTATGACTGCATGCTGGTAACATGCTAATATCGGTTTGGTATACTTGTGTAATAGGTCAGCTGTGTACTTGTCAATGTGTTAGTTTGACTAAACTACCGGCCTAGGCGACCTTTGCTGCATGTTTTCCCCATCTCTGCTCCCATTTTCTGTCAGCTTACTGTTGAACAAATCTGAAAAATAAAGGCCACTAGTGCCACTAAAAACATAAAAAAAGAAATGTCAGAAAAAGCAATTACTTAATTTGTTCTGTTTTTCCTAATGTTTCTTAAATAATTTGAAACTGTGGTATCTTTAACTCAATATTATTATACTCTAAGGATATACCGGCCATGCATGTAATAAAACAGAAAGCAACACATAGTCCTGACATATTGAGTAAATATTCCCTCTCATAAGGCAAAAACAACTGCACAATATTGACTCCTGTGTATTTTAGGTGAGCTCTAGTTTTGATTAATGAGTTCAGATATATTATCATATTGTTGGAAGTGCAGCAAACTTGACAAGATAAAATGAACCAGGGTACTCATCTATCATAGCTGATGACACACAACTATCCAGTCTGTTTGCTGACAATGGACCATTTTTCAACATAGCACACTTCATTTTGCAGAAAGTACGCTGAATGTCATTTTTCAACATTTTCCATTCTGCCCAAAAGCAATCTTGTAAATGCATCTGAAGCATGGAACATAAATGCATTTGCCTCTTGTTTGAGTTTTCATGGCATGCACATTATGCTGTGCCCGTTATTAAAAAGATGGGTTGTTTTAAGACTGCACCAGAGAAGACTGGCTCCTTGACACAGTCCGCGCATGAGGCCATCTTTAGAGAACAGAACTCACACTTTAATTGACTGGTTATGAATTCTGAATAAGCTTATGATCACCAATCAGCAGAACACTTGGAAAGGATTTCAGAGAGCACTGCCTTTGATTTGTGTGGGATTGCTTTCAAAGAGACCCTTGTAGAGTAAATCTCTCTGGTTTAGTCAGATTGGACTTGATAAACTTACAAATGATTGTGCTGATGGTGTTTAGTAGAGCAGATGGAGAAGACAATTATTTCTAGACTGGTTTTAAGAAAGACACAGGATTTGGAGTGTGTGTGTTGAATGTTTTAGAATATGTGGAAAAGAAATAAAAGAGGGTGTGTTTAAGGTCATTTACAAATACCTATTCTTTCTGCAGGAATGTAGATGGTAAAGGGTATCTTGTTAGTGTGATTTGCTCCATGATAGCACTAGCTAATGCTTCTTCATGCCATTCCATTCAAGCAGCATTTTATCCAAAAACAGAGCCAGAGGCAGAAACAGAAACAGTAAGCACTTTTTTCAGGTTTAAAAAGATTAAAATCTCTCTACCAAAGGGCTCCTACAAGCATGAATGCATTGCACATTGTGACAGTTTAAGCGGTGTTCCATGGCATGAACTGTAAAATTACTTGGCAATAGACAATACTGTAAATTTCCATAGAAATGAACTTGTTCTTTGCCTCTCACTTCTCATGCATTAAATATCAAAGCCTAGACTGAATGACTTCAGTGCACAATCATTTATATTCACATTTTTAGTTACGAAGCCACTACAAAGTGTAATTAAATTAAATCATAATTTCAGTTTTCAGTTTTAAATGAACCTGTATCTGGATTCATATACCGAATCACAGAGAAATTGGGTCTTGGAGGTCATATTTTACATACTTTGACTTGTCTGGATCCATAAATCCAACTGCAGCGTAAACATCTGCAATCCTGTACATGTGCATGTGATTTGTGTTTTTGCACATCAAAACTGTCACAGTAATTGAGTCCTTTAAGCATCTCATGACATTTTGCGTGTGGAATAAAAGTACTGTAGTTGAATCAGTGACATTGTGATAGGCTGAGGATGGGTTGTGGGCCTCAACTGCTGTTAAATATGTGTCACCTGATTTATACCATATCACCTGTCTGTGTGATTTCTTGGTTTCTGACACGCACGTATTTGCATGGTCTGGTATTCCATTCGCTCTCAGTGAGTGCCATCACTCAGAGAAGGATATTAGAGCTGAATTTAATCTATGAAGCTATCAGAATAGGGCAGACCATCAATAAAACCGGCTTGACTTGGGTGTGGCACCTTGCCCTGATGGGGTGTTCATGTGTTTGAAGCCAACTGGCTCATCACAGAGGTGAGAGGGCAACCTCGCTTGCCCAACAGTTTGCGCTGTGCTGTCTCCTATCCCCAACATTCAGGCGTGGCTGGACAATAAATCACACAACCAACAGAGCGAAAAACCCAGTCAGCTCAGAAAATCCGGACTTTTATCAATACATTTGAAAAGAGCGTGTTCTTCTTTTTAATCTGGTCGTCTCTCACCCTGACATGATTGAAGATAGGGGTATTTTGCGATGCAGCTAGAGAGAAGATAGGCATTCATATGTAGACTGTACAGATACATGCATGAGCTGGTGACAGTGTGTATGAAGATCTTGAAGAGAAATTGATGTAGGGAAAGCTTCGAGCCACTCACTCAGCAGCTCTTTCACACCCACACTGGTGCTCATTGGCACAGTAGAGTTGCTGTCTGGACGACATTATCCATCTTCTTCAGCTCGGTGACACTCCCACATTTGTCTCTGGGATGCTGATTGTGAAGCTATTGGTCCCAGACAGCCAATCACAGTAAAAGAAGACAAGGCAAACTAGCTGACCTCTCCAGACTACAACACTCACCTCACAGGCTGGTTCTCCTTCATTTCTTTCTGACCACTGCAATGCAGTATTGAAGAGTTTTAACTTTGAATAGCTGTTAATTCCCATATACTGTCTTAGTCAGCAAGCTGCTTTTCTATACAGGAAAAACATTACTAATGAGCCAAACTTTTATGTTCAGTCTTGCATAAAGAAATGTTTAATCTAATGTTCAACAGTCAGTCCTTCTTCATTGCAAATAGCCTCAAACTCTTGTTAATGAAATGCAATAATTACACTGTATGCTCCAAATAAAATGGCACCCCAACAAAAAAGAATTAAAGCAAATGTAATGTAACATTAAATATCAACATCTGAAGAAAAATCTAAAGTGTGAGATGATAGTTGCAAGCTTCAACTAAGAATGCTGGTGAATGGATCTAAGACCAGCTCCAGACCAATTAACCACTTAAACATGAAATCAGAAGTAAACATATTGTAGATATTAAATATTGCGTTCTCATTCCAGCTGTGCATAAAGTTACAAACACTGTTGAATTGTGTGAACTCACATGGCGGACTTGTAAGCATGTTAGCATGGTAAATTTAGCTGCAGTGGTTCGTAAATCTGTCGTGAATGCTTGGAAAATAACCCTATTGTAAAGTTGTTTCCAACTTTCATCCTTGCAGCTCTGCACAAAATCCGGAGCGTTAATTGAATCACTATGGTTATTCCTGAGCTTTAACATCAGTGGTGCAGCACTGGCTGTTTACAATATCAGTCTGCTGCGTGTAACTCCTCGGTATGTAATTATAATGATTTATGTACATGGGTACAAAACATTTTTAAAAAGTGCTGTGAACTGGCAAAGGGGTGAATTAACCTGAAGCTGTTACCAAAATGCTATAGGAGAAAAAAAATCCAAATCCGACAAGCAACACATAAACATATTTTGCTTGAATCTCTGATTAAAATAGAGATTTCCACTTATATGCATTCTTTTTACAGGGGAAACTACATTAATCAAGGGAACAATGACCAAAGATTAGTAAGCTTCAGTCTATACCAAATCATGGACCATAAAACTTCTAATCTTAGAGCATTCCTAATTTGCATCTCTGTAAAGATCTATAATATGTCAGTCTATTTCCCTCAACCCTGCATTCCTCCTTTCATTGACTGCGTCTTCTTGTTGGCACTTACATCTAAAATCTATTTTTTCATCATGTCCGTTTAAGTTTTTTCTCTCTTCCCACCTCCCCTCTTTTTTCTGTCAATGTTATTGCTTTAGATCTCCTAAATCGTTAGATTGACTACCTCCTCACAATTCTGTCCCCTTCCACCTCCACATTCCCAAATCGATCCATTATTTTGTCTATTATCTACTTTTCCAGTCATTCTTTTGCTGAGCATGCTGCCTCTCAATGGATGCTTTCATTGTCGTCATCAGACAGTATTTGACTTATCCCCAATTCTCTCCTCCAAACCATTTTCACTCCTTCTTTTGTTCTCCTTTCCTTCATTGTCAATTGTTTCCTCATTTTTAGACATCTTCCTTCTGTGACTAACAACCTCAACTTACAACTCACCCTGCTCTTTTAACCTCGCCACCCAGATGTTGGATCCAGATCACCATAGTGACGAATCAAACAGGACTGCCGTTGGAGCCCTTCCTGCTAATTGAAATCATTACAAGATGCAAGCAGCCGCTGTGTTAGTCCATCCTATCCCCCTGCTTCTGGTTTTTCCTCTGCCTCAGCCATTGCCTCTCTTGTCTCTAACTCAATATATTTGTTCTTACATCTAGGTTTCTTTTTCCAGAGTCTCCTTCTCATCTAAAAAAAGTTTTCTGATCAGTCTTCAAGAACTTTTTTGATGTCAGTTAAATGTGTTATTTTAAAAAGGTTAAATTTATTACACAATTGTCAACGTTGAGGATTTGAAGGCAGGACCAGAGCGCAGAACATGGTGAGGAGGCCAAATGGTGAGTAGATTGAGGTTTCAATGTTTGAAGATGCACACAGACTTACCAGGCAGGCAGGCAGGCAGGCAGGCAGGCAGAGTACTGAGTACAGGCAGTTCATCCAAAGAGAACAGGTTCAGGAGGCAAACAGAAAACAAACCACTAGGAGGAACACGGGAAGATAACAGGAGAGTTGACGAGAGGACCCAGCGGGGAAAAATGAAAACAAACCAGCTTATATACAGACGGGGAATACAGGGAGAACCAATGAACAGAGGGACCGAGTAATCACGGGGAACAAAGAACAGGTGTGAAACAGGCTGCAGGGAGACTGAGGGGAATGTGTCCAATTAAACTAATGAGTATGAGGAACTGAGCAGCAAAGAAAACTAGACTAAATAACAAAACTAAGGGAAACAGATCTAAAGGGAAATATAAAACAAACACATGAAACCAAGGATCTGCGAAGAAACAACTAACAGAAGTAATCTAATGACCTGGATGAACAGAAAACACCTGGCTAAGAAAAGTAAACAAAAACACTAGCTCAAAGCCCTAACACTGGCAGATTATGACAACAATGCATAAATTCACAAATTGGTCACTCAGGTAAAGTAAGAAATTTTGGGTAAAGCTTGATTAACATTTTTAAACTGAAGTCCAGGGAATGTTTTGAAGGAGAGAAAAGTAGAATTAGTGAAGCGCTATGTTAAGTTGATAGGCATGATGAATAGTGGTGACGTGTTGTATTCATGATACCAACACAGAAGTACTGTTGATCCCAGGGTGGGGGAACCACTCAGGAGACAAGCACTAAGTTACCGACATGTGGCTCCTATGTAAGGTTGGCCTTAACTAATTCACTAGCAGAACAAACGTTTATGACTATAGCTTGAGAGCACCAAAACCAAAAACCCCTGACTCAAAAAAGAGGTCTGGTGGTGTGTAGTTTTAGACGTTTGTTTTTGGATCTACTAGTGTTTTCTGAAGGAACGTGGGAATGTTGCTCCAGGAGGTGAAAATGGCAGCATGAAAGGCATTTGCAGTCTGGAAACCATGCCCATTTTTGGAAACCTCTGTTACCTTCCATCCCCAAACATTTTCAATGGGGTTTAGATCAGGGGAACATGCGCGATCCAGACGATGGATGTTTTCATCCTGAATAAAGTTTTTTTGCAGATGGGTGTTGTGAACTGGAGCATTGTCCTGTTGAAAGAGCCAGTCATCATCACACAGACAAAGCCACTCAATCAGGAGACATCCCGTCACAGCCTGAAAAGCTCTTAGATCATGACAGAGTTTCATCCACTATGCCATGTAGAAAACGTCTCCAGGGGAATCTCCTTATCATGCTAGGTGCCTTGGAAGCCATTGGGAGCATCCAGATGTAGTGAATAAAGAATGTGCCATGTTTGGGGTTATCTTGCAAAGTCCAATCAGGTTTGTGGCTTGGAAGGAAATGTGACATTTGAAGATATATTTTGTTCATTAAGCCATTCATTGAAAATATGAAACTCAACACTCAATGATTACTTTTTATCCGACTGCAGTTAGACTCAGGAAAAATAGCTGAATAAATGTAGAATACAAGTTATTTCAGGTTATGATGCTCTGAATTGTACATGTTTTTATATTCGTCTTGGTGTATTCCTATGATAAGATGTTTTACTTTATGTATTTCTTGAAGCATTTCCAATATTCTTAGGGCATCAAATCTTTTATAGTGGTTTTCGAATGCAATATGTAACAATTGCAGCTCACAAAAAACTTACAGTAACTTACTGTACTGTAACACACTGCCAATTGTTTAGATTGACACATATAGAAATTATTGACAGCCTTAATATGGTGGTCCAACATGATGTTAACTGTATATATATATATATATATATATATATATATATATATATATATATACATTGTACTTTGCAAAGGTCTTAGGCAGGTGTGAATAATGTTGCAAAGAAGGAGTGCTTTCAAAAGTGAAAGTGTTAATCATTTATTTTCATTAATCATCAAAATGCAGTGAATGAACAAATGAAAAATCTAAATCAAATCAATATTGGTGTGACCACCTTTTGCTTTCAAAACAGCATCAGTTCTTCTAGTTATATGTGCACACAGGTTTTGAAGGAACTCTGCTGGTAGGTTGGTCCAAACATCTTGGAGAACTAACCACAGATCTTCTGTGGATGTAGACTTTCTCACATCCTTCTGTCTCTTCATGTAATCCCAGACACACTCCATGATGTTGAGATCAGGGCTCTGTGGGGGCCACACCATCACTTCCAGTAAGTCTTGTTCTTCTTTACGGTGAAGATAGTTCTTAATGACTTTGGCTGTATGTTTGGGTTCGCTCACTCAGCATTTTGTATATTGACAAAAATTAACAATCATTTATATTTCTGACAGCATTCTTTGTTTACAGCATTTTTTCACACCTGCCCAAAACGTTTGCACAGTACTGTATAATTGGACATATGCTGCTCCAGTCCACAATAAACACATTTCTTGTTCCTGCAGATGTTTTGCTGTGTGGAACCTTGTTGAACCACTTTTACAGCAGCTTTATACAAAACATGACATCAGGTGAAAAAGACATGCAGTATATCAGTTCTTCCAGATGTGTTTGCAGTGTGTCAGAGGCTCTGAATAAAACATCAACCTGCAAAAAAAGAATGGTTAGAATGTTTATGCTTTTAGATTCACCCTAACCCTAGCAATACTGAACGTGTAGAGACCCAACACATGACAGACTCGGATAAAGCTACAGGATCCCTTTCCACGTTGCATTCACTGTTAAAGCCCCATAAAATGTCCTCTTTAAGGACATAAATCTTTGATGGCATATAAAAGTAGTGCTAGTTATTAAAGAAAAAGAAGCAGGTAGTGATTTAATATGCACATTAAAATGATATTAGGGCGAATACACACACACACACACACACACACACACACACACAACCAGAATTCCCTGGAGTGTGATGTCTGTAAAACTAGTAGAGATTGCTGTGAGACTCTGTATCTTTGGCCTAGAGGAAGAGCTTGGAGGATTTAAAGATGTTTTATGTTCTAAGGATATTTGCTTATGTAAATGTTTAGATATATTAAAAGGAACTCCCTCAGTGAGTTGAGACAGCTTCTAGTGGTTGTAATAAATATTGCCTACTCATGTGAAACTAAATGAGAGTGAGACAGTGCCTTCCCGAAAGCTCGGGCTTCAATTAAATTGAAAATAAAACACAACTTCTGAGGTATTTTTCAAAGTTAACAGATTGGCTTTTGTATCATAAATATAGTTTTACAGTAGTTTCATTAAGCTATATGCTGATGGCAAAAAACATCAATTTCAGTTGCAGCTTAATGTTTATGTGTAAAAGTTGGATGGATTTTCTGAGAAACCATACATGACTTCAAGAGGAAAAGCTTTTGGAACCAAAATCTCCCTTAAACATTTTTATTGTTTGCTGATTTCCTAGAAGAAAAATAAAAAAGCAGCATTTCTTTTGCTCCTCTGCCCTCAGGATTAATGTGCTGTTTGAAAGCCAGCGTCTTTATTAGATTCTCGTCCTAACCGGCCAGATGATTTATATGTTTCTCCAGGGATTTGGATCTTTGCGTGTGTCCATGCATCATCATACGGCTTAGCCAGCAAACACATGCAAACTAAGTGAAGAAGATGAATGCTGAGCTTGTTTTGTCAAACAGTTTCCTACATAAAAGTTTGAAAGTTGTGGGTAAAGGAAAGAAAATGTGATACATTCATTTCTGCCTTGTTTTGATATATGGTCCTACAGTAGTTACAATTTGTTTATTAGTGTTGAATTTCAAATATAGGTTATTTTCCAGTTTGTGATTATTTCCTGTTCATGCATGCAGAAAAGACAGATCTGGTTTTTAATGTCACAGAGGAAGCTGTTGGTTTTTTGCAACAGCTTACTGTTGGGAGGTTTACTGATCCAAATCAAGTGTTATGGCCATGTCCGTGTCATATAAAATTATAATTAATTTTTTTTCAAGAGCTGAATAAGTATTTGCTTCCTTATATATTTCTTCTGGTTTGGCTTTTCGGTCACACTAACGTGTTTCAGATCATCAAACAAATTTTAAAAATCAGCTTAAGTACGTGGACGACTTGACGTATTTGATTGAACTACAAATTCTACTCTCTACCAGAAACTAATAAACAGGAATGCCTGACCATCGGTTTGTGACTTTGAGCTCATGAGCATTGGATTATGGAGGAGGACAGTGATCAGAAGCACATAAGCAAGTCCATCTCTAAATGGTAAAAATATAGTATGGCCTAGTCAAAGTCAGATATTACCAGTCTATATAGTTTTCTACAGGTCTCAGTTTTAAAAAAATGATCCTGGATGGACTCATAGTCAGCTGATCCACAAAATCAGCTGATGAGGTGGAATGATGCCACAGGCTTAACAAAGGTAACTCCTCCTGCTCACATGGTTGTTATTGGGCTGAACAAGACAGCACATAACAGTATCTTGAGGAATTATGGAATGTTAACATCTGCCTACAAAATGGTATGACCTGATATGAACATTTTCAGTTTTAGGAGTTTTTAATTGCTGACATCAGCAAAAATACATGCCATATGTCTGAATAGCTTCCCCACACAAATTACACATTTACTTTCTAAGAAGCTCACAGTGATCTGGCATCTTCCTATTACACATAAGGGAACATTTGACGATTATTACTTAACAGAACATCTCTTAAAAACATCTTAACCAACCCTTTAAAGCTCTTACATTCACATCAAGGTGTCATTGCCATTGTGGGTTTGGAGCTGGACAGGAACGTGGAAGCAGCTTAGTCAGATGAAGGATTTATTATAACGAAAGACAAAAAAAACGTACAGCCGGTCACGTGCCGAACGGGACATGGAACAAGGCAAGTTGAACGGGCATGAGAACAGACAGTCAAACGGAACGGGCCAGCAACTAGCAAAGTGAACCAGTGAGCTTAGATACTGAGGGAGGTTTAAATCAGGTGAGTAAATTAGGAGATCATGTGGAACAGTTGGGGCAGAATGGAAGCAGGGATTGGAGGCTATATAATATAAAGGGGGCTGAACTAAGCCACAAAGAAACTTCTAACCAAGGGAGCAAGACTGATACTGATTAACAGAAATAAACCCGAAAGCATAAAAAACAGAATATAAGAATAAACTAAGAATTAAACACAATGAAATCAGCTAATACAGAAACACATCAATGGCAATGATAACATCATAATATACAGTACTGTGCAAAAGTTGTGAAAACATGCTGTAAACAAAGAATGCTTTCAGAAATATAAATGATGATTGTTTGTTTTTTATCAATTTACAAAATGCTAAGTGAGCGAACCCAAACATATAGCCAAAGTCATTAAGAACTATGTTCAACGTAAAGAAGAAAAAGACTTACTGGAGGCAATGGTATGGCCCCCACAGAGCCCTGATCTCAACATCATGGAGTGTGTCTGGGGTTACATGAAGAGACAGAAGGATGTGAGAAAGCTACATCCACAGAAGATCTGTGGTTAGTTCTCCAAGATGTTTGGAACAACCTACCAGCCGTGTTCCTTCAAAAACTGTGTGCAAGTGTACCTAGAAGAATTGATGCCGTTTTGAAGGTAAAGGATGGTCACACCAAATATTGATTTGATGTAGATTTCTCTTTTGTTCATTCACTCCATTTTGTTGATTGATGAAAATAAATGATTAACACTTCCAATTTTGAAAGCATTCTTTGTTTAAAGCATTTTCCACACCTGCCTAAAACCTTTGCGCAGTACTGTATATGAAAACATGTGCATGGGTCCTAGATGATGTCCAAATGAGACAATTTCTTAGGTTTGTTTTTTATTTCGATTTCAACTAGTTAAAAACTACAATGATCACATTGTTAATGCAAGTATGTTGAAAGCAGTGAAAAATTGGTCAGAAAAGCAGAAGAAAATATAAATGGGAGGGATGGTGTAACCTGGTGTGTTTTGTATATTTAAAAGTGAATGCACACAGGTGGTGGGGGGTTGTTCCCCAGGGAGCTCTTCTTCAGAAGTGCTCTTATCTACCTTACACAGGAAGACTTCACAGCCTTTTCCTAGTTCTCTCCCTACAAGCCTATGTACACATGACTGTGCTTATCTCTTTGGCCACTCAGCTAGAAGGCACCCTATCACATACCAAACACAACACTGAAGAAACACCAGATCGGTTGCCTGCAGCGCTTTTTCTTGATGCATGGATGATCTGACTTTAGCCATATATTACGGTTAAGAAACTTCACAGAATTTAAATTCACAACATTTTGATATAATGTGTCAAGAGCAAATAGGATGGCACCTTTTCACAAATCTTAAAATGTTCTGCTTTACTGTTCCTTTTGTTTAAAGACTCTCTAAAGAGATGCCAGAGGAATTGCGAGATATGTCTTTTTTGTATAAGAATGCATTAATATTGAAAAATACAGGCAGTGGCACATTCTATTTTCTTGTTTATTGCTCTTAACTCTTTATCATGAATAAGTAACGAGGATGTGATAATGCAGATGGTTGTGGCCTTAGCTGCTCTGGTGAAAAGCCAGGGTCATGATGATAGTCATTTGATATTCTTCCATGGCATTTTCTTGCTGTTGCGCACACACACACACACACACACACACACACACACCTACAAACACACACACACCCGTGTTTTACTATCTTTATGAGGACTTTTCGGTTACTTCCATTGACTTCCATTCATTTTCCTTGATTTTTAGTGCCTAACCCTGACCCTAACACTAACCCTAACCAGTTAATACCTAACCCTAACCCTAACAAGAACTCAATTCATACCCTAGTCCTAAACCTAACCCCTGTCCCAAGAACGGAATTTGAAAAAGTGAGGAGCAGAAAAATGTCCTAACTTTGTCAAAATGTCCTCACTTTGCGATAAAAATACGAAAAATGGTTCTCACTCAGCAACAAGTACAAGAACACACACACACACACACACACACACACACACCCGTGTTTTACTATCTTTATGAGGACTTTTCGGTTACTTCCATTGACTTCCATTCATTTTCCTTGATTTTTAGTGCCTAACCCTGATCCTAACACTAACCCTAACCCTAACCCTAACAAGAACTCAATTCATACCCTAGTCCTAAACCTAACCCCTGTCCCAAGAACGGAATTTGAAAAAGTGAGGACCAGAAAAATGTCCTCACTTTGTCAAAATGTCCTCACTTTGCGATAAAAATACGAAAAATGGTTCTCACTCAGCAACAAGTACAAGAACACACACACACACACAGAAAGACACATTGAGACTAGTGGCCATCTGCTAAATGATTAATGCTCCAGTTGCAATCTGGAATGGAAAGTGTGTATCTTAAAACCAGAGGAGCAGTTGAGAAGAAACTACCATCATGGAGGTCATTCTGACCCAAGAGAGTTTCTAAAATGAAATGCATTCTTTAAAATTCATCCCAAAAAAACTAGTTTGACCTTTTTTTTTTTAACTAACTTCACGTTAGATGCTGGGGCAGACTGCAGGTTCCTTTATTATGAAAAATACAGTATCATAAAATACCCACATGATAAGGAACTATTATCAGAATCAGCTTTATCGCCAAGTTTGTACTGACAAACAAGTAATTTGACTCAGGGATGACAGCAAACTTTTCATAACAAGAGCTGGAAAAGGTTTAATTAATTTTTATAAAAGTATGAATAGCAGAAATACAGCTTCAATGTAGACAAAATGTCCAGGCCTTATTTTTGTTCATCCCACAATTCAGCTGAAAAGCAAACAAAAAAAGCAAAAAAAGGTATTTATTCTACTTTACCAGTTTCTTCTGTGCCTGTGAAACACCTTGAATAACTCACTGTAATTTGCCCTGAATTCGTCCTGAAAATGATTGAAAAGACATTTCAGTAATACTTCTGCTTACTCCAGCTATTATTGGAAATATTGAATTGGAATTGGAAATATGCTCACAGGTTTATGTCAGGGGAATGACGTAAACACACCAAAGAAAGGAACAAGAAAGTGTGTGCAAAATCTGTAAAAATCTAATTGTATTTATTTAGGATGACTAAGTCCAAACTCAAGTATCAGCTAAAAATCCCGATCCAGGCATTTCTGAAATAATCGGAATCAGAGACTCGGACAAAACTCAAATCCCGATACCTGTTGTAGGTCTACTGTGTGTGACTTTGTTAGCTTGACCTCTGGGGGACATATGGCTGTGTTCTGTGAAATTCTGACTTTCTTGGAATGTGCAGAGCCAGCAAAGCTGTGCTGATTATTTAGTTGATAATGACTGGATTTTCCCTAACAATTGAGCTTCCAAAATATTGAAAAAAAAATTTACATCGCAATTACTTTGCTCGTTATTAAAATCATGATTATTTAATAAAATATGAAGCTGAAATAAATTGCAAAATATATTAAAATAAAGTTATTATTTAACACATAAAATAAAAATAATTTTGACTAGTGAAGATTAATGAGATCAAGTCATTTCAACCAAGTGAATTTGCTCACATTTGAGAACAGCTACTGAATGATACTAGATCATTCCAAGTCTTAGTTTCAGGTGCCTAAACAGATTAGTTGTGTTGCTGAGTGGAGCAGAGACCACTGATTAGCAAATTTGCACATCATTTGGTTTTGATCCACCTCTGCGTCTTAGAACACAAATAAAGTGACTACCTTTTTTGTGTATTTTTTTATTTTTTTTTTGTCCTGTCCAGCAGAGTAGCTCTCAGAATTGTTATCTGAGTGCAAAGAAGAAGCCCAACAGATTTACTTTAACAAGTGCAGCATTACGGATATCGCTGTAAGGCTCTGCGGTGGTCACCGCCGGCATTACTGCACCCTCCCTCCATAGAAGAGCAGAGGAGAGCCCCAGCAAAACCACCCAGCAGCCACATTGCAGAAGCTACAAGGAGCTGCAGCGACAAGCACACAGGCCCCACCTTGAGCCGGCTCTGCCGGAACAGATCCAGCCATGAACCCAGAGACCCGAGACCCAAAGGCACACCACCCCTCAGCAGAGGCCCGACATAGCCAGGGGGCGCAGGCCCCGCCAAGCAGCCACCCTGTGAGCCAGCACACACCGTTGCACTGGCTGGTAGAGACACCAGCCACCGGCAGGGAGTGTGACCAGGAGGAAATGGGCCCTAAATTTGATGGGGGGCCTAAGATGATCAAGGAGAAAGAGCTGCCGAAGAACCAATCTGACACAAAAGCAAGCACACACAGTAACAATCACATTTTCCCACCCTCATGCAAACCTCTTGCATGCACATCAGATCCAGACACCCAACATGAAGACAAACAACAATCGAATCCCATACATACTCTATGCTCCCAGGTCCAGGTACCGATACCCCAGAGAGGCAAGCAGCCCCCAGACCCAGGAGGTGGTCCCCTTCATTCTGGGGTGCAGACAGACAGACTGCCCTACCCACCAGGCCAGTCTAGAGTAGGCACTGCCCAAACCCGAACGACCCTGAACCCCAACCCGAACAACCCCCGTTCCCTTCAAGGGGGGGCCACAAACAATAAAAAAGGGGTCCACCTGGTTCAAACGCACCTTTTTTGGATACTAAGTGGTGCTGCTCCTGTTGTTGCCACAAGCAATCAACATTAAAACTTTTGCAGTTTTGATCATTGAGGGCCCAACTTTTGCCAGGTAAAAAGTGATGTTGTCTTCCTCAGGATGTTTTGTACCGCCCATGCATTAATTCATACCTGCCACTTGAACATTTCCTTTTTTCCTTTTCCTCTCTTTCTGCCATCTTAACGTGCATTCATTTCTTAAAATAATTCAATTGATTGAAACAACAATGCTAACAGTCTAAGTGTTTTTTACCCTTTACAACAATGTAGATAGTAATTAGGAGGCTACATTGGCTGCTGCACGTTGTCGTTTGTCTATGTCATGTGACCAACTGAGATAATGGTACTCCTGGGAGAGCAACACAAAGCACAGCAAAAACTCAATATATTACAGCTTACTTCATTCAGGAGAAAGTACCTAAGTCTCGTCTTCACACGATTAACGGGAATTGCATCAAAATATGTCAAAAGTTGGATTATGAACAAGTCATTTCACAACAAAAAGTTCAACATGCTAAAATAAGCTTAGCAATTCAGCAAACTGCACCGGAGAAAACATTGTCATTAGGAGTTTCTTCAAGAGAAACTGTTTGTGCCAAATCAGATATATCTTTAGAAACAAATAGTATATAGCTGTTTTAGGTGTTGCCCTGCGATGGACTGGCGACCTATCCAGGGTGTACCCCGCCTCCTGCCCATAGACTGCTGGAGATAGGCGCAGCTTCCCCGTGACCCACTATGGAAGAAGCGGTATAGAAAATGACTGAATGACTGATTTAGTTCCTGGTTTAGTTAATCCCATATTAAGATGGTTTTTAAAAACCTCTGTCAGATAATGTAGCATCTGGAACATGATTGGCGAGTGAGTAAAATGTGACACAAATTAGACTGTTGAACATGCACTACAGATTTAATATACTGTCACTGTGTTAATTTACTGCACATTGGTTTCATTGAAGTACTGGATTGTGACTCGATTTTGGCAAATGCATTTGTTAAATGACTTGTATTAGTCTTGGGAACAAAAAAATCCTGGTGATGACATACATACTATTTATCTTTGCTTTTTTGGTGAGCATATGTATTGGAGACAAAAAGACAGCAGTTGAATCTGAGCTAAAGTAGCAGTTCTAAGCTATCTTTAATGCGTCCAGACAAATCTTCAGCTGTTCTCTGATGTTCTCACTGCCTATGCATCAAAAACACCTGACACAACAAATGACGTTACCAGCTGCCCTATGCTTAACCCCTCTGCTATTTGTACGCAGACATGATCACATGATAACGCACACCTGCCGATTGTGTCACTGCGGTAAAAGCAGCACAGACGCAGATATTAGCAGGGACAAGGAGCAAGCCAACTTACTGAAAAAGTGGAAGAAAACAAGGCAAACACTCAGAGAAATTTCATAGATTTCAAGTTTTTAGATTTAAAGAACTAACAGCTGGAGTTTCGTGTCACTGATGAAGTGGATTAAACAAGATCTTGCACACACACTCCTTATGTGTATGTGTTTGTGGGTGAGTGTGTTTGTGCGTGTGCACTTTGGTTCCAGCTGGAGACAAACATCACTCTGCATGAGTACTAAACCTACACACACGCACACAGTTACCTGATCTCCTGCTGCTTCACTATTTATAGGCCTCCCCTATCAGCTTGCTAAATGAGTTAAAAATAGCTCTGCCCCATGCTGTCACACTGCATGCGTGTCTCTTTCCTTCGGTCTTTCTCACACACAAAAACACTTAAAACCTATTTTAGACATGAACTTCACAAGGCGTCACATGAAGTTGGCGGCAAGAACTCACTAGGTCTAATACAGCAGACCTAGTGACCTCCTCAGTTGTTTTCAAATGCTTTTCAAATGTATTCCCTGCTGTTATTAAATGTGGTAGTATAGGTGAGATTAATGTTGAAAAAATATGCTGAATATTCTCTGCTGAAGGTCTGCATGATGTTGCAGTTGGTAGCACTGTTGCCTCGCAGCAAGAAGGTCCTGGGTTTAAATCCTGGCCTGGGGTCTTCCTGCATGGAGTTTTCATGGTACTCTCTGGGTACTCTGGCTTCCTCCTGCAGTCCAAAAACATGACTAGTAGGTTAACTGGTCTCACTAATATTGCACTTCAGTGACTGTGTGCATAGTTGTCTGTCCTGTGGTGGACTGTCTACCTGTCCAGGGTGTATCCCGCCTTTCGCCCAATCACCACTGTAGATAGGCACCAACTCCCCCCCGACCCTGCACAGAAAAGCGGGTATAAGGATGGATATTCTCTGCCAAGTTCATATGTCATCTCGGATCATGCTGCAGACTCTCCTCTGTCTGATGCATACAGTAGACAGTTGACCTCAACAATGCTCTTCACTTGGTTTCAGTAATACCTTTGCAAGCCAGACACCAACATGATGTGTAAGCATCAGTACTCTGAGGTAATATGATTAAGTTTAAAATGCAAAGGTGTTAAACAAAATCAAAGCACATTGATCGAATCTGCAAAGAAAGAATAACCAGAGATGAAAATGAAAACTAGAGAGCTTATAAGTTGAGGCAAGTGGAAGATGGACCATTGAGACATGGAGGCAGGTAATCAGAGGAAACATGAAACAGGTGTGGACCAGGCTGCAGGGAACTGAGGGAATCTGTAACTATGGAAATGCGAGCTAGAGAATGCAGAGACTGGACAGGAGAACTAAACTAAACTAGAGACAACTCTAGGGAAAAGAAACCTAAACATAAACTAACATAAATAGTAATTCTAGGAAGAACTAAACAGGGGCATGGGGAAAAGCTAAAAAAAAAACGGAAAACCTAAGGAAACCTATATAAATAAATCCCTAACATAAAACACAAAACTAAATCCGGAAGAAACACTTACTAGACAAAGCAGGGACATGAAGAACTATACTAAAGAGCAAGGGTGGGAAAGAACAACTAATCTTAAGGGGAACAAGCAACTGGGTAAATAATAACAAAAAAAGGGTCTTAGGCCAAAGGGAAACTAATAAACTAGAAGAATGCAGCAAGAACAATTAACCCAACAGTAAACAAGCACAGAAACACTAACTGAGAAACTAAACTAGAAAAGCCAAAGAGACACCAGAGAACTGTTCCAATAATAATAATAATAATAATAACCAGAGGAGAAAACCATTCTAAGTAATAAATAAATGAGAAAGCAACCACCAAGGGAACTATAGGCGAGGGGAGAAAGAACTACCAAACTAAGGAGCAGGAGAGAGAACAAAACTATCAGGATGACAGAAGGAATGAACAAACATAACTACTAAACCCAAAGGAATAGAAACATCTAACTGAGAAAGTAAACAAACACAAAACCCAAAATGGCAGATCCTGACAACGGTGTGTTTTAGGGGTTAGTTAGCATGTTAATAGGTTTAGTTAGCGTTCAATTTAAGTTTGCAAACTTGGATCTGAATGAATGACAGGACTTTTGGAGCTATACCCTTTGAACATGTGAGCGAAAAAATAATAATATTTGGCTTAATCCATAGTGCCATGTTTGTAGAAAGCTACAAACAACTCTCAAGCACAGTGGTGGAGGAATGGTAATTTGGACATGTTTTCAAGTCACAGAAACTAAGTCATTGAGTCAACTGTGAATGCCTAAAGTATTTAAGAGTTGTGAGACCACCTGTCCAACATCTGAAGCTCAGCAAACTTTGAGTCAAGTATTGGGACAATAACCTCAAAACCAAGCTGCAAATCTACAACAAAATGGCAGAAAAAAAAAGAATCAGTGTGCTTCAGTGGCCCAGTCAAAGTCTAAAGACCAGACTGACCTTAAGAGAGCTGTCTGTAAAGCTTCCTAAACTGAAACGACATAGAACAGTGGGTGAAAATTCCTTACACAAAAATGTGAGAGGTGTTCCAATAAACTAAACCAAAGACTTTCCTAATACAAAATATTTTTTTCTAGATCCGTCATTAATTTTTACATATAAAATAAAGTTGGTCAGTGAAGATACTTAAAATCTGTTGTACCTCTTAACTAGAATTTCAAACGAAAAAGCAATAATAAAGTTCTTTCACTGATATTCCCTGCCTGAAGTGGAAAAAAATATACTTCGGAAAACTATAGGTCCAAAGTAGAACCACATTTTGTTTACAGACACTCCTTGGATCAGGAAGACCTTAGTAACCCTGCTGTATTTGTTGTTTGCAGAGAGGAAGTATTGCAGAACACAGGCCCAGTGTTTGCTGTAAAGTCCATCCTGTTGCCCACTTTAGAATAACACAGTGTGGAAGTGGAGCTGCTGTGTTTTGTTATGAATGGGACCCAGAGATTAATAGCTACTCATGTTGACTTTGTCTTTGTGTGTCCACAGGAAAACGGTCAGTTAGGGAGCTGCAGGGAAACTTCAACCCAGTTAAACTCACCAACAACTTGTTGCCTCAGCAGGAAAGAAAGAAGGAAGGAAGGAAGGCTTCCTTATGTGTGTCTGTTTGTGTGTGCAAACATCTGTTTGTGAAGGTGGGAGGGTGCTCTCCTGTGCATCTGTGCACATGAGAAGGCACACAGAAATGGTTTCACATTTGTTTCCGCATGCTTCTCCCGTTCCTATCAGGAAGAGCTCCGTTGTGGAGCTCAAAAATAAAAACATGGAAAAAAACAAACCAGGCTTCCTCATACTTCCTGCCGCTGTGTAAGCATATCCATTACATAAGCAGGTGAGAGGGAACAACACTGCTGAACAAACAGCTGCCAAACCATCTTCCTTGTTCCGATCAGGATGCATCTAAAGTGCAATTAGAGTGTGCAGGGAATGAAAAACAACACGTCATATCAGCAGACCAGCTGCTCCTTTCGAATTTATTCATACCAACAGATTTCCACTGATCTATCACATATGTGGCAACTTCTGTTTACACAAATATGGAAATTCTTCTAATTATTGTGCTGAATTAATCTGAGATCTCTTTGTTTTGCATCTCAAACACACTTTGTAAAACCAGTGTAAAATTCCTGATACCAGCATTTTATTAGCGAAGTGTTGACCCAACAAAACCGGAGTTTTCCTAAGAACGTCTCCGTAATGATGTTTGTAAGGAGATATGATATGGTAAACTAGCCACTGCAACATGTTGTATTATGCATGAAAGTTACACAAGGGTGGAGGCGGCATGAATTTCAAGTCAACAACGTTGCATGATAAACTATATAAAGACCAGTGCAAGTTATTTCGTGAAAAGTTAGAGGTGGTGGAGGGTTGGGCTATGGCCAGTTTGCAAGGAGAAGGGTTTTCAGTAATTTAAGGTATTTTCTTGGAATCTTTTAAAACAGGAATAAATGGGATTCATTTGATTGTTCTGTTAACTAATAACCACAAAGCTGTTTCCAATCATGCCATGTGTGTTATGGAAAACAAATTAAGCAGAACAGTGTATTTTGTGTGGTGTTTTTGTTGCGACCCTATTTCCATAGTGCATGTTAATCAGGATGGAAGGTGTGGAATTCACGATTCTCTAATGTGTCTGGACAGAGTATGCCACTGCTGCTGTGATGTCGCCTTCTCATTTTATTGTTGAAACACAATATATAGATGAAATCAAGAGAGACTGATGTTTTCCTCTATTTCTGGTAATTATGCTCATATTTGGCCCAAAGCTAAAGAAAATATGTCATTTATCATTAGAAAATTACATCAGACTAAGAAAAAACATTTTTGAAGAACTGTGGTTTAATGAAAAATATATTTAATACTTAATGGTATTATCAGGTGTTTTCAAGGTACTTTTAATCAGACAAATGAGCCTCTTGGGTCGCATATCCGGGAAGTAGATCAGGCTGCCATCACTTGGAACTGCTTCAAGCATTAAACATGTGGAGGGGAGTGAATATCCATTTGTGCAAACAAGAAGGTTTGCATAGATGTTTTGGGATAGCACCAATACGCTTTTGCCTTCAATGTATTTCTTATGTTTGAGTCATGAACACCGACCTTATCTGGGGCAAGTAAGGCCTGGAGTGCTTAGAATGTTGTTTCACCTCTGTTCCATGTTCTCTTCATATGTAGGTAGCACCTCTTACTGGGATTTGTTGCAGTCCAAAGTTTTAGAGTCCAAAACTTTGTAGCACTTTCTAACCTGGTAGCTCTCAATGACTTTGTTCCTGATTTGCATTTCTTCAGGTAGGGCATGGTAGGTTGCTTTTGAGATCTTTTAGCCTGCTTCATGTTGTCATTTTGGTTTTACTTTGTTTCTACAGGTCTGGCAGTAATTAGGCCTGGTGTTGCTAGTGAAATTAAATGTGGCTTTCTCAAGAATTTGGTTATTTACTGTTAATTCAGGATTTAACAAGGGGGCAATTACTTTTTCACATAGTGCCTGGCGGATTTGGCTAGAGCTTTTCCTTAGATAAATTAAAAGTTTTTTATGCATTTTATAATTTAAGTTATCTTTGTTGAAAAAAGTTTTATATTTTATGACCTAATAAGCATGAGTATGCCTAAAAAAAAATGAGAAGAAACCTATAAAGGGGAATATAATTGTCTCAGTCCTGAACATTCAAAAAATGTACATAAAAAAACAATGCATAACAGCCTACACACACCATCCCCATCGTTAAAGTATAGTGGGAGCAGCATAGTGGTGTGGGAATGTTTTACCTAGCACAGACAGGAGAGCTGGTCAGACTACAAGCACAGCTCATAAAAATTTTAATATTGTGAAAAGGTTCTATAGTACTTGCAAATCATTTCAGAAAGATAAACTAATATATTATATTAATGACACATAGAGTGAAAAGTTTCAAGCCTTTATTTCTTGTAACTTTGATGATTATAGCTTCCAGATAATGAAAACACTACAGGGGTTGGACAATGAAACTGAAACACCTGGTTTTAGACCACAATAATTTATTAGTATGGTGTAGGGCCTCCTTTTGTGGCCAGTACAGTGTCAATTCGTCTTGGGAATGACATATACAAGTCCTGCACAGTGGTCAGAGGAATTTTAATCCATTCTTCTTGCAGGATAGTGGCCAGGTCACTACGTGATACTGGTGGAGGAAAACGTTTCCTGACTCGCTCCTCCAAAACACCCCAAAGTGGCTCAATAATATTTAGATCTGGTGACTATGCAGGCCATGGGAGATGTTCAACTTCACTTTCATGTTCATCAAACCAATCTTTCACCAGTCTTGCTGTGTGTATTGGTGCATTGTCATCCTGATACACGGCACCGCCTTCAGGATACAATGTTTGAACCATTGGATGCACATGGTCCTCAAGAATGGTTCGGTAGTCCTTGGCAGTGACGCGCCCATCTAGCACAAGTATTGGGCCAAGGGAATGCCATGATATAGCAGACCAAACCATCACTGATCCACCCCCATGCTTCACTCTGGGCATGCAACAGTCTGGGTGGTACGCTTCTTTGGGGCTTCTCCACACCGTAACTCTCCCAGATGTGGGGAAAACAGTAAAGGTGGACTCATCAGAGAACAATACATGTTTCACATTGTCCACAGCCCAAGATTTGCGCTCCTTGCACCATTGAAACCGACGTTTGGCATTGGCATGAGTGACCAAAGGTTTAGCTATAGCAGCCCGGTCGTGTAGATTGCCCCTGTGGAGCTCCCGACGGACAGTTCTGGTGGAAACAGGAGAGTTGAGGTGCACATTTAATTCTGCCGTGATTTGGGCAGCCATTGTTTTATGTTTTTTGGATAGAATCCGGGTTAGCACTCGAACATCCCTTTCAGACAGCTTCCTCTTGCGTCCACAGTTAATCCTGTTGGATGTGGTTCGTCCTTCTTGGTGGTATGCTGACATTACCCTGGATACCGTGGCTCTTGATACATCACAAAGACTTGCTGTCTTGGTCACAGATGCGCCAGCAGGACGTGCACCAACAATTTGTCCTCTTTTGAACTCTGGTATGTCACCCATAATGTTGTGTGCAAAACTGTGCTCTTACCCTGTTAATTGAACCTTCACACTCTGCTCTTACTGGTGCAATGTGCAATCAATGAAGACTGGCTAGCAGGCTGGTCCAATATAGCCATGAAACCTCCCACACTAAAATGACAGGTGTTTCAGTTTCATTGTCCAACCCCTGTAACATTCAATGTCAGACAATTAGAATATTACATAAGATCAATGTAAAAGGATATTATACATAGAAATGTTTTCTGAAACGTCTGTTAAATTACTATGCACTCAATACTTGGTCTAAGCTCCTTCTGCATGAATTACTGCATCAATGAGGCATGGCATAGAGGCAAATAGTCTGCTGTTCTGCTGCGCTGTAATGGAAGCCCACGGTGCTTTGATAGAAGCCTTCAGGTCATCTGCATTGTTGGGTCTGGTGTCTCTCATCTTCCTCTTGACTCCTCAAATTCTCTATGGGGTTCCGGTCAGGGGAGTTTGCTGGCCAATCAAGCACAGGAACATCAGGTCATTGAACCAGCATTTGGCACCTTTGGCAGTGTGGGCTGGTGCCAGGTCATGCTGGAAAATAAGATCAGCATCTCCATAAGGCTTGTCAGCTGAAGAAAGAATGAAGTGCTTTAAACATTTCTAATAGATGGCTGTGTTGAATGTGGACATCAGAAAACACAATGGACCAACACCAGCAGATGACATGGCACCCCAGACTGTGAAAACTTCACACTGGACTTCAAGCAATGCGCAATCTGTGCCTTTCCATTCTATCTCCAGACTCTGTGACCTTGATTTCCAAATGAAATGAAAACTGCTTTCATCTGGAAAGAGGATCACCGAGCAACAGTCTAGTTATTTTTCTTCGTAGCCCAGGTAAGATACTTTTGATGTCCTCTCTGGTTCAGGAGTGGCTTAATATGAGGAATGTGACATTTGTAGCTCATGTATAGGATTAGGATTAGCTGATTAGGGTGTGAACCATGTGTTTCCAATGTTTAACATTTTCCTAATACTCAAATTTTCTGAATTAGAATATAATCTGTAAACCATAATCATCCACATTACAAGAATTAAAGGCTTGAAATATTTCACTCAATGTGAAATAATTTTTTATAATATGGGTTTTACTTTCTGAAATGAGTGACAAAAATATTGAACTTTTTAATGTTATTCAAATTGTTTGAGCTATATCTGTAAATAAGGGGTAATCCTGGAAGAAAACCTGTTACAGGCAGCAAAAGACTTAGGACTGCGGTGAAGGTTCTCCTGCCAACACGAAAACAACATATAGACGGAGCTAAAATGGATTGGCCAGCAGCTCCAAAGAATATCTGGGATTTAAAATGGCCTAGACAAAGTCTAAACATAAAACCAATGTGTCAAGACTAGAAAGTTGTTGTTCACAGATGTCACGGTGTGACATTTGGGACTTTGTTTTATTGCTTCTTGTGATAGTTTATTTTCTGTTTCCTCGTACTCGTACTCGTCGTCTTCCGCTTATCTGGGACCGGGTCGTGGGGGCAGCAGACTCAGCACAGACGCCCAGACGTCCCTCTCTCCAGACACCTCCTCCAGCTCCTCCAGGGGGAGCCCGAGGCATTCCCAGGCCAGCCGAGAGACATAGTCCCTCCAGTGTGTCCTGGGCCGTCCCCTGGGCCTCCTGCCAGTGGGACGTGCCTGGAACACCTCCCGAGGAAGGCGTCCAGGAGGCATCCGGTATAGATGCCCGAGCCACCTCAACTGGCTCCTCTCGATGTGGAGGAGCAGCGGCTCTACTCCGAGCCCCTCCGGATGACCAAGCTCCTCACCCTATCTCTAAGGGAGTGCCCGGCCACCCTACGGAGGAAGCTCATTTCAGCCGCTTGTATCCGGGATCTCGTTCTTTCGGTCATGACCCAAAGTTCATGGCCATAGGTGAGGGTAGGAACGTAGACCGACCGGTAAATTGAGAGCTTTGCTTTTCGGCTCAGCTCTCTCTTCACCACAACGGACCAGCACAGTGCCCCCATTACTGTGGCAGCCGCACCGATCCGTCTGTCGATCTCCCGCTCCATTCTTCCCTCACTCGTGAACAAGACCCCGAGATACTTAAACTCCTCCACTTGAGGCAGGAACTCCCCTCCAACCTGAAAAGGACAAGCCACCCTTTTCCGGTCGAGTACCATGGCCTCGGACTTGGAAGAGCTGATCCTCATCCCAGCCGCTTCACACTCGGCTGCGAACCGCCACAGCGCATGCTGTAGGTCTTGGCTAGAGGGGGCCAGCAGAACCACGGCATCCGCAAAAAGAAGAGACGAAATCCACTGATCCCCACACCAGACCCCCTCTGGCCCTTGGCTGTGTCTAGAAATCCTGTCCATAAAAGTTATGAACAGGACCGGTGACAAAGGGCAGCCCTGCCGGAGTCCAACATGTACCGGGAACAGGTCCGACTTAGTGCCGGCGATGTGGACCAAACTCCTGCTCTGCTCGTACAAGGACCGGATGGCTCCTAATAAAGGGCCCCCGATTACATACTCCTGGAGCACCCCCCACAGGGCATCACGAGAGGACACAGTCAAATGCCTTCTCCAGGTCCACAAAACACATGTGAACCGGTTGGGCAAACTCCCATGAACCCTCGAGCACCCTGTAGAGGGTATAGAGCTGGTCCAGTGTTCCACGGCCGGGACGAAAACCACACTGCTCCTCCTGAAGCCGAGGTTCGACTATCGGTCGGACTCTCCTCTCCAATACCCTGGCGTAGGCCTTACCAGGGAGGCTGAGGAGTTTGATCCCCCTGTAGTTGGAACACACCCTCCGGTCCCCCTTCTTATGAAGGGGGACCACCACCCCACTCTGTCAGTCCAGAGACACTGTCCCCGACCGCCACGCAATGTTGAAGAGGCGTGTCAACCATGACAGCCCTACAACATCCAGAGACTTGAGGTACTCAGGGCGGATCTCATCCACCCTGATGCCTTGCCACCGTGGAACTTTTTAACCACCTCGGTGACTTCAGCCTGGGTGATGAAAGAGTCCAACCCCGAGTCCCCAGCCTCTGTTTCCACCACGGAATGCGTGATGGCAGGATTGAGGAGATCCTTGAAGTACTCCTTCCACTGCCCGATAATGTCCTCAGTTGAGGTCAGCAGTCTCCCACCCCACTATAAACAGTGTTGGCGAAGCACTGCTTCACCCTCCTGAGGCGCCGGACGGTTTGCCAGAATTGCTTCAAGGCCAACCGGTAGTCCTTCTCCATGGCCTCACCGAACTCCTCCCAGGCCCGAGTTTTTGCCTCTGCCACAGCCCGGGCTGCAGCACGCTTGGCCTCACGGTACCCGTCAGCCGCCTCAGGAGCCCCACAAGCCAACCACAGCCGATAGCACTCCTTCTTCAGCTTGACAGCATCCCTTACTGCCGGTGTCCACCACCGGGTTCTGGGATTGCCGCCGCAACAGGCACCGCAGACCTTAAGGCCGCAGCTACGGGCAGCAGCATCGACAATAGATGTGGAGAACATGGTCCACTCGGACTCTATGTCTCCAACATCCCCCGGGATCTGGTCAAAGCTCTCCCGAAGGTGGGAGTTGAATACATCCCTGGCCGAGGGCTCCGCCAGGCGTTTCCAGCAGACCCTCACTATGCACTTGGGCCTGCCAAGTCTGTCTGGCTTTCTCCTCCTCCAGCGGATCCAACTCACCACCAGGTGGTGATCAGTGGACAGCTCAGCCCCTCTCTTCACCCAAGTGTCCAAAACATGCGGCCGAAGGTCTGATGATACGACAACAAAATTGATCATCGACCTCCTGCCTAGGGTGTCCTGGTGCCAAGTGCACTGATGGACACCCTTATGTTTGAACATGGTGTTCATTATGGACAATCCGTGACTAGCACAGAAGTCCAATAACAAAACACCACTCGGATTCAGATCGGGGAGGCCATTCCTCCCGATCACGCCTCTCCAGGTGTCACTGTCGTTTCCCACGTGGGCGTTGAAGTCCCCCAGCAGAATAATGAGGTCCCCGGGAGGGGCACTATCCAGGAAGGCCGGGTACTCTGCACTACCGCTTGGCCCGTAGGCCGAGACGACAGTCAGAGACCTGTCCCCAACCCGAAGGCGCAGGGATACGACCCTCTCATCCACTGGGGTAAACCCCAACACGAGACAGCTGAGCTGGGGGGCAACAAGCAAACCCAGACCAGCCCGCCACCTCTTCCCGTGGGCCACTCCAGAGTAGAAGAGAGTCCAACTCCTCTCAAGGAGATGGGGTCCAGAGCCCACGCTGTGCATGGATGCGAGCCCGACTATTTCTAGTCGATATCTCTCGACCTCCCGCACAAGCTCAGGCTCCTTCCCCCCCAGCGAGGTGACATTCCACATCCCTAGAGCCAGCCTAAGCATCCGGGGATCGGGCCGCTGAGGTCTCCACCTTCGTCCGCCATCCAATCCTCTTTGCACCGGTCCCTCACGGTTCGCCCTGCAGGTGGTGGGCCCACTGGGGGATGGCCTCGCGTCTCTCGTTCGGGCTTGGCCCGGCCGGGTCCCGCGAGCCTGGCTCCAGGGTGGGACCCCGGCTCCGCTGTACCGGGCGACGTCACGTGCCTCGATATTTTGGTCCTCATGAGAGATTCTTGAACCACTCTTTGTCTGACCCATCACCTAGAGCCTGTTTGCCATGGGAGACCATACCAGGGGCATTTAGGCCCCAGACAACATAGCCTCTAGGATCATTTGAGCACTCAAACCCCTCCACCAGTTAATTCAGTCAGTAAGGTTAGGTTTGTTTACTTTTGTGTTCAGGATTTCTTTATGGGTTATTTGTTTATTCTTAGGTTGTTATTGTTGTTCCCATGTTCCCTCTAGTTTCTCTGCCAACTTTAGTTCATGATTATTCTAGTTTTCTTATTCCCCATTTGATTATTTATTTTTGTCTATAGGTTTGCTTGGTCTGTGTTTCTGTTTATTAGTTACTTTGCCCATGCTCAGTCTTTGTATTTCTTTCACCTGTTCCATTCTGCCTCCCTGCCTCCTTTTCACACCTGTTCCCTGTTTTCTCTGATTACCTGCTCTTTGTTATCCCTCAGTATATTAGTTGGTTTTGTGTCATTGTTTGTGGCTGGTTCCTGTTTGTCACTTTCCCGTTCCCTACCATGTCTATGCTTTGTCTATGCTTCGTTTAGAAACTATGCTACGTTTTTGCCTTGAGTAACCTGCAGAGTTCATGTAAGTTTGGACTGTACTCTTGCTTTGTACCTGCAGTGTGTTTTGCTACGTTTTGGCTCTCACCTTGCAACCTCTAAATAAAACAAGAATAAATTCAGATGCGCCTCCCGAGCTCTTGTATGCACTTTGGTCCGACCTTAAACCGCATTATGACAACAGAAGCTTTTCATCTAACTGAGCTTGAGCAATTTTACAGAGGGAGAAAGGCAAAACTTCACACAAAATCCCCCCAAAAATCATTGAATACTTTGTCAAGGTACTGTGTAATATCATTGAACATTCTGGTTTGACTGGAGGTTAAACAAAGAACCTGAACTTCTTTATGCAACTCAGAGGTTAGAGAAAAAATAACAGTAAATGCACTAAAACAAGTAAAGAATCACTCTTACCTCAGTCTGACTGTGTTACAGAATTTACTCTCTTTTTCTTAAAAAAAAAGCTCTCAGAGCAACAGTACTGCTTCAGTAATACCTCCTCTGACCAATTGAGAATAAAACAGAGATGAGATCTGGAGTTTATAACTGCAGTATTTTTCTAAAGGATTTTCTGGCACTAGTGGCCCTTATTCATCAGTAGCTGGACAGGAAACCAGGCTGAGAAAAAGGGAAGACATGCAGTAATTGGCCTATGGCCAGAAATCGAACCCAGGTCAGGTGCAGCCTCTGCATATAGTGCGCCCACTCTACCACTTTACCAGGTGCCCCATAATTGCATTTTAATGTGAAACATCAACATGACACTCCTCTTAAGTTATTCTCACTCTTCACTGGTAGCAGCAGATGATATGTGGTTTAGATGTAACGTAACCCAAACACTGATTATTGAACAGTTTTTCACAACAGCTTTCCAGTGTCAAACTGATCCTCAAGGCAGGAAGCTAGCTGATATCGAGTTCTGGTGCAGAAGATGTGTGGGCAGAGGGAACGAGCACAGGGTACATGGAAGTAGGTACTCAGTCCTAATAAAGAAATCTTTCATCTTCTTGTGGAAAAGCCATAAAGATGAATAAAGACAAAGTGTATGTATGGTGATGGAAGCCAACGGTTTCTGTAAAATGTAAGTCTTTTCTTTTAGAGGCAGCTTCTTGGTTATTTGTTGCTGCTGCTTCTCTGCTAAAAAGGCAGTGAAGAACTGTGGAGCAGCTCGCTGCAAGAAGCAGAAAGATGCAGATCTGTGTAACAGTGGCTGCAAGATATAAGCAGGAGGGGTGAATAGGGTTACAACAAAGACACATCTCTCCGACAGTTGAAATGCTCTTCATACGTATTCATCTACAGATGGACTCTGCTCCCACTGTTAATGCAGCTTAAATGGCACACAAGGAAAAGCTTTTTGAAAGCATATCTATGAGCATAGGATACACTATATGAATAATTTGTTGGCTCCAGGGATTTATGCCGAGGGAGAAGGGGAGAAGCGATCAAGGCAGCTCCTTGTCAGAATATCGGATATAGAATAGAACAGAACCAGCTGAGATCCCATACATCAAGGAGAGAAAACCACTCACAGAGTGTCTGATGAAATGTCCAACTCAGAATGTAAAGTAACCATGTTACACTGTGTACAGTAGAAAGACATGGACTTGAGTGCAGGGAATGAGTCGAGGTGTCAGAAGCCTTTTTAGCATGGTGAGGCCCTACTGTATGTATTTAAACCATTCTTAATTAAACAATAATGATTTTTAACTAACTAGAATTAGGTACAAATGTTTGAATTTATTGTGAATTTCAGCCAGTCCACACTGGCTCTAAATTATACTGTGTATACAGGATCAAATATTTACATACACCCCACTAATATTTGGATAGATTCCCATTAGCAGGATGCAGAGAAACCACACATTTTTTGCATTCCTGGATGATTGTGGCTGGAAACTTGACCACTCTTCTTCGTAGAATTGGTGGAGTTAATTGAATTAAATGATTTGGCTTCTTGACACCGTCCAGGTTTTTAGGTATAATTAGAAGAAAGTGGAGGTAGTCCTTCTTTACTATTACACCCACATTGTGCTAAGCACCACCACTGGTTGTTGGATGTTGAAATTGGAAAGTGATACTGGTATTGCAGCATCTTTCAGTTCCAGCTTAAGCCTCAGTTGGGGTTTTGGTCTTTCTCAATCATCAAGACTAATTTCCTTTTATCAGATATGATACAAACTGACGCCAGTATATTTCTCTTCATTAGAACTAAAATAACAGGTCACAATTAGGTCTTATACAACACTATATGTGCCATTGATTAAGGAGGATACAAATTGTCAGAAGTGCAGATTTTATTGCAAGTCTCTGCTTTTCAAAATTTTTGGCAGCCATATTAGGTTTAGAGGTCATGGTTTCTTGTGGACCTTTTACTTGGAATGTCTGATTCAGGATTTTTTCCAGTTGGTTTTCTGACTCTAAGCTCTAAAATTCAGACTTACAAGTACAAATGGAAATACCATCACCATGGGAATATTACAATAGCTAAACTGACACTAATATCACTATGCTAACAGATTCTACAAAACTGCAGTGTTACAGAAGGGCTTACAAGGCAATTCTAAGATATTTTATTAACACATCGGATTATGATTTTGCAAATTACATAGTGACATTTGGGTTGTACATGTGAGAAGCTGTAAAGACTTCCCTGGCTCATCATTGGATTCTAACTTAATTTTAGTGGATTTCATAAAGCTGGCAACTTGAAAGCTCAAACTTCACACATCAAATGGAGTAAACTATTACTTTGACGTGTGTAATTCAATGCAGCCAAAGCAAAATACAAAAATGGGTTGGTTAAAATTAGAAAAGCATATGGAGTATTGCAATATGTTATTTTTTTTTATTGTACACTATATGCCACATTTTCGCTTCATTGATGGCATCATTTTCACTACAAGATGATTCAACACTCATGAGATTACGATGTATAAACATGACCTTTACTGGAGTCTAAGAAGGAAATGCTTAAATTTAGTAGTATAGATAATAATTTTAACAAAACATTTATTTTTACCACAAAAAACTGTCAAAACTGCAGGGTGACCTCTATTTTAGGATGCTGCTAAAAACTGAGGTCCATCATGGAATGCTGCTCTAAATCTCGTCACCTCTCCAGAACATCCTGATTTTCCTAGTCTACATATAAAATGGTCCCAACAGGGACCAATGCTAACAACTCACGGACAGTGCTTTCCATTTTCTCTCAGTCAAACAGATGAGCAGGAAGGGGGGTGGGGGGGTGGCGGAGGAGGGGTCAATGATGGTTGTAATGATCCTGCTATGAATAAACCAGTTAGAGGAAGTAGTGCTCCCATTAGATTTTCCTCCTCGGGCTATTAATAACCAGAGAGCTGCTGCCTCCTACACAATCAATACACATACACAGCAGGACAGAGTTAAAGACACACTCTAGTGTTTGATCTGAGAGCACAGCTCAGCAGGTTCAGGAGAAAGGGGATTTGGTGTATTATGGCCATCTGTAATACCTTTTGATGTTTTAAAGCTAATTTCAGGGACATGATTATTTTCATGTGCAAGTCAAGGGTTGAGCCAGATTTCATTCATACTTGTTTTTTAAATAAACTACATCTCCAATGCATGTACCATATTCACACATTTCACTCTCATACTAAAATTTTGTAGAGCACACAGTGTTACATTTTACTCAAGAACATTCTGTATCTGAAAGAACAGTGTATGATTGTATGTAATGTACAGTACGCCCAAAACTATCTATACCCCTGGTAAATTTGGATTTTCATTTATTTTTATTTAGCTAAGAAGTCTATCTCCCTAAGAATAAAAAGACAACATACCTGGGGTGACACTTTTGAAAAAGTAATACTTATTTATATTTTGTTAAAAAAAAGTCTGTCATATTAATACCCTTCCTGATAATCAATGCAAATGTCTTCATTGGTATTACATTTGTCTGATAACTGATTTTTTGCATGTTTCCACTGGTATTTTTTTTATTTATCTTGCACTATAGTATAAGTGTTTGAAGTTGGAAGGCTGGTTTGCCAACACTCTAATCTTTAGCTCCATCTACAGATTCTAAGATCAGATTCAAATTGGGAGCTCCTCCAAAAGATGAATATGAAAAAAACAAAACATATGGGTAAAATTAAAGGACTGCTTTAAAAGTAATCTGCCAGGGGGACTACCTACCTACCTTAACCCCAAAGATGGGGTAAACAATGAAGTAGGTTACGAATTATGGGTACATTTTGCACTGCCAAGATTCTCTAATTTACTCTAATTTAGCCGTTAAGCTTCATTTTTCATGGACACGTCTGCTCACACTGGAACAAATCCTGTCCAAAAGTGACAGGTTCACAGACATAAGCCCCTTTAAACCGCACACCTCTGGCCGCCTCTGTATTATTTCTTTAAGGAATGAAGTGGCAAACGGGGGGTTAAACTCAGCCCGCTGCTATTTATCTTCTGGGATGCCAGGCATGGTGGTGACAGCACAGTAAAGGTCAAGTCATGTAAGGGTCAACTTTAGAGGAGATCTTTTGGCAATATTAAAATGACAAATAGGTAAAATAGGCATATTTGTGAAGAAAAACGTAGGCCTAATATCTAAGTTACAAAAAAATTGCCGATTGGAGTATTCTGTTAGCATCTAGCCAGAGCAACTAGCCACTCAAGGCGGAAATATATCACGTTGACGTGGGGTTCACATGCGCACTCAGGTCAGTTTGCCTCATTCAGAATAACTTGATCCTTTCAAGCGTTTACATGCATGCCGATTGGATTGTCAATTAGCATAAACCACCCCTCTCAATTGGATTACAATTTTCTTTCGGATCCTGCCAAACCTGATCAGATTACAGCTGCGATATCATTATGAGGGTGACGAGCAGCTAATTCAACGCAGATTTGTGACGTTCTATTTCTAATTTTCGATCCCCATCGGAGAATATGTGCCTCAAGCCGAAGGAGAAGTGCTCTTTGCCCAGTGATCCTCAACATGCCGGTAGCATCGTTGCAAAGCAACAGACGGCTGACCAGGTATGACTTTAGTACATCGCACACGTTTGCTACTGGTGACGGTGGCTTCTTATGTCCAAAAAGAGACGTATGTTTTCTGTAGTAGGGTTGGATTATGCACCAGACTTCGTTTGACAGTGGATCGAGACTACCTCAAAAAGTGGGTCTCGGCTGTTTGGTTCAGACCAGGGTTCACTTGAGTGTATTCATACCTGCACAAAAGGTCCGAACCAAGGGAGGAAACAAACTCTGGTTAACATGAAAGCACGAAAACCACAATTTATGAACTAGTCGAACCTGCACTGATTACAGATTCTTTTAAACGGCTTTTTGAAACCTCAACATGAAACACTTACTTTGTGTCATTTGATGCTCACAAATTCTTGTCATTAGGTGGGTCATGGTAAGGTGAGACTCATCCAATGTATGCTCTAATGTGTTAGTCTTGTTTGTCAAGAATAAATAAGTGCAATTCATAAAAGATGGCAAATTAGGGATTAATTGTCTAAAATCCCTTTTTCATGGAACTGAACTAATCATTTACACAAAAAGGTCACCACTATTGCTCTACAACAGAGCTGTCTAATCACATCAGTCTGTCTCTAATGCAGTTTAGTTTGTAGATACTGTCTTATGTTTAATGAAGTCAGGAATTGTTTCATGTTAGAAAAGGTATTCTTACCCTAAATCAGTCTTGCAAACAATAAAGTTTGAAATCCTGGTTTTTGGTTGTTGGGATGTTAACACAATCAACTGACGGTGTCCAAATTAATGGTGTGACCATACCTACTGAATTAAGGAACTCCCCTCCAACCTGAAGAGGACAAGCCACCCTTTTCCGGTCGAGTACCATGGCCTCGGACTTGGAGGAACTGATCTTCATCCCAGCCGCTTCACACTCGGCTGCGAACCGCCCCAGCGCAGGACCACGTCAACTGCAAAAAGAAGAGACGAAATTCCCTGGTCCCCAAACCAGACCCCCTCTGGCCCTTGGCTGGGTCTAGAAATCCTGTCCATAAAAGTTATGAACAGGACCGGTGACAAAGGGCAGCCCTGCCGGAGTCCAACATGCACCGGGAACAGGTCTGACTTAGTGCCGGCGATGTGGACCAAACTCCTGCTCTGCTCGTACAGGGACCAGATGGCTCCTAATAAAGGGCCCCCAATTCCATACTCCTGGAGCACCCCCCACAGGGCATCATGAGAGGACACAGTCAAATGCCTTCTCCAGGTCCACAAAACACATGTGAACCGGTTGGGCAAACTCCCATGAACCCTCGAGCACCCTGTAGAGGGTATAGAGCTGGTCCAGTGTTCCACGGCCGGGACGAAAACCACACTGCTCCTCCTGAAGCCGAGATTCGACTATCGGTCGGACTCTCCTCTCCAATACCCTGGCGTAGGCCTTACCAGGGAGGCTGAGGAGTTTGATCCCCCTGTAGTTGGAACACACCCTCCCCAGTCTGCCAGTCCAGAGGCACTGTCCCCGCCACGCAATGTTGAAGAGGCGTGTCAACCATGACAGCCCAACAACATCCAGAGATTTGAGGTACTCAGGGCGGATCTCATCCACCCCCGAAACCTTGCCACCGCGGAGCTTTTCAACCACCTCGGTGACTTCAGCCTGGGTGATGAAAGAGTCCAACCCCGAGTCCCCAGCCTCTGTTTCCACCACGGAATGAGTGAGGGCAGGATTGAGGAGATCCTCAAAGTACTCTTTCCACCGTCTGATGATGTCCTCAGTCGAGGTCAGCAGCCTCCCACCCCCACTATAAACAGTGTTGGCGAAGCACTGCTTCCCCGTCCTGAGGTGCTGGACGGTTTGCCAGAATCGCTTTGAGGCCAACCAGTAGTCCTTCTCCATGGCCTCACTGAACTCCTCCCAGGCCCGAGTTTTTTCCTCTGCCTGCCACAGCCCGGGCCGCAGCACCCTTGGCCTCACGGTACCCGTCAGCCACCTCAGGAGTCCCACAAGCCAACCACAGCCGATAGGACTCCTTCTTCAGCTTGACAGCGTCCCTTACTGCCGGTGTCCACCACCGGGTTCTGGGATTGCCCAGGCACCGCAGACCTTATGGCCGCAGCTACGGGCAGTAGCATCGACAATAGATGTGGAGAACATGGTCCACTCGGACTCTATGTCTCCAACATCCCCCGGGATCTGGTCGAAGCTCTCCCGAAGGTGGGAGTTGAATACATCCCTGGCCGAGGGCTCCGCCAGGCGTTCCCAGCAGACCCTCACTATGCACTTGGACCTGCCAAGTCTGTCTGGCTTTCTCCTCCTCCAGCGGATCCAACTCACCACCAGGTGGTGATCAGTGGACAGCTCAGCCCCTCTGTTCACCCGAGTGTCCAAAACATGCGGCCGAAGGTCTGATGATACGACAACAAAGTTGATCATCGACCTCCTTCCTAGGGTGTCCTGGTGCCAAGTGCACTGATGGACACCCTTATGTTTGAACATGGTGTCCATTATGGATAATCCGTAACTAGCACAGACGTCCAATAACAAAACACCACTCGGATTAAGATCGGGGAGGCCATTCCTCCCGATCACGCCTCTCCAGGTGTCACTGTCGTTTCCCATGTGGCGTTGAAGTCCCCCAGCAGAATAATGAGGTCCCCGGGCGGGGCACTATCCAGCACCCCCGACAGGGACACCAAGAAGGCCGGGTACTCTGCACTACCGCTCGGGATACGACCCTCTCATCCACTGGGGTAAACCCCAACACGAGATGGCTGAGCTCGGGGGCAACAAGCAAACCCACACCAGCCCGCCGCCTCTTCCCGTGGGCCACTCCAGAGTAGAAGAGAGTCCAACCCCTCTCAAGGAGATGGGTTCCAGAGCCCACGCTGTGCGTGGAGGCGAGCCCGACTATTTCTACTTGATATCTCTCGACATTCCGCACAAGCTCAGGCTCCGCTGAGGTCTCCACCTTTGTCCGCCACTCAATCCTCTTTGCACCGGTCCCTCACGGTTCCCCCTGCAGGTGGTGGGCCCACAGGGGGATGGCCTCGCGTCTCTCATTCGGGCTTGGTCTGGCCGGGTCCCGCGAGGAGCAACCCGGCCACGAGGCGCTCTCCAGCGAGTCCCACCCCGGCTCCACCGTACCGGGCGACGTCACGTGCCTTGATATTTTTGTCCTCATGAGGGATTCTTGTGGTGTCCGTCGTGGTGAAGAGAGAGCTGAGCCGAAAAGCAAACTCTCGATTTACCGGTCGGTCTACGTTCCTACCCTCACCTATGGCCATGAACTTTGGGTCATGACCGAAAGAACGAGATCCCGGATACAAGCGGCTGAAATGAGCTTCCTCCGTAGGGTGGCCGGGCACTCCCTTAGAGATAGGGTGAGGAGCTCGGCCATCCGGGAGGGGCTCGGAGTAGAGAGGAGCCAGTTGAGGTGGCTCGGGCATCTATACCGGATGCCTCCTGGACGCCTTCCTCGGGAGGTGTTCCAGGCACGTCCCCCAGGGGACGGCCCAGGACACGCTGGAGGGACTATGTCTCTCGACTGGCCTGGGAATGCCTTGGGCTCCACCCGGAGGAGCTGGAGGAGGTGTCTGGGGAGAGGGACGTCTGGACGTCTCTGCTGAGTCTGCTGAGTCTGCTTCCCGACGACGACGAGTACAAGTACGAGTACTTTTGAACCTGTCGTTTGGCATAATTTGCTCTCTAATTGTGCAATGGATTCTTCATACATGAGTCAACAAATAGACCATGTCAGTCATTTAAAAACAAAAACGAGAGCAGAGATAAATAAGATTCATGCCAGCCAGCCAGCATGAAAAAAATCTGGTATATACTGTATGTGTAAATAAATCATTTATGGCTTATGGTACTGCCTACCCTGATGAGGTTAGATTTTGGTTGCTTCAGATGTGCAAGCTTTCCAGGAATTTACTATGTTATGTTTTGTCCCCATTAAAAAAAAATCAACATGAGGACATTATGTCAGTTGGGGTAATTTACACCACAGATACATCAAAAACAAAGAAGATGAACTCTGCTTTGTGTCCACCTTTATTTTACAGAAGCTTCTCAGGATAAATACAATCCTGTTTACTTTAGTTCTAGTTTGAGAAAGACAGTGTTAAGTAAAATAAGTCTGTGCATGCTTTAATTGGCTGCTTTGAAGTGGCTGTCTGCTCTGCTCCTGTCTCCCTCAGCTAAAATCCAGATCACACCCTCAGGCCCAAGCTGTTTCCTGATATCATAGCTTGTCAGACCCACTGATATTTTGATCAATACTACACTGCACTGTCAAATGTAATACTTTTCCTCAACCAGTTTTTTTCTTCCAACAAATCCAAGCTAGCTGGCGTGTGCACTCATCTTGGATTCAACAAATGGAGGAGCACTTATCTGGCAGACTGAATAATCTCCAATGTCAAGAAGTGCCATCTTTGTGTATGTGTCTGGTTTATTAAATAGGAGCCAGCAAGAACAAGGTTATATGGGCTCAGCTTCCAGAAACACATATGGAGACAGACCACATACGTCATTATTCGTCCATCTATTCATCTGTGTAGGACTAATCCTCTGGTGCCAATTGTTAACCTTCAACTTTCCAAGAAGTATGTTGTTAATCACAGTACCGTTGATCTGTTTTCTGTTTCTAAAGAAAGAAATAGAAAAAAGCTGTGTATTCAGCTCTATTTTATGAGTTTGATGCTTTGTAAAATCATATTTTTTGAGAATTTAATACTGACTGCTGAAAGCCTTGATGGTTGCAATTCTTGTTTGTCCTTGAAGAAAGTATATAAAAAAAAAAAATAAGTGTAAAGGATGATAAACATTCATTCATTGAAAGTGAATGTTTTTGAAATGTTGTTAGAAATCAGAGTACCCAGAAAAACCCCTCACAATGCATATTAAGAACTCCAGTGTGCCAAATATGTGCTTTGCAACAGTAGTAAGTATGCTGTTTTGGAAGAAGAATGCATTGCACACCAGCATTAATAAAACGAAAAACTCAAATATAAGTAACAAATGCAGGTGGTCACAAGTTATTTTTACCAAGTCCAAGTCAAGGTTAATATCTTTTGCCCTAAATCCAAGTGAAGTCAATTGCATTCTGTCTGATCTCCTTGTAACAGCATTTATGTTAGGAAATCAAATCCTGTGTGTTTTTACTTTTGACCCAAAAAAAAAACAATTCTCTTTTAATCTTTTAACATTTAATAAATTATTATATATTAAAGATTTAGAAGCTTTTTTAAATTACTTGGAAAGCTGATCAAATGTGATGTTTACCATATTAGAAATAGACATATTCCTTTTTGTTTAAAGGAAAATATAAAAAGAGCTTAACGCCTGTTCCTGTTGAATTCCTAACTGAATCAAACAACTTCTGGGGGTTTGTTTGTCTTTGTAAGGAAGTTTTTACAACCTGACAATTCCTGATTTCATCTTTTGTTGTCAACTCTAGTTATGGGTATGGTACAATGCAATGAGTTACCAAGGGCAAATGTTGATTATTTAAATAAACAAAGCAGGAAGTGCTTTTATTTTGATAAGCAGGACGTGACTTTGTGATGACCCAGCTAGCGTAGCAGCAAGAAAAAAAAAGTGTTTCGTTCTGAAATGACCCAAAGTCTTTTAAAGTAATATTCAGTTGGAGATTGTTATGCGTTAAGTGATAAAGACCTGCAGTTCAAACATCAATGGCTAACAAATGAAGAGAGCATGTGTCTGAAACTCCCCATCTTAGGTAACAAATGTTGAATGACGAACAGTCAATTCAGTCAGTTTCTACTGTTTCTTCCATAGTGGATCTCCAGCAGTCTATGGCCAGGAGGCAGGGTACACCCTGGACAGGTCGCCAGTCCATCGCAGGGCAACACACAAACAACCATGCACACACTCATTAACACACCCAAAGGCAATGTAGAGAGACCAATTAACCTAACAGGCATGTCTTTGGGCTGTCGGAGGAAGCCGGAGTACCCATTGAGAACCCACACATGCACGGGGAGAACATGCAAACTCCATGCAGAAAGACCCCTGTCTGAGAGTCGAACTCAGGACCTTTTTGCTGCAAAGCAACAGTGCTACCAACTGCGCCACCTTGACAAACAATAAAAAATAAACCCATCTCTTCTCCTCTGATTGTAAGCAAACAAGTAGTGACACAAAGAAATTTATTTTATGGTGGAAGTGGCAGTTTTCTGAAGTCTGTGTGCATCAAATCCATCAGAGGTGTCAGGAGAACAAGGTTTGAGCACATCTAGAAAGCCCTCCATGAACTAAATTCTCACCATCACTTTTAAAGCCTGGTCAGTCGCTGGTCAGTTACAGTGTTGTTGTTTCTGCCAGAAATAGCCAGATTGGCTCCTGGTCAACTGTATTCACTTATCTCAGACTTTTTGCAATTTTCCATTATTACTTTATTTTATGTTTTTATTTATGATGCAAAAAAAGAGAATGATTTGCAACTGCAACTCAGTTTCCATTGTTCATGTTAAAGAGCAACTCAACAGATTCTGTATGTTTGTGAACGTCACAAAACTACTGCCCAGTTGTTGTTTTTGCTTGGATGTGAATGTGTCTGCTTTAAGCTTGACAGCCTGTGTCTGTGTTTGAGACTCTTGTAGGTTTTTTAAGACATAGCTTAGAAACCATGAAACCTTTACTCCATTTGTGAAAGTAGTTTTTTTTTTTTATACAAAATTAGCTAAAATCTTGTCCAAGGTCATGTAGAAATTAAAATCATATCCATTGATGCCTTAAGTTATAGATTTGGAAATTATTTAAGTTTATTTTGTATAATTTTAAGATTTTTTTTTTATATTTGTTGAAATAGTACTTATTTCATCTCGCCATTTATTTCTTTCAGTATTTATTCTTTACCATAGTAGGTTTGGTTCCCAAATAAAATCTAAAGTTCATATTTAACAAAAGTAACACGATAACAAAAAAAGCATTTTTAGTATATGTGTTAAGGTAGGAATGTCAAAAAAAAAAAAAGGTTTTCTAAGCAAAACAAGAAAGAGGAAATTAATATTTTTTGTTACCCAGAGCTGGCTTCACAGTCAACATTCAAACACAACACACCTCTGTATGAAACGGCATGAATCATCTAGCACACACACACACACACACACACGCACACACACACACACACACACACACACACACACACACACACATCATGCGCATACATCATAGCTGCACATGAGCTGTAAATGAGGGCTCAGCCTGTCATTCAAAGCTTCTCGTTCGTTCCCTTTTCATGCTTAGGGCAATAAAAGCAATGGTCGGTGTGTGTGACTGTGTGTTTGTTCTGGTTGGGGTTGGGGGCCAGTCTGATGGTTGACAGGGGCCAGTTTAATGCAGCAATCATCACACTTAACGTTCTGTTGCTTGTGGCAAAGAGAGACGGAATAGCTGCTGTCCGCCCTGCACCATCATGTCACTGAGTAAACAGAAATAATATTCGGAACCCCTTACAGGGAGATAAAGATAACTAAATTCCTCTGGTGACAATACATCCCACAACAGTAGCGTGAAAAATTTAAGAACAGAAACTACTATGGAGTTCACCGCATAAGAAAGTTATTATGAAAAACAATCTTTCTAAGTGAGAAACACAAGATTAACTGCATAAGCGTTTCTGAAGTTGAGTAAAGTTAAATAAAAATATAAACTCCTCCATTCATTACCTTCTATCTACAGTATCTGAGACAAGGTAGCAGGTCAAAGAGGAAAAACTAGAGATCCCACTCCCCAGCAACACTCTCCAGGTTATTCTGGTGCATCTCAAGGCATTCTCAGCTTAGAAGGGGCACAATGTCAGCAATGCAGACAGGTAGGCAGAGATGCAGTGAGTAAAAGGTTTTAATCCTCACAAGGAAAACTCACAGAAGCAGGTGGCAAACAGAGACAGGCATGAACATGGTCAGGGTTTGCGTGGCAAACAGGCGCTGCAAGGAAAGAGACATGGTCAGCCTCAATACAATAAACAGGATGTATAAAGGAGTAAATAGAACAGCAGTGTATATGAAGAGCAAGACACGAGAAAACAGAGAAACAGATTGGCATGAAACAGGTGGAGCAGATGAAGCTGGCTGGTTTAAGAGAGGCAGAGGGGGAAAACAAACATGGCTGGAACAAAACAGCAGTCCAATGACACAATCTAACTAAGAACATAAACTAAAATGCATAATGAACACAATACATAAATTAATAAGCAACTGAATCTGAGGAATGAACTAAAGCACCACCTGGAAAACAATGATTAGAGGAAAAACCCTTCATATCATGACACATACAATCCCTCAAGCGAGTTCATGGTATGCCGCAAAAAAAAACTAGAAGCTGCAGAGATCAACTGCCCCGTTGGGAGACTTTATCCACAGGAAAATTAGTTGTGCACTCCAGGTCATCATTCTTCCATAAAGTGGTATTTATGGAAGAATGATACGAAGAAACTCATATGAAGTCGGGACTACCGATGAAAATTAGACCTTGTGGCTAAATCTGGCACATTTACATGACAGTCTAATGCACTCATGTTAATTAATATGCATTGTCCCTTTATTAAACAAACATAAGTCTTGTGTGCCATAAACTATTTAGAAGACACAGCAAATGTGGAAAAATGTCCTCTGATCAACTGAGGTGACCATTTTGGTCCATATGAAAACAATTGTGCAGAGAAAAACTAAAAATGTACATCCCTTTGATCACAGACTCTCCACAGTAAAACCTGGTGAAGGTAGCATCATGCTGTGGGGATTCTTTTCTTCAGTGGAACTGGTCAGAGTTGATGGGAAGGTGGATGGAGAGAACTCCAGGACAATTCTGGAAGACAACTTGTTAAGAGGCAGCACAAGACTTTAGACTAGGTGTAGGTTCACCTTTCAGAAGGACAAAGTCCCTAAACATACAGCCAGAGATACAATGGGATTCTTTAGATCAAACCAGATTCACGTGTTAGAGTGGGGTAGTCAACGTTCAGACCTAAATCCAACTGGGAATGAGTGAAAAGTCTTGAAACAGATGTTCATAGATGTTCTCCATCCAATCTGACTGAACTTGACATGTTTTATAAAGCAGAATGGGCAAAAAGTGGTGAAGACAAATCCCAGAAGACCTGCAGTCAAAAGTGGTTCTACAGAAAGCACTGACTCAAAGGAACTGAATACAAATGCACAACACATTTTTCATATTTTTAGTTGTAAAACAGTTTTCTTTCACTTCACAGTTCTGATCTTTCTTTTGTTCTGTCACATTAAATCCCAGTAAAAACAGTTTTGTGTTTGCAACATAATAAATGTTGAAAGTTCGGGGCGTATGAATACTTTTGCAAGGCTGTAATTTCTCAACATCTTCCTGTTTTCTGCTCTGTTTGCTGGAAGTGAAGCAGAATTGGGTCTTTGGAGCTCAAAATGAGAAGTCCATTTTGATTCTTTCTACTTTTTTTTATTTTCAGAGACATGAAACGGTGTCCAGCCAGCAGATAGTCTCCAGCCAGCAGAGATGCAGCGTATAGTGACTCAACTGGTTGCAGGAAAACTGCAAACCTACATGGCCATCGTGGTGATCTTTACCTACGGTATTCTGCTCAGGAGGGACTTTGAATGCACCTGCAAACCTCAACACTATGACTGCATCATTTACGCTGTTCTACCTGCTCTCATAGTGATCGTCCTGATGCTGTGGTCCAATAGGCTGTTTCAGAAGTTCTGCAGCTACTGCTGTATGTTTAAAGGATTTCTCTTCTGTCAGATCTTAAAGTCGGCTTTAGTTGGTCTCTTCTGGTTTGCATTTCTTTTTATTGATGGAAACTGGTTTGCTTGTTGCTTTAATAATCTCTCTGAGCAACAAGTACATTTACCCTGCAAAGACCCAGGGAGGAGAACCGATGAAGAGAGAGAAATCATTGCTGAGATGAAAAGCACGTCGAAGGTGAGTGATGTCTTTATTATCCAGCAGGAGGAACAGATTTCAGATTTTACTTCCAGTTTAAAACAGACAGTCATGTGTGTGTTTCAGGTTATTGGCTGCTGGCTGCTCTTTATCATTATTTTCTCAGGAGCCATGATGTCATGGATTAGATGGAAATGTGACGGCAGGTGTAACTGCAGCATACAAACTGTTCAGTATGAAGAAACTCTTTATTACAAACTGGTTCTGGAAGAGGAGGAAAGGGTGCTGAAGGAGAATCTGAGGGAGTCAATAAATATGAAGCTGACTGCAGAGATCAAGAAGAAATATGAGAATAACTGGAAAGAATGTTTTAATGTTGCAAATGAACTCCTTAAAAATGAATTAAGCCAAACAGACTCAAACTTACAGGGACGCAGGTAAATCTGTAGAAGGTTTGCTATACAAGTCATTTTAAAGAGCGACAGCCACAATTATCGGCTCGCTAATAAAAGTCTGTTTCAGGTGTGGCGCTGGTGGTGTAGGGTTTTGCGCATGACCCATGTACAAGAGGCTTCAGTCTTTAACATGGCAGTCCCGGGTTCAAGTTCTGGCCCTAGTGATATTTGCTGCATATCTGCCCCTCTTTCCTTTCTATCTATCTACTGCCAAAAAACTCTGGGAAAAATAAAGGCCACTAGTGACAAATAAAAAAAAATCTGTTTCAGGTGTGAATTTTTGACATGTACCTGATGCTATTGATGTGCATCGAGTGTAATGATGAGCCCACTCACCTTATAGATAAATCCCAGTTCAGTGGCATGTACCAAGTATCTCATTTGTTCTATATTTATCCAAATCATATGACCATAGGTCAGGATCAGAATGCAGAAAATGCAGACCAGAGCAGTGTCCACATTGCTGCACACAAGATCAAATCTGCTTCATCCTGCCATAAATCAAGAACAAGATAACAAAATGCCCGAACACCTCCGCTCCATATAAAAAGGTGTAGTACATCCTGGATATGTCGCCAGTCCATCGCAGGTTAAGACAGACATGCATAGGACAAGCAACAATGCACACACCCTACTACCTAAGGGCAATTTACAGTTCTGTTGACCTAACATGCATGTTTTTGAACTGTGGAAGTCTGCCCGAGAGAACCCAGGCATGCACAGGGAGAACATGCAAACTTTATGCAGAAAAGACTAATGTAGTAAAGTAAAAAAAAGGGTAAGAACTCCGTGTTAATTTTCTTTGAGTAACCATCATTATAATCTGTCACAACAAGGCTGCATTCATGTCAGCTAAAAATTTAAACTAAATACTCAAAACTCAATTATCCTGTTACTCATTTATAACTTTGCTTTGACTTGTAGCCTGCAAATCGAACCTCTCATGGCTCTGCATCCTAGCTGAGAGTGAACAGTTTAAGGTCATAGTAAAGTAACAAAGCCTTAAACAAGGCAGACATGTCCTTGAAAGGAGTGAAGCTATCATCGGAATCCGAAATCTATGTGTCAAATTGTAAGATTAGGCGTTTGGTTCTGTTTTTATTTTTTATTTTTTATTTTTATCCAACACTTTGGGCACATCTGTTTCATTTCACATCTATGGTAGACTGTATATTGATGTGCCACTCCAACTGTAACTATGAGCTAGTACATGGGGCAATTTACTGAAGGTGTGTAATGGGTGTTTTAAGCTTACCTGCCTTTTCCTGTTTTATCTACTCTTTTTGCCATGATATTGATTTTATTTTACAAGTCTTAGATTGGAAAACTGTTGGACAAAATATGAAACTGTTGTGGACTGGGATTGGTTTGAGTTGTGTTGTCTCAGCTTCTCTTCGTTCTCCCTTCCTTCCAGTGCAGATGATCTCTGCTGAAAGAGGACTCATTTCTGCTGCACCCATTCCCTCAACTAATTTGTTCATCAAGTCACTGCATAAAAAGACCAGTAGGACCCCCAGACATAACCAGATTGTCCATCTAGCTTTGTAATAATCTAGCTCTCATTGTACTTATGTGCCAAGTCAAAACAAATTATTTATACTCTGTTTTCTTCTGCTTTAGTGTCTTTCCAGTTTTCTGACATAATGTCCAGACGTTACCCCATCAGTGGGATCATCAATAACGACCAACTTACCAACTCTTAAACTTCTGCCAAAGCCATCCTGAGATTCATGATCCACTCTCTGCTCTTGCAAATAGGAAAACTTCCATCAGATAATTTCCCCAGACCTCTACCTGAGCATGCGGGCCAGTCCGTGTTGCGCAGCAATATGTTTTGGTTTGGCTTTAAAAACTCTTGCCCATAGATTGCTGGAGATAGGCACCAGCTTCCCCGCGACCCACTATGGAATAAGCGGTAGAAAATGACTGACTGACTGACTAATTTTAATAAAAATGACCAAGTCGGGCATCACCTTATTATCATGAAATACTAGCCAGTCAGTTGTTGTTTTATTGTTAAATGGAAGTTGGAGTTGCACAGTTCTCCTTGTTTGTTCTTTGACTTTCATTGCTGTTTTTATTTCTGATATTGTTAACCTTGTATGTTATTGCTTATGGCTTTGTATAAAATTGCTGTTTTTATTTTCATTTTAGCTGTTATTCTCCTGTACAGCACTTTGGTTTGTAAAGCGCCTTATAAATGAATAAATAACGATGATGCCAATGGGTAAGCGCTGCACTCAGGCTTCTCTTTAGGCAGTTGTTGCCATCTTTGTTATAGAACCTCAGCTCTGCTCACAGCCATCTCACATTAATAAGTTACATCAACAGTAAACATCAACATAAACAGAAATACTGTATATATATACAGTACAGACCAAAAGTTTGGACACACCTTCTCATTTAAAGAGTTTCTTTATTTTCATGACTATGAATATTGTAGCTTCACACTGAAGGCATCAAAACTATGAATTAACACATGTGGAATTATATACTGAACAAAAAAGTGTGAAACAACTGAAAATATGTCTTATATTCTAGGTTCTTCAAAGTAGCCACCTTTTGCTTTGATTACTGCTACGCACACTCTTGGCATTCTGTTGATGAGCTTCAAGAGGTAGTCACCTGAAATGGTTTTCCAATAGTCTTGAAGGAGTTCCCAGAGATGCTTAGCACTTGTTGGCACTTTTGCCTTCACTCTGCGGTCCAGCTCACCCCAAACCATCTCGATTGGGTTCAGGTCCGGTGATTGTGGAGGCCAGGTCATCTGGGGCAGCACCCCATCACTCTCCTTCTTGGTCAAATAGCCCTTACACAGCCTGGAGGTGTGTTTGGGGTCATTGTCCTGTTGAAAAATACATGATGGTCCAACTAAACGCAAACCGGATGGAATAGCATGCCGCTGCAAGATGCTGTGGTAGCCATGCTGGTTCAGTATGCCTTCAATTTTGAATAAATCCCAACAGTGTCACCAGCAAAGCACCCCCACACCATCACACCTCCTCCTCCATGGGATCCAGGCATGTAGAGTCCATCCGTTCAACTCTTCTGCGCCGCACAAAGACACGGTGGTTGGAACCAAAGATTTCAAACTTGGACTCATCAGACTAAAGCACAGATTTCCACTGGTCTAATGTCCATTCATTGTGTTCTTTAGCCCAAACAAGTCTCTTCTGCTTGTTGCTTGTCCTCAGCAGTGGTTTCCTAGCAGCTATTTTACCATGAAGGCCTGATTCACACAGTCTCCTCTTAACAGTTGTTCTAGAGATGTGTCTGCTGCTAGAACTCTGTGTGGAATTGACCTGTTCTCTAATCTGAGTTGCAGTTAACCTGGGATTTCTGAGGCTGGTGACTCGGATGAACTTATCGTCCGCAGCAGAATTGACTCTTGGTCTTCCTCTCCTGGGGGGGTCCTCATGTGAGCCAGTTTCTTTGTAGCTGTTGATGGTTTTTACGACTGCACTTGGGGACACTTTCAAAGTTTTCCCAATTGTTCGGACTGACTGACCTTCATTTCTTAAAGTAACGATGGCCACTTGTTTTTCTTTACTTAGCTGCTTTTTTCTTGCCATAATACAAATTCTAACAGTCTATTCAGTGGGACTATCAGCTGTGTACTGTATCCACCTCCTGCACAACACAACTGATGGTCCCAACCCCATTTATAAGGCTTGAAATCCCACTTATTAAACCTGACAGGGCACACCTGTGAAGTGAAAACCATTTCAGGTGACTACCTCTTGAAGCTCATCAACAGAATGCCAAGAGTGTGCAGAGCAGTAATCAAAGCAAAAGGTGGATACTTTGAAGAACCTAGAATATAAGACATATTTTCAGTTGTTTCACATTTTTTTGTTCAGTATATAATTCCACATTTTAATTCATAGTTTTGATGCCTTCAGTGTGAAGCTACAATATACATAGTCATGAAAATAAAGACAACTCTTTGAATGAGAAGGTGTGTCCAAACATTTGGTCTGTACTGTATATATATATATATATATATATATATATATATATATATATATATACAGGTCCTTCTCAAAATATTAGCATATTGTGATAAAGTTCATTATTTTCCATAATGTCATGATGAAAATTTAACATTCATATATTTTAGATTCATTGCACACTAACTGAAATATTTCAGGTCTTTTATTGTCTTAATACGGATGATTTTGGCATACAGCTCATGAAAACCCAAAATTCCTATCTCACAAAATTAGCATATCATTAAAAGGGTCTCTAAACGAGCTATGAACCTAATCATCTGAATCAACGAGTTAACTCTAAACACCTGCAATAGATTCCTGAGGAAGATTGTGGAGAAGGGCTGATTCCAGACCTTGGGGGACCTGCGGAAGCAGTGGACTGAGTCTGGAGTAGAAACATCCAGAGCCACCATGCACAGGCGTGTGCAGGAAATGGGCTGCAGGTGCCGCATTCCCCAGGTCAAGCCACTTTTGAACCAGAAACAGCGGAAGAAGCGCCAGAAACAGCGGAAGAAGTGCCTGACCTGGGCTACAGAGAAGCAGCACTGGACTGTTGCTCAGTGGTCCAAAGTACTTTTTTCGGATGAAAGCAAATTCTGCATGTCATTCGGAAATCAAGGGACCAGAGTCTGGAGGAAGACTGGGCAGAAGGAAATGCCAAAATGCCAGAGGTCCAGTGTCAAGTACCCACAGTCAGTGATGGTCTGGGGTGCCGTGTCAGCTGCTGGTGTTGGTCCACTGTGTTTTATCAAGGGCAGGGTCAATGCAGCTAGCTATCAGGAGATTTTGGAGCACTTCATGCTTCAATCTGCTGAAAAGCTTTATGGAGATGAAGATTTCATTTTTCAGCACGACCTGGCACCTGCTCACAGTGCCAAAACCACTGGTAAATGGTTTACTGACCATGGTATCACTGTGCTCAATTGGCCTGCCAACTCTCCTGACCTGAACCCCATAGAGAATCTGTGGGATATTGTGAAGAGAACGTTGAGAGACTCAAGACCCAACACTCTGGATGAGCTAAAGGCCGCTATCGAAGCATCCTGGGCCTCCATAAGACCTCAGCAGTGCCACAGGCTGATTGCCTCCATGCCACGCCGCATTGAAGCAGTCATTTCTGCAAAAGGATTCCCGACCAAGTATTGAGTGCATAACTGTACATGATTATTTGAAGGTTGACGTTTTTTGCATTAAAAACACTTTTCTTTTATTGGTCGGATGAAATATGCTAATTTTGTGAGATAGGAATTTTGGGTTTTCATGAGCTGTATGCCAAAATCATCCGTATTAAGACAATAAAAGACCTGAAATATTTCAGTTAGTGTGCAATGAATCTGAAATATAGGAATGTTAAATTTTCATCATGACATTATGGAAAATAATGAACTTTATCACAATATGCTAATATTTTGAGAAGGACCTGTATATATATATATATATATATATATATATATATATATGTATGTATATATATATATATATATATATATATATATATATATATATGTCTGTGTGTGTGCACCATGCAGATCACACTGACTGTTAATTATTTAATGTTATAATAACAGTAACTTACCGGCAGCAATTAGTTGCACTTATTTTGTTTTTTTTACAGTAAAAGTCATGTTAACCTGACATATAGTATGGCATCAGTACTGAACAACTAACAACAGTAATACAATTTTACCATAAAGTCTAAATATAATTTTACTGTTGAATAAAACACAGTAAAAACTGTTATAAAAGATTACTGTAATTTATGTTATTGTTCTACAGTACATGCTGCATTCTACACAAAAAATAGTCACCTCTTTTTATGAATTCCCAAAGGCCCTTCACCGTGTTTTCCCCTGTAATGTGTTGTTTTTCAAAGAAACAGACAGATTGTATACAGGTCGTCAAAATGAGACTTTATTGTCCCTGCAGGGCACTCTTTAATGACCATTCATTGTATGTAAGAATATGAGCACAATATACAAACTCTCACTTCTTCAAAAACGCTGTGAATTAAACAAATCTGCACAGCAAACTAAAATAACCTGACACACCAAGCAGTCAAAACACAATCAAATCATAAATGGTATCACCAGTATCAGCAGTAAAGGATGAGCCTTCTAGGGTGGCCGACAGGTGCAAACGCGCTGCAAACCCATGAATTATGCAAACTCCATAATTCATGAATGATGCAAACTCCCAAACGCAAAAACACACAAAAAAAACAATGCAACAGAAAAACGCTGCAAAAGGAAACAAGAGAATCAGAGAAAATAGACAGAAGCAAAAGGGAAAATGTTGCAAATATTAAGCAACAGCAAATAGTTAAAACAACAACAATTTTGAAAAGGCTCCAAACTCGCTCCACAAAACGGAAGTGCACCAGACCACTAGAGGGAGTTGACCACTAATAATACCGATGTAAATATGCTGCTGTTCTATAATAATGTAAAATATTGTGACCACTTGAAAAAAGACATAAATGAAAACCAACCTTTTTTTTCTTTCCACAAAGTTTCTTCTGGGAAATCTCGTTAATGTCTTTACTGTAGGTCTGGTCCCATATGACTTTGTGGTCAACTCCCCCTGGTGGTCTGGTGCACTTCCGTTTTTTGGAGCGAGTTTGCAGGTCTTCTTAACCTGCTATTGTTTTTGCTATTTACAGTTGTTTTCATATTTGCAGCTTTTTCTTTTGCAGCGTTTTTCTAATGCTTTGGTTTTTTGTGTTTGTATGGTTTGGAGTTAGGATCTTTCATATGTTTGCAACACATTTTCACCGTTTGTGGCGCATTTAGCCATTTGCTGCGCATTTCCACCTGCCTGCCACCATAGCCTTCAGAAACCACTGGGGCACTCATCGTTTTCATCCTTCCATTCTTTTAAATCCTTATTCAGCGACTTCCTTCTCTGCATCCATTTCTCTGGTCTGTGGTTGCTGTACATCCTGCGTCCCCAGTGACTGCCCATTAGACTGAGAAGCATCTTTCACTCCCCATCCCTGCTGAGTCTGCATTGTATACATATGCCTCTCTAGCATTGTGGGTGTATTGACCTTCACTTAAGTCTTTATATACTCTCTCAGCCTTACTGCTATCCGGCACTCCCATTTTGTGTTCAGATTCTTTTCTATCTCCTAACACTACTCCCACAATGCATTTAAAAAGTGTACACACCCCTTTAAGAGTATAAGACATTTGTTTGAAAAAATTTAATAATTTCAATATAATTTCGAAACTTTTTCCATCTTTAACATGATATATTTTACTTTTGAGTCAATTTCAGCATTCACTCTTCTTTAGTTCACACCTAACACCAGCTGTAGTATTGCTATCATTTTAGGATTTTCCTGACATTGGCATCCTTTTGCTAAACCCAAAGTATGCAGAAAGGTCACAAAGGATCTATGGAATCCTATTGTAAAATGGTATCAGTCAGGAGAAGGATAAGAATGAAGTGAAGTTCCACAGTATTTTCTGTAAATATCATGACATAGTGAGAGAGAAAATAGGGGACAATAGTAACTAAACTGCACAATATGATGGAATCATATAATATTTTTTGGTGAATACATGTTGAATACTTTAACAATATTGGCTTCGCATTTTCTTTACTCATCTCTTTCTTTTCCATCCATGTCCCCAACACTCTCCTTGGATTTTAGCATCTTGGTCCATAACATCTGTGTTAGATATGGGAAAATAGGGAGGGAAAGTAAATACATGTGGCCTAATATGTTGTTGTTTTCATGCAGAATTGTAATGCATTGCACACCTTAGAAATACAGTAACAGTCCAGCACATACTGCCCCACATCCAAAGAAATCTACGTGATTGCAAAATTGAACACATTGAAATTGCGATGCTAATTATGATACTAGTTTGTGCAGCTCTAATAGTGACCTACAAAAACTGTATGTTTCTCCAATATTGATGAAGAAATAAGAAAGAAACAGCTCAGGGAGGCTGCCACAAGGCTAGAAGCAATAATGAAGAAGCTGCAGGAATGTCTTTTGAGTACTGGCTGTTTTCTACATGTGACAACAATCGCCTATATATGTCTGGACTGAGTAAAGATAAACACAGAAGCTTTTTCTTCAAAAGAAAACATCCAGGCCTGGCTAAAATCTCCTGAAACTTTGTGGGAGGGTGTGTTATGGTCTGAACATAACACACCTTTAAGGTTTTCTTGGCACAAAAACAACACATTATCAAAAGCACATCATACCCTCACTGGTTTATATTTTCCATCAGTACTTAAACCTACTAGAATAAACAGAGAAAGCACCCTGGCACTCTGAGGACAGATTGCAAGAAGTGATATTTTCATACAGAGCAGGAGGACTAAAGAAGATATTTGTGCAGTTTGTGTCATACTGATAATTCACTTCAGAGAAATTTGTCTGCCAAGAACGATATATACCAAAGTACGTAACAATTGTTAATTCTAGCCCAGTCTTTTAAGGTCAAAAATCCTTTTAATTCCCTACATCCAGTTATGATTCTTCATTAACTATTTATTCAGAAGGACAAAAGACCCTCTTGTGCGACCTCAATATCCTCCGGGGGAACCCGGGGCAAGCTGGGAACATCCTGTGAGTACAGCCAGATTTGCAGCTTGTCTTCCTCTCTTGGGCTCGTGTTTAACCGGTCCTTTGGTGACACACAGAAACTTGTCGGGGTCCCGTGTGGTCCTTGAGCTTCCACTTGATCTGTACGGCACAAGGTGTGCAGCAGCGACTTGCACAGCACTCCTTTATGCGATGCAATCGATGTATTCAAACCTATAGGCTGCCAAGGTTACAGAAAAAAGCTGGGGCACGTGTTCTTTCCATGTGTCAGTCTGTGTTCCCAAATGCATATCTCATCGTGATTCATCTCATGACACTGATTCTCACTGGTAAGTCTCATGGGATTGTAAAAAGGATAAATCATCATCTCAATCTTCCTAATAGTTTATGAATATGAGCATTTTTAGCTGGTTCAAAAAATCATGTTCATGAATAAAAGATATATTTTGCAGGGCGTGTCATCAACTTTAATCAGCTTTTCAGACCAATGAGGAGATGCTACAGGAAGGAAATGCAGTTAAAAAAGAACAAATGAATGATAGTGCTTTAAATACAAGTCCTTCTCAAAATATTAGCATATTGTGATAAAGTTAATTATTTTCCATAATGTCATGATGAAAATTTAACATTCATATATTTTAGATTCATTGCACACTAACGGAAATATTTCAGGTCTTTTATTGTCTTAATACGGAGGATTTTGGCATACAGCTCTTGAAAACCCAAAATTCCTATCTCACAAAATTAGCATATCATTAAAAGGGTCTCTAAACGAGCTATGAACCTAATCATCTGAATCAACGAGTTAACTCTAAACACCTGCAAAAGATTCCTGAGGCCTTTAAAACTCCCAGCCTGGTTCATCACTCAAAACTCCAATCATGGGTAAGACTGCCGACCTGACTGCTGTCCAGAAGGCCACTATTGACACCATCAAGCAAGAGGGTAAGACACAGAAATAAATTTCTGAACGAATAGGCTGTTCCCAGAGTGCTGTATCAAGGCACCTCAGTGGGAAGTCTCTGGGAAGGAAAAAGTGTGGCAGAAAACGCTGCACAACGAGAAGAGGTGACCGGACCCTGAGGAAGATTGTGGAGAAGGGCCGATTCCAGACCTTGGGGGACCTGCGGAAGCAGTGGACTGAGTCTGGAGTAGAAACATCCAGAGACACCGTGCACAGGCGTGTGCAGGAAATGGGCTACAGGTGCCGCATTCCCCAGGTCAAGCCACCTTTGAACCAGAAACAGCGGCAGAAGCGCCTGACCTGGGCTACAGAGAAGCAGCACTGGACTGTTGTCCAGTGGTCCAAAGTACTTTTTTCAGATGAAAGCAAATTCTGCATGTCATTCGGAAATCAAGGTGCCAGAGTCTGGAGGAAGACTGGGGAGAAGGAAATGCCAAAATGCCAGAAGTCCAGTGTCAAGTACCCACAGTCAGTGATGGTCTGGGGTGCCGTGTCAGCTGCTGGTGTTGGTCCACTGTGTTTTATCAACGGCAGGGTCAATGCAGCTAGCTATCAGGTGATTTTGGAGCACTTCATGCTTCCATCTGCTGAAAAGCTTTATGGAAATGAAGATTTCATTTTTCTGCACGACCTGGCACCTGCTCACAGTGCCAAAACCACTGGTAAATGGTTTACTGACCATGGTATCACTGTGCTCAATTGGCCTGCCAACTCTCCTGACCTGAACCCCATAGAGAATCTGTGGGATATTGTGAAGAGAATGTTGAGAGACTCAAGACCCAACACTCTGGATGAGCTAAAGGCTGCTAACGAAGCATCCTGGGCTTCCATAAGACCTCAGCAGTGCCACAGGCTGATTGCCTCCATGCCACGCCGCATTGAAGCAGTCATTTCTGCAAAAGGATTCCCGACCAAGTATTGAGTGCATAACTGTACATGATTATTTGAAGGTTGACGTTTTTTGTATTAAAAACACTTTTCTTTTATTGGTCGGATGAAATATGCTAATTTTGTGAGATAGGAATTTTGGATTTTCATGAGCTGTATGCCAAAATCATCCGTATTAAGACAATAAAAGACCTGAAATATTTCAGTTAGTGTGCAATGAATCTAAAATATATGAATGTTAAATATTCATCATGACATTATGGAAAATAATGAACTTTATCACAATATGCTAATATTTTGAGAAGGACCTGTATAACCTTAGCCATTTTTTTTGTCCCCCCTCCTTCTGTAACAGCTGACAGAGTTCATGCATTGGTGAAGAGCTGTGAGAGTATTCAGTCCTGGTGTTTGTTTTACAAATATTTAGTGAGGCACTGGGGGCATATATATATATACAGGGGTTGGACAATGAAACTGAAACACCTGGTTTTAGACCATAATAATTTATTAGTATGGTGTAGGGCCTCCTTTTGCGGCCAATACAGCGTCAATTCGTCTTGGGAATGACATATACACGTCCTGCACAGTGGTCAGAGGGATTTTAAGCCATTCTTCTTGCAGGATAGTGGCCAGGTCACTACGTGATACTGGTGGAGGAAAACGTTTCCTGACTCGCTCCTCCAAAACACCCCAAAGTGGCTCAATAATATTTAGTGGTGACTGTGCAGGCCATGGGAGATGTTCAACTTCACTTTCATGTTCATCAAACCAATCTTTCACCAGTCTTGCTGTGTGTATTGGTGCATTGTCATCCTGATACACGGCACCGCCTTCAGGATACAATGTTTGAACCATTGGATGCACATGATCCTCAAGAATGGTTCGGTAGTCCTTGGCAGTGACGCGCCCATCTAGCACAAGTATTGGGCCAAGGGAATGCCATGATATGGCAGCCCAAACCATCACTGATCCACCCCCCATGCTTCACTCTGGGCATGCAACAATGTGGGTGGTACGCTTCTTTGGGGCTTCTCCACACCGTAACTCTCGCAGATGTGGGGAAAACAGTAAAGGTGGACTCATCACAGAACAATACATTTTTCACATTGTCCACAGCCCAAGATTTGCGCTCCTTGCACCATTGAAACCGACGTTTGGCATTGACATGAGTGACCAAAGGTTTGGCTATACCACCCGTGTATATTGACCCTGTGGCACTCCCGACGGACAGTTCTGGTGGAAACAGGAGAGTTGAGGTGCACATTTAATTATGCCGTGATATGGGCAGCCATGGTTTTATGTTTTTTGGATACAATCCGGGTTAGCACCCAAACATCCCTTTCAGACAGCTTCCTCTTGCGTCCACAGTTAATCCTGTTGGATGTGGTTCGTTCTTCTTGGTGGTATGCTGACATTACCCTGGATACCGTGGCTCTTGATACATCACAAAGACTTGCTGTCTTGGTCACAGATGCGCCAGCAAGACGTGCACCAACAATTTGTCCTCTTTTGAACTCTGGTACGTCACCCATAATGTTGTGCGCATTTCAATATTTTGAGCAAAACTAAAATGACAGGTGTTTCAGTTTCATTGTCCAACCCTTGTATATAATATATATATATATATATATATATATATATATATATATATAGTTTGCGTAAATTGTTACTCTCATCTCTCTCTCTCTCAGCAAAGTCCAAACTCAAACTAATTAAAATGTATCAATATTTTACTTTACTGTAGGCTGTCTGTATAAGGCAGAAATTAGAATCATTTGACAATGTAGTATATATATATATATATGTTTCAATTGATAAAGAACTGCCATGTATGAAACAATGATAAACCATTTTCTGATGCATAGCTTTTCATCTTCAGTTTCCGTCTTTTCTTTTGAACAGTGCAGTTATTGTTCTCTGCATAGTGGTCAAGGTTTGATTTCCTTTAAATAAAAAATTTGACAGTTTGGTTGTTTTTGCGGTTTTTATTTAAAAGTCTGTAGATGGTAAGTGATTTATTGTTCGTCCTGTCCTAATGCAAGCTGCGTTTATTTATGTCTGTGCACCACCTGTGTAAAATCTCCCAGTCCATTAAATCGAATGCACCAATCTCCTTGGCAACCACTCTGTTTTGGGGAAAGCTCTCGTGTAGTGAATGTAAAATCTCTGGTCGTAAGTGGTGTTTTCGAGCTGTACTGTGTTACTGTAATTAAGCAAAATAACATGAAACACAACTAGTTACTCCCTCTTTGCTTTTAACTGGGGTATTTAGCAGCGAGCAGACAGACATTAAACGTAACGGCGCTCGTTTTAAAGGCTGACCGTTTACAAAAGCCTCGAGCTCCGAGGGGAGAGAAGCAAAGCAAGAGCATTGAGTGTCCATCATAGCAGAACAGATCAGAAACAATTTGGAATAAAGGGGAAAAAGCTGTATTTATAACTGCGTACTAGGAATAATCTTTTAGTGGTATGCAGTACCGAACCTCAATCTACTCACCATGCGGCCTCCTCGCCATGTTCTGCACTCTGGTCCTACCTCCAAACCCTCAAACATGACAAAAGCATTGAAGGTAGTCTGCTGAGTTGGCTCAGGCATCTGAATAGGATTTCTCCTCCACGCCCTCCGCTAAAGGTTTCTGCTAAAGGGACTGTACATATGTCTTCCAGTCTGGAATGCCTTGGGATACCCTAAAGTCAGCCGGAGGGTGACACCGGGCAGACTGATGTAGGAGTGTCCCCACTGGAACTTTTGTCCCCTTGACCAAAGCTTGGGTAAGGATAGCAGAAGGATAGAAGGCAGAATGGATGGATAGAAGGCAGGATGGATGGATATAAGGTAGGATGGATGGATGGATGGATGGATAGAAGGCAGGATGGATGGATAGAAGGCAGGATGGATGGATAGAAGGTAGGATGGATGGATGGATGGATGGATGGATGGATGGATGGATGGAATGTTCCACAATAAAAGTGTTGTATTCTGTACTTTATAAAAAACATTACCACTAGGTTTCAGCAGATGGTATGTTTTCTATGCACTATGGTATACACAGACCACTTTGGATTATCAGTATGAGGTGGTTTTGCTCGAGCAGTAATTTACATAAATATACCTAATTCTAGGTGGACTTTTCCCGATCTGAATCCGAAATACCCCACTTAAATGGACAATCTACCTCAACCCATTGCGACATGTTTTGCTCAGTAAAACTATTTTTGTAGCAGATCTGCTTCTGCATCTTGTTTTAGAATTAGGACATGAAAACAAAGGTTTGCACACATATTCACAAATATCTTTGCCTTTTTTACCCTTTTAGAGTGAAAATCATTTACAGCGAGAGACTGCATTGGCTGCTGCAGCTCCATTTCTGTCTGTATGATGTGACATCATCTGTGAGTTCCTCATATAAGTCCTGCTTGCCTAATAGAGCAGTGCAGATCCCAGCTGAAACCACTGCACACCAGTAAATACTTTTCAAACAAAGAGGTATAGCAGTAGAGGCATGCTAGCATTAGCTTAGCACTTCTCCATAGGAAAGTATGGTCTGTTGCAATATGCCATGCCTTTATAGTTTAAAAAACAAATGATAAAGCAATGTATGTTTTAGGTGAAATATTCAAAACATTAAAGTACCTTAAACTAGTGTTTTTTTCTTTTTCTTAACTACGTTAACCCATGTTTGAACCTGACATTTGCGACAACATATCTGTGGCAAATAAAAAAAGACAAATCCACTGCAAGAGAACACCTTTGCTTTTCTTTTCTAATACTTGCCTGTGCAACAAAAATACCTGGAACAAAAATGTGTTGGTATGTTAAGCTATGGAAAAATATTGATAAAAGTGTTCCCATGTTTTATTGTATAGCACTTTGGTTGGCCTTGATGCTGTTTTAATGTGCTTTACAAGTGAAGTGGTATGGTATGGTTGCATTTGATACAACAGGGGAGGAGGGGTGGTGGTCTGCTGCAGCCATGTGTGCAAAATGAATTCATTCCATGGTTACAAAACCACAGCTCACTGGAACTGCTTGAGGCTTAATACTTTTAACTGCTGCAATTGAACTACAAATGATGACGAGAGAGGATGTGTGTGTGTGTGTGTGTGTGTGTGTGTGTGTGTGTGTGTGTGTGTGTGTGTGTGTGTGTGCATGTTTGTCTGTGTTCAATTGCTTTCCAAGTCCTACTGACCATGGCTGATTACGCACAGAAGAGGCTGTGCTGACGTCAGAGAGCCAGTTGCTGATGCAGATGCTGTTTTTTTTCCCCCCTAACCGCATCCTCACTTGAATCATGTCCCTTTCTGCTTTTTTTTTCTTCTTTGTAGTTACTCTGAGATCAGAGGGAGGGAATTATAGGTAAAGACTATCAGGGAACACTGATGGTAAAAACGAGTGAGGGAGAGTATGAGATGAAGTTGCATAGCTGATTCTGGCTTTGAGAGACACTGATGACGCAGGGAGCCCCTCCTCTGCTTGCATTATATACGAATGTGCTTGTCATTCAGACCCAAGGTTCTGTGTTTGTCAGAAAATGGTCCGCAGCGAAAGAGATTGAAAGGTAGGAACCAAGAAGCTGCTGGAATAAGTGTTTATGTACTAAATGTGTCTTGTACAAAGAGGTAATTTTGTTGTAATATCTCAAATGCCGAAAGGAACCTAAAACAGATTTCCTATAATATCTCCACCCAGATACTGATAAATGCTCCCTCAGTTACTCAGGATTCATAACAGCTCCTAATGGCCTTATTAATAAATCATTACAAGCTGACAGTGATGTACAGCATCCATCAAGATGGGGGTCACTGAGTTTGCTTCCTATTGATTTAGCTCCTGCCAAGCCAACAACCTCCTGGCCGGACCCCACCCTGCTTGAGAATGCTCCCTGCAACATTATATCCCTTACCCAGGATCCCAGGGCATTCTCTGCAGCTGGAGAAAGACAATGAATTCAAGCATGGATGGAGATGGACCCAGAGGGAGTGAGACCTTGTGACCCACTTCCTATCACCCAGGGCCTGCAACACAGTTTTCAGCCAGTGAGAGTGATGTAACTGACACCATGAGGATATAGTGTTAGTCTGCTTGAATTGCCAGGATGCAGAATTTAACACAGAACAAGGACACTGAGAAATGCTGCACCCGGTGTTTTCACAAGACAAATACAGAGCTGTGAAAAAATATGTTTTCCACCTTTCAGATTTAGTTTGTTTGTTTGTTACACAAAGTTTTCAAATCAATAAACTAATTTTAATTTCAAAAAAGATAGTTGAGTAAATACAAAAACTATTTTCAATTTCTAATTTCAGGGGGAAAAAACAACCCAAACCAACCTGGCGCTATGTGAAAAAGTAATTACCCCCTCTGCTAAATTGCACCTTAGGATTCAGTTTTAATAGCCACACCCAGGCCTGATTACTGCCTGTAGAATCCAAAAATCACTTCAACACAACCTGAATCACAACATAAGGAAAGCTACAAGATCACAAAAAGCAACACATCATGTTTCAATCTAAATAAACTTAAGAACACATGAGAAACAATGTGATTGACCCTTTATCAGTATGTACATGATTACAGAGCTTTTCTAAGGCTTTGGGATTGAAGTAACTCTACAAATCGAGAAAACATGGAACAACGGTGAACCTTGCCAGGAGTTGCTGGGCTACCAAAACTACTCCAAGAGTGCATCTATAACTCATTCAGGAGGTCAGAAAAGAGCTCAGAACAACATATGGGGCATTGCAGGCCTCATTTGTCTCAAACAGAAAGAAAGAGAGAGACTGGGCAAAATGGCATCCATGGGAGAGTTCCAAAGCCAAAACCACTACTGGCCAAAAAACACAAAGGTCTGCCTCATACTTTCAAACATGTTGCTACTCCTCAAGACTTTTGAGAAAGTATTCTGTGGACTAATGAGACAAAAGTGGAACTTTTTGGAAGATTTCTTTCCTGTTGCATCTGGGGTAAAACTAACACAGCCTTTCAGAAAAAGAACACCATACCTGCAGTACAGAAATAGTGGTGGTGGTGTGATGATCTGGGGCTGCTTTGTTGCTCTAAGACCTGGACCATGAACTCAGTTCTCTACCAGCAAATCCTGAAGGAGAATGTCTAGTCATCAGTTTTTGACCTCAAGCACACATGGGCTAGTCTGAAGCACACCAGCAAATCCACCTCTGAATGGTTTAAAAAAAAAAAAAAAAAAAAATGAAAATGTTCAAGTGGCAAAGTTTGGACTTAAATTTCATTGAGATGCCGTGGAGTGACCCTAAATGTTTTTCTACAATAATTGTAAAGAGCGGGCCAAAACTGACTCATTGCCAGTTGTCAAAAACGCTTGATTGCAGTTGTCGACGGGGACAGGAAATCTGTAAGGAGCAAATACTTTTTTATGGCAGTAGCTACCAATGAGGGCTACAACTGAAGCAAAGGTTTTTGCAAATGCATCTGAAACATTTCTTTTTATGAAAACTGAATGAAAGAAAATGAATGTGCAAAGTCTTATCAGTCAACACAACTTTTATCTGTTGTGGAGATAATGTTTAATCTCCTTGTTTACTTTCCCAGTTTCCAGCATGCGGCAGTCTATGTTCTTTTTGTTCACAACTGGCATCTTCAAAGAGAATTCCCCACATTTTTGTACGGAAGGATTTCAACCTAGCGCTCTAATCAGTTGATTTTGCATAAAACACAGACTTTACCTTATGTTCACGCCATGCATGAAACATTTGATTCAACATCATAAAACATGCCTTGAAACAACACTGTTTCTACCCAATGCCTTTAATACCACTGATCCCAGTGTGATGAGAACACTATAGAAAAGGCCATCCTTTAAACAGGCACCCTGCAGGTCATCAGGGCGACCCCTGACCCTTGACCTCGGGTTCAGAACAGCCTGTGGGTCATACCCAGTTCTCCCCACAGCGTACTTAAGTAATTTTCCTAATTTGCTTCAGTAGGAAGTTATAAGGATTTAATTGTTTGCTGACCCCACCCTCACGATCGCTGCCTCACACACACTTAGGTTAATGACTGACACACCAACACACTTCGACATGTCATGGTCTCTGGAGACCATTAGAGGAGTGGCAGACCTCAGCAGGTCTAAAATTCACTGATTACCTCTAGATTTCCCACTGGACGCTTGGATTAAGAATGTCTTCAATGAGTTTGTGTTCCATAATGCATTGCATCACTTAATCTTTATGTAAATGAAATGCTCAAGTGCAATTTTTCCATTTCTGTCGGAATCTCTTTAATTTAACCTGCTGATCTGAAAAAAGTTCGAGATGTCAACAAAAATAAAAAGCTATACATGAAGATAAAACTATTGTAAACACCTACAAAAGAATGGCAACTTGAAGTTGTCGTTTTTGTGGGACTTTATCAGTCTCTGATATCATTGTGAAGGAGCTTTGGCGATCTCTTTTCCATAGAGTTTTTTCTGCTACTTGGATGACCCATTTCTAGCCGAGCTTGAGCCTAGCTTATTTGATTTTCACTAAAAATGGTGCTGGGCCAGAAAGTCAAACATCCTTTATATGGTCTCATGTTTCCAAAGGTGGTCCAAACATTTCATACTTGTTCTTTCTAGCTTAACTAATAAGAATCTTGATGTTTAACATGCTCATTCACGTCCATCATTGCTGATGTCACAAGCTTGGCATTGTGTTGACGCACATCCAGATGGTCTTGAAGAGCAAAACGTTTAGCTTAGTTTTTTTGTTTGTTTGTTTTAGTTTAGATTTAGATAATTTTAGTATCTGGTAAATTCTAGATTATTTTAATGTTCTATCACTAAGCTCCAAAACTAAAAACATTTCAGACCTAATTGATTTGAAAATGTGATTAACTGTATCAGCTTCTTGTTGTGCTCACAAGTTAAGTCTCTCTGACCTTTGACCTGTAAAACAACACAAGGGTGGGTGGTGGTGGTGGTTGGGGGGGGGCAGAGTAAAGTTAGAGCTGATTTATTGATTTATTTGTACCCTTTTTAGGCAGATCTACTTCAATACTGTAGAGAATGTGTCAAAGCTGGCAGTCAGAGGGTTGACAGTGATGAAGTGCTGCATAAATAGAATGATGGAGTTGTTTTACACAATCTGGTGACGTCCTTGTCTCTTGACCTTTATTTCGTATAATTGGATCATTGTCTTGTGTCTCTGTGATCATGGGTTAGTCGAAACACGACAAAAATAAAACAGTTTCCTCTTTAAGTCAGAAGTCAGTTATTTTGACCTGATGGTTGAAGACATTACTTTGGTTACCTAGTACCCCAACACATTCAATGCCTTCATTTTTAACCAGACTTACAAAAAGATCCTGTGATGAAGTTACATCACTGACAAATAATCATAACTATAAAGACAACAAAAATCAAATGTACTCAAACATCTTGTAGCTACACTGCATTTATCACACAATATGAAGGTTGTACATCAATCATGCGCAGGGAGGATAATATGCAAAAGTATTCGAGGATCTGTGAAGAGCAGTTTTCAAGTCTTGCCATTTATTCTCAATTAGATTTGGGTCTGGACTTTGACTGGGCCATTCTAACACATAAGTATACTTTGAACTAAACCATTCAATTCCTGCTCTGGTTTGATGTATAAGGTTGTTTTCTTGCTAAAGGTCAAACCTCCACTCCATTCTCAAGTCTTTTGTAGTCTCTAACAGATTTCTTCTAGTATTGCCACATATTTAGCTCCATCCATCTTACCATTCAGTCTGATCAGCTTCCCTGTATCTACTACAGAAAAGCATCCCCAAAGGTTTTAATTTTGGTCTCACCTGACCCTAGCAGCTACTTCCACGTTTGCTCTGTTGTCCACATGGTTTAAATGTGACTTCTTACAGCTTTCTTTCAGCAAAGGCTTTCGTCTCATCTCTCTTCCATAAAGGTCAGTTTTGTGGAGTTCATGAATAAGAGTCTTTGGATTGACAAATGTTCACATCTGAGCTGTTGATCACATACAATTACAGTGGGTAAAATCTGTTCAACGGCTTTAAATACCTTTGCATTGCACTTTATTTAAAAATACAGCTAAGCTACTTAGGGCGAGATTTCCAGATTTATCTAGATGCAATGTTCTTTTATTTAACTATGAGAATTGATCCTAAATGAGTCAGGGTTAAGATTAGATTCACAGTGCTTGTTTGCATATCAGCATCTCTCCTGTTTGGTTGTTTAAAAAAGAAATAACTGAAAACAACAGAAATGATACACAGCACACTCATATTGTGAATATATACATAAATGTAGTTTAAAGCACACACTCACACATCTACGCCCTTAACTGCGCAGAAATCTCCATCCTCAGCATGGCATCCCCCTGTCGTTCTCCCCTTTCCTTGAGGTGGGATATGATTGGCTGTGGGATGGGTGAGGCTCACTGCAGAGGCAGAAGAACGAAGGGAGGGGGGCTTCCCCCGCTTAGCACGACTCACGCTCGCTAAGCAAGCCGCCCACATATAGACACGCACGGACACACGCAGGGAATCCCTTCGTTTTACATCTCAGCATGTCGTGCTTTCAATCACAAGCTACCAGTAAATTATTTACAGCAAAGCCAGATTCGGCTGCGCCACAGCCCCCAGGTTGTGGTGATTTGACTCATCTCTGCACTCATCACAGTTTTTTAAGAATTTGACCCCGTTTAACCCCCTTAGAGCAGAGTTTTGGATATGCTAAGTGGCAAAAGCAAAATTCCCACCTCTGGGTTATTATTAGGGATGTCTAAGGTTTAACACAGATGCACAGTTATGCCTTCCCAGGGTAAGAAGATATACTCTGGCTTACAGCTGTTGAGTGCAAACCTTAAAGGTCAGATTTCACTAGCATGTATGTGTCTAAATTTGCCTGTGATGGCTGCAAAACTAGCAAGAGAGAGCCCCTAGTGGACAGAAAGAGCTTTTGCGGGAGGTGTCTCCAGCTCATGTGTGATATTTAATGCGTGTGTGTTTAGAAGGAATCTATGGTGGGAAGAAAGGGCAGAATGACCTTTAACATGATGTGTGTCCTCTAGACGAAATCTAGAAAAAGAATAAGGGGGTGTGAAACTCTGATCCAATACCATAAATCAAGGTCATTGATCATGCTGCTATCACAATGATTTTATGTGAGTCACTGAGGACAAAATAAAAAAAGGTCACAGAGTCTCTGGCAGTGTGAATAGTTGAATTCTATGTTTTAACATTTTAAAAAATGATGCAAGAAGCCACATTTTGCAGCAACAAAAATATCTGACACCAGGTAGTTTTACCATTAATACTGTGATACTATTATGAAACAGTGGCTTATTATACTCAGATGTATTGCAACATAAAAATCAAACACTGGCTCCTGCCTAATTGACATACCTCTCATAATTCATTATTTTTGTTGTTTCTTGCAAAAATGAAAAGAAAAAAATAATAATTCTTATGCACTTTGTGGGTTCTGCAACTTAAAATCCAACCACAGTGCAAGCTTACTAATAATAACTGAGCTGTAACATGTATGGGGACATCCTTATATGGTGAAGCAGCCACACTAGCAGGGAGCTGTGGCGTTTATCCCATGCCCAACGGTTATGGATGACATCAGTGTCATGCTGCCCCACTAAAAAGGCCAGGGTGCTCTCTTTCACTCTGTGGATCATTGAACCTTTTCTTTATTGGCCCTCAGCTCATTACGTACACGCAGTATATGCCAGCCTGCATCACGCCCAAAGGTCTCATTATCACCAGCTTCCCAGAAAGAGTCACAAGACTGGCAGCATAGATCTGTGTGTGTGGGCTTGCTACGGCTCCATGTGGCACTATTAAGAACTCACAGCATAGCCTTGCTGCTAATGTTATGGTCAGGAATGTGAGGAATGATGGTACTCAACATGAGAGACTCGTGGATCCTGTCAGTTCTGATAAGATCATGTTAGACATTCTGGCTCCAAGTGGCTCTTTTTAGGTCTGATGACTACAGTGTTATGTGCATATGTGTGTGTATGTGGTCACGGTTACTTCCTGTCAGCTTACAGAGGATTTTGCTGTCAGATTATGTACAACAGTGAGCTGAATCCTGAGATTCTATTTTAAGAGCCACACTTACAGTGTAACTGTCTGCCAAGTCTTTTAAAGGTTTTTACTTTCAACTTTTAAACTTTCATCACTGTAGAAAATCTTTTAATTTCATGGAAGAAATAGTTCAGATTTCCAACATTTTCCATTCAGAGAATGGTTTGTTGTTATAGGTGTTATATCTGTATGAGTACTGTAATATACACTCACTGGCCACTTTATTAGATACACCTTTTCAATTGCATGCTAACCATCTAACCATAAGGCAGCTACTCAATGTATTTAATCATCTAGATGCAGTAAATACAACTTGCTGAAGCTCAAATTGAGCATCAGGCTGGAATCCACACTGGCAACCAAAACTGGACAAGAATGAATTAGAAAAACATTGCCTGGGCCAATGAATCTTGATTTCAGCTGCAAAAAGCATGTATCTACCCTGCTTCATATCAATAGTTTAGGATGGTAAACATGTAATGTCATGGAGAATATTTCCATGGCACATTCTGCCCCCTAATACCAGTAGAGGTTTTTTGTTGCTGCTAGAGAATACCAGAGTATGTCCCTTTTTGTATGCTTCATGTTGTGTTCTTTTTTAAGTTTGGGCTAAGCTTTAGCTATGGACAGATGGCCTTGTCTTTAACTCTACATTACTTTGGTATACAGGGGACTTCATAGTTGACAAGATGCCTGGGGCTTGTGACTGCAAAACAAACCCAAATCTTTACTCTTCCACCAGCATGCTTCACAAAGAGTGTGAGGTGTTTGTGCTGAAATGCAGGATGTATGCTTTCTTCTGAAACCCTTCCAGGGTGCTTGTTTATTTTCTAATTGCAACATTATGAACAGTGTAAAGCTGGGGGCATGCCTTACAATTTTAACCATCCTTGAAGGCTTGTTGAGTACACACTGACAGCCTGGTTTCAGTAGAATATTATATGACAACTGTGGAGACTTGAGACAACATGTGTTGTGAATTGGCGCTATATAAATAAACTAAACTGAGTAGGGTTGGGGTTAGGATTTGCGTCTTTCGCAGCTTCAACTGTACAATTGGAAAAATTAATTGGACAGGACTGGATGCGCCCTCCTCCTTGTAACTCGCATGCTTCCCTTCCTGCTCATTTTCACTCTGTATCTTACTACTTCTAAAGCTCACCAGCGGATGCACACGAGCGCTTTTGGGTTTTTCACAAAAAATCCGCCCACCTGCTCCACCAACACCACCAAAATTACTGCACATATAAATTGACGGCTCTGGTACCGGTACCAATAGATCAAAGGCATGGTACCGGTACCAGGGGTTGGGAACCTCAGGTATAGACTGTAAAGCAACTTTGATGGAGTGTGCTCCATATCATTGCAGTTTGATAATTAACTGACAGTCTAACCTGAAATGAGGTGGTGAACACTAAACATTAAAAACATGCTGCTGTTCTTCTGATCGGTACAGGATTAATAAATGCATAAAGAGGCAGGGGCAATATAGTTTATGGTCGCTTTTAGGAGAGATGTCCATGTAGGTCATGTTTAGAATATTTCGGACATTGAGTTGATGTATACAACAGTGAAGTTCAGTGGGTGGGTGTACTTAAAGGCAACAACTCATTTTTGTCCGTTTTCAGGCATTAGATACCTCTGCAACCTGACTGGACACCATGAGTGCCACGTAAAGGTGACTGACAGGTCACTACACCTATAGGATTGTAAAAATGATCCATATTTAGATATAATCGATACTAACAAAATTTATTATTCAAGGATACTCTTTTGGGTCAAAATCAATATAAATAGACCCATTTTCTTCATGCTCTCTTTGGTTACTCTTTGGTCCATTGGTTACTGAATAGTGAAGTGACGAACCCCCTGCATTACTCCTCTGTTTAGCTGTAACAGAATTAGCAGTTAATGTGGCTAATAATAATGTGAGTAAATGTTAACAAACGGTGAACCCCGACTAAAGCTGACAATTAGAGCAGAAACTAGTCGGAACCCTTAATAAGCTATCCTGACTCAACCTGACCTTTGATAACATCTATGTTAACACTGAAAAAAAGTTTTTGGTTTCTACATAAAATAATCCTTTATGTGTCCCTTAGTGGGAAACTTTATATGTATCAGCAGCAAAGTAATAGGTAAATGGAACAACTAGCAACTAAGTTCAAGGTATAAACGTACTTTTTTGTGTCTTGTCATGGAATTGTAGGCATACCATATGGAGCAGATGGTTGAATACATGTGCCAGGGCAGTTTTGCTCTACAAAAGGATATCTCAAGACAGTATACTAATAGCCTGATTAACTTAATTCTTAATTCAATCCAGCATCAGAATAGGTAGGCCACATTGATGTTATAGTAACCTGTGTTTGTATGAGCTTCAAGCATTTGAGTAATTGTGTGTATGTCTGTGGTAATGTGACGTGTTATGGAAAATGCAGATGTGTATGTGTATTAAGATTGGGGTTGTGGCTTGGATGTATGAAACCCCACAGCTTGTTGACAGTAGAGTCTCCCCCACCCCAACCCCTAAATGTCTCTAGTGCATTAATGTTGAGGTGCAGGATGTGGCCAAATATACAGGAAATATTTACAGGAAATATTTATGGAAAATAATGAACTTAATCACGATATGCTAATATTTTGAGAAGGACCTGTAGCAGAGTGAGACCATTGCATGGTGCTCCACCCATGCCCACAAGGCACATCGTCCCATACCCCAAGAGCCTATTGCTGTGTGCTGTTACAATAGCACACAGCAGAGCGGAGGGGGTGTGCACCAAGGCACCAGCATGAATCCCCACTTGGGGGCCAGCTCCCCAACAGGTCCCCTCTTGACCCGCCAGTACCCAAACCAGTGGGAGCAGTCCAAGATAGAATTAAGCGTTATCCTGTCCAGGAAAGCACCACTTTTAAATGATACATTTTTCTACTTTGGTGGTGAATTTCTACCTATTTGTTTGCCCTAATTAATGCAATGAAAATGTTGTCATATTCTCATTGATAAGATTTTCTGCACTGTTTTAGAAAAAACCCTGGGCTTTCAAAAAAGGGGTGCTGCAGTACTGAAAAAGCTATCAAGTATTTTTTTTTGTATCTTATGAAATTTAATATTTTAGTATTTCAAGAACAGACGTTGTCCCAATACTTTAACTGTGCAAGTTGGCTATTGTTATTAAAGGCTATAGCCTAACACAGGTGTGCCTGTGTCTTATCACTGAGAACTAATATCCTGCAACTTTTAAATGCATCCTTTCTCCAAAAAACCTTAATCACATTAATAGCTGAATGACTGAATGCTGATAAAGGACTTCAGCCATTTTATTCAAGTGGGTTGGAGAAGGGATTTATCTAAACGTTGCAGGTTCAAAGTTCTAGATGATTCATTTTACGTTACCCTGCAGCAACACAGCACAAGATTAATAATATAATTACTAACTGTCAGGATCTGCCATTTTGGGTTTTTTGTTAGTTTATTACTTTCTAGATACTTGTGCTCACGTGTTGGTTTATTTTCCTTTTAGGTCAGAGTTTCCCCAGGTTTTATTTAGTCTAGGTTTTGCTCAGTTCCTCTTGTCCCTGATTTCCTCTTGCTCATTAGTTTCACCTGACACATTCCCTCAGCCTCCCTGCAGCCTGGTCCACACCTGTTACATGTTTCCTCTGATTACCTGCCTCCCTGTCTCATTGGTCCACACTCCACTTCCCTCAGTTTATAAACTCTCTAGTTTTCATTGTTCCCTGCTGGTTCCTCACATTAACTCCCATGTTATCTTCCCGAGTTCCTCCTTGTGGTTTGTTTTCTGTTTGCCTCCTGAACTTGTACTCTGCCTGCCAGTAAGTTGGTGTTCAATCGCATTGAACTTCTACTACTCACCATGCGGCCTCCTCGCCATGTTCTGTGCTCTGGTCCTACCTCTAACCCCCCGACCTTGACAGTAACAATATCATAGTTGTCATGTTTTAGTTTATAAAGGATTATAAATCAACTACGTTCAGAGGAATGGGGTAGCACAACTCCAAAATAAACTATGGAATTGCTTAGAGATTATTTCAGCATCCATGTAGCGTTATTGCTAATGTGGAGGTCTAAATTATACTAAGTTACTAAGGGCGGATAAGCCTAAATCCTTCAGTGTACTTTTATAGTGGTCGGCTGGTTCAGATTAAGGCTCAAGAATAGGGACCTACAGTTTAAGATTCTGCCTAACACAATCTTGACATGTCACCCACTTTTCTTATATGTTTTTTATAAGGACAGACAATGATGTGACATAGCAAGGAAGAATTTTCGTTAGGTAAAAAGTTAGAGAAAGAGACAATTTTTTTTTATTAGTTTGTGGACAACCTGACACAGCCTTGCCAACCCTCTGGCCAGACTTTGTATAACAATTTAGTTCCACCCCTGGTTTGTCAGAGTCAAGTTGAAAACATCTGAGTGTATTTCATTTCTTTTGATCAAATGTATTTGATATAAAAAACTGCTGTTCGATGTAAAACTTTTTCTCATTTCCAGAGAAATCCTGACAGAGATATAAGTCCAGCAATTAATAAACAGCAAGTTACAGGAGTTAATGTGTTTCTTATTAGAGTTGAGTTGGACACTGAAAAGAAGGACAGGAGGATGAGGGAAAGGAGACAGAGGTACAAGTGCTCTTGAAAAAAGAACAAAAACCAAATATTTGTCTTAGCACAATTCATATCCGATGATTTTCCCAGAAAATAGTTGACACTGCGTAATAGTTTGTTGTAGGTTGTCTTTGGTCAGCTTCAGAATTGGCTCGGTGTGATTGTTTATTGTTTTTTTTTTTAGAATCCCCCTAATGCCAGAGACTTTTAATTACTTAAAATATTCCTGATATCCTGTTTCTTTCTATCCCATGCTGGTAGAATTTTAAACAGTCTGATGGTACTTCAGCTTTACTACACATTTCTCCAAATGGGGTGAACTCTGCAGTAGAGTCGTTGGCTGATTATTGGAAACATGAAAACAGCAGGGTGAATATGCCTCTATTTACAGGTAGTTGTGAGTCCAAAATGTCCAAGGCAATAAGTTAAAGAAAACAAGTGGACCCAGATTCTGCACTGATCTCTTTTTGCCATAGCAGAAGTTTTATTTGATGATTTTCACATCAGGTTTGTGAATCCAGAAACCAGCTGGTTTCAGACTCACACTCACCATTTTTCTGTGGTCCACACATCAACAGAGTTAAAGCCGGTGACCTAACATTGATGTGAAATCTCCTAAAAACATACAGAACAAACATCCCTGTCATAAAATCCCTCCCAAAGCCCCCAAAGACAACACTGCACACACAGTCCTTCCATCACATCTTCATCAGAGCACATGCAGAGCAGCAGGAGATGAAACGTGACGACAGATTTGTCATGTTTGTCAATGCTTGGAGAAAGCCATCTTTGTCAAGGATTTAGGTAATGATGAAATGGTCTGAATGTATCCTGTCATGGAGTAGAGGAAATTCATAAGGAGAACACCTGCTCTTAAAGAGATTATAAATGTGGGAGAACAAGCAAGGCACACCTCGGCTAAAACTGTTTAAATTAAATGAAGGTTGAGAAAAAATTGTATGTTTTTTTTTTAGAGTCAAGCATCTTTTATGAACCTTTATTCTCAACACAATTACCTTCACATGTTTCACCAGATAAAGAGAATTCGCTTTGCCTCAGCATTTGCAATATTAACCTAACCCGAGAAAAGATTTATACATCTAAAACTTTTCCACATTTTGGCCCCATTCACACTGCAGGCAAATTTGGCCCAAGCTTGATTTTCTTGGAGGTCAAGTGACCAGGTCAGACTTTTCAGAACAAGTGTGAACGCTCATATCTGGCCCATGTCTGATTTTTTCAAGTCACATTTGAACCACATTGATATGTGGTCCTGAACTCGTATCTGATTTTATAGAATGTGACTCCAGTGAGAATGAGCAAGGTGGATTAGATGTGACTTTGATGTCACTTTCCATCACATTAATCACAATTTTGCGCTGCCCCGGTCTATTGTTAGAACAGACAGCTAAAATAGCCATCTGGAATAGAACTGCACAGTGGAGAGACAGTGAGATGTTAGAGCTTGTTAATATAGACTTTAAATAAAACTTTATTCGAACCTAATTGAAAGGCTCATAGTAGTTTGTATTAAAAAATTCCTATACAACTGTTCAAACAGAGGACTTTAAAATGCTATCGAGGTTACCGAGCATGTGATTATCTGCCCCTTGCTGCTATGAATCAGAAAAAGGCAGACCCAAGATTCAGCCAGACACAGTACTGAAAGTTTAAAAGGTTTATTTAGCCACAGGAAAACGTCACACAGGAAACACTCCTCGCAGCTTCCAGGAATCAATGAGGCAGAAAGAGGTATTAGTGACTTGTAGTCTCTCCAGATTTTGCAGGGATCAGAAAAGCCACTAACCTGCTTTTGTCTTGAGTGGAACTTGAAACCCAGAGGGGAAACCTCAGTGGGCGGCAGGCGGTGATTTCCACAGCACAGGTAAGAAGTGACTCCAGGCTGAATAATCCAAGGGCTAGGCTGGCTCAATAATCCAAGAACAGAAACAGGGTCAACGATCGGAACAAGAGGTGTCAGGCAAGGGGCAGGCAGAGGCATAAACCAGATGCAGGAAACAAGGTTGACAACCAAAATCCAAATAGTCCGACAGGGAGCAGGCAGAGGCATAAATCCAAAAGGCAAGGCAAGGTCAAGAACAATGATCAGACAGGAAGGAACGCTGGATATCTACTCACACGAATGGCTTTCAAAAATCTGGCACCGTCTGCTTGTCAGAGTCAGTATATATCAGGGAAGACACAGGTGCTTGGCATTCCACAGATTGCACTACATCGCAGCAGCCACCTGGTGCATCTAATCTGCTGATTGCAGCCAGGGAGACAGGGTAGAGCAGATGTGCCAGAATCATAACACTTGCCCTTAGTCCGATACTCTGGATTTGATCAAGTCTTTGGATTTCACCTTCAAGCCTTGGTGCATTTTATGGGATTTTAAGTTGAGTAAATTTGTGAAATGAAATGATGGTTGGATGCCTTTAATTTTTTTTTTTAATCTAATAGATGTGGCATGCACAATTATTCAGTTATCCTCAGTATTTTGCGATTACAGCTGCAAGTCTTGAAAGAGTCGGGGCTCCATGAAGGGCTTGACCTGAGAAATGTGGAACGTGGGGTGAATCCTCATGGAGTTGGGTAATCTCAGTCGTACAGCGACAGGGTAGATGATCTTGGCGATTGGGAAAGGTCCAACAAATCGGGGTGCCAATTTCTGGGATTCTACCCTTAATGGGAGGTCCTTGGCGGAGAGCCAAACTTTCTGCCCCACCTGGTACTTAGGGGCACGGATCCGTCTCCGGTTGGCCATTCTTGACTGAACCAGTGACATTCTGATCATCGATCTCCTGGCCTTTCTCCATATTCTTTGGCACCTTAGGGCAGCCGCTTGGGCGGAGGGAACATTAGCTTCTCTCTCCTGAACTGAAAACATGGGTGGCTGGAAACCAAACACAACATGAAAAGGAGACAAACCAGTGGCACTTGATTGCATAGAGTTCATGGCGTATTCAACCCAGGGCAAATTTTGTGACCACTTGGTCGGGTCAGACTCACATAATATAGTTTGGTTTCAGCTTCTTGGTTGGCTCTCTCAGTTTGGCCATCAGACTGAGGATGAAACCCTGAGGAAAGACTAACAGAAATTCCCAACAACGAACAAAACTCCTTCCAGAAACGTGACACAAATTGGGGTCCTCTATCGGAAACAATGTCATCTGGAATTCCATGGAGCCTGAAAACTTCTCGGGTCAATATATCACCCATTTCCTTAGCAGATGGAAGCTTCTCCAAGGGCACCAGATGAACCATTTTTGAAAATCTGTCAATTATGGTTAGTAGTACAGAGTGACCATTAGAAACCGGTAGACTTGTCACAAAATACATCGCAATATGTGACCATGGGCGAGGGGGAATTGGCAAGGGGTGCAACAACCCCGCAGGGGGGCGACGAGAAGGCTTGGCTCAACAACATTGAGTGCATTCAGCAACAAAGTCTTTGACATCCTTGACCAGCGATGGCCACCAAAACTGAGTTCGAACTGTCTGAAAGGTTCTGTTGATTCCTGGATGACAAACTAAACGAGAGCAATGACAAGACTCCAGTACCTTAGGCACAAAGCGTTCAGGGACAAAACAGCGGTCAGGTGGACATGATAGTGGGATAGGCAGATCTCTAATGGCTTCCTGGACCTCCCTTTGCATCTCCACTCGGGACACAGACAACTTGACGGGTTCAGGAAGGATAAACTCCTCTTCACCCGCAGACTGAGATTCTTCAGGCTCTTGAATCCAGGATAGGGCGTCAGGTTTGCCATTTTTACTCCCTGGCCTGTAAGATAGGGAGAAATTAAAACGACCAAAAAACAAAGCCCACCTAGCCTGTCTGGGGTTTAGCCGTTTTGCTGATTTCAGGTATTCCAAGTTCTTATGGTCAGTCCACACCATAAACGGCTCCTTAGTCCCCTCCAGCCAATGTCTCCACTCTGTCAACGCCAACTCCAACTTGACAGCCAATAACTCTCTGTCTCCCACGTCGTAATTCCACTCAGCCTGTGACAGAGTCCTTGAAAAGAAGGCACATGGGTGAACACGATCATCCTCACCTCTTTGGCTTAATACAGCTCCGACCCCAGTGCTTGAGGCATCCACCTCCACGATAAACTGTCACTCTGGGTCAGGAGACCGTAACACTGGAGCTGACGTGAAGAGTTCCTTTAACCTATTGAAGGCCTTCTCTGAATCCTTATTCCACACAAATTTCACCTTGGAAGAGGTAAGAGCGTTTAGGGGAGTAGCAACCAGGCTGTAATTTCTAATAAACCTCCTATAGAAGTTTGCGAAGCCTAGAAATCTTTGAAGCTGCTTGCGATCAGTTGGAACAGGCCATTCCAATACGGCCTTAACCTTGGAGAGGTCGACAAGCACTTGATCTGGGGAAATGATGAAGCCCAAAAAGGAAGTGGTAGTTATGTGGAACTCACATTTCTCTGCCTTGACAAACAACTAGTTTTGGAGAAGACGCAGGAGAACAGCTCTGACATGTTTTCTGTGGGTTTCCAGATCTTGAGAATAAATCAGTATGTCATCAAGTTAAACAAATACGAATTGACCCACCATGTCTCTTAGAACGTCATTGACCAATGACTGAAAAACTGCAGAAGCGTTAGTAAGTCCAAATGGCATGACCTTGTATTCATAATGGCCCGTAGGCGTGTTGAAAGCTGTTTTCCACTCATCTCCTTCTCTGATTCGGACCCGATGATATGCATTCCTTAGATCCAGCTTAGAAAATATCTTGGCTCCCTGGATCTGATCAAAAGCTGTGTTCATGAGTGGTAAGGGATATCTATTTTTAACTGTTATGTCATTAAGGCCTCTATAATCAATGCATGGTCTCAATGAACCATCCTTCTTCCCAACAAAAAAGAAACCAGCACCTGCAGGAGAGGAAGAGGGTTGAATGTGCCCTGCCTTTAATGCCTCATCAACATAACTCTTCATGGCCCTGTGCTCTGGAACAGACAATGAATAGGTTCTGCCTTTAGGGAGTGATGTGCCAGGAAGCAAATCAATAGCACAATCATCAGGTCTATGGGGTGGCAGAGCTGTGGCCTTGATTTTATTAAAAACCTCCTTTAAATCATGGTATTCTTGCGGTACCTTGGATAAATCCGGATAGGTCTCCTCAACCTCATTCTCCACACTGACCTCTGTAACAGCAGACAAAAGACATGACTCATACCAACCCAAAACTTCTTTTTTCTTCCAGTCGATGTGAGGGTTGTGTTTCTGCAACCAGGAGGCCCCTAGGACTACAGGAAGTTCAGGTGAATTAATGATCATGAAAGTTACCTTTTCTTGATGATTACCTCCAACTGTTAAAGTAATCTCCTCCGTCCTGAGATGTGAATTGTTCATGCTGTGACCATCCAAAGCTAGCACGTTTCTTGTGTCAGCTGACGGAATAAGTTTTATGCCGTTCTTATTTGCAAATGTTTCGTCCATGAATTCAGTGTCTGCTCCTGAATCAATAAACACGGCCCCATGGAGAGACAAAGAAGAGGTTTGAAAATGGGCAGGAAACAAGAAGGAGGAGGCAGATAGTTGACTTCGGCTCAGTAGAGACCTCCCTTCCTCTGCTGAGCTTGTCCTTTTAGTGAACACCTGAGTGCTAAATGTCCCTTCTCTCCACAATAAAAACAGAGCTTGAATCTTCTCCGACGATCTTTCTCCTCAGGGGTAATCTTGGTTCTGCCCAATTGCATGGGCTCACAATTATCATTTTCCTCAGTGAGAGGTGACCAACTCCTTCTCTCATACCGGTGTGCAGAAACCTGAGTTAATGATGAGCGACCCCTCTCATGGCGCTTCTCCTTCCTTCTCTCTGCCAGCCGAATATCAATGCGAGCAGCCAAATCCTTGAGTTGTTTCAGGGAAGAAGGATAGTCACGGGTCGCTAGCTCATCCTTGATGTCTTTGTTTAATTCTTTCATGAATGCATCCATTTGTGCTGCCTCATTCCAACGGCTCTCTGCAGCCAACAAATGAAAGTCAATTATATAGGTCGAGACAGGCTGATCACCCTCTTTGAGGGACAATAATCCTCTTGCGGCCTCACGACTTGGAATGACCGGGTCAAAAACCCGAATGAGTTCCTTGGAAAAAGTTTCATAAAGATTACAAGATGCAGACCTGTTATGCCATTCAGCAGTTCCCCACTGTTTTGCCTTTCCTGCCAGCAGAGATATAACAAACGCCACCTTGGAACGTTCAGTGGGAAAGGATCACGGCTGAAGCTCAAAATGAATTTCACACTGAGTTAGAAAAGCTCGACATTGGTCTAAGTCTCCCCTGAACATCTCGGGCAGAGAGAGGCGTGGCTCCCTTACCTCTGCTGTTGTCCATGTTACTTGGGCGTGGTTTCTTTGTGACGGTGGCGGCTCGGAGACAAGATTGCCGGAATGTAATGTGGAAATTATTTCCTCCATGCTGGAACCCAACCAGGAAAGGGTCTAATCAACGTGGGTATGCCACTGTTGTGCTGGCGATGGGTCCATTTTTGGCCAGATTTTTCTGCTATGAATCAGAAAAAGGCGGACCCAAGATTCAGCCAGACACAGTACTGAAAGTTTAAAAGGTTTATTCAGCCACAGGTAAACGTCACACAGGAAACACTCCTCACAGCTTCCAGGAATCAATGAGGCAGAAAGAGGGAATAGTGATTTGTAGTCTCTCCAGATTTTGCAGGGATCAGAAAAGCCACTAACCTGCTTTTGTCTTGAGTGGAACTTGAAACCCAGAGGGGAAACCTGAGTGGGCGGCAGGCGGTGATCTCCACAGCACAGGTAAGAAGTGACTCCAGGCTGAATAATCTGAGGGCTAGGCTGGCTCAATAATCCAAAGACAGAAACGGGGTCAACAATCGGAACAAGAGGCGTCAGGCAAGGGGCAGGCAGAGGCATAAACCAGATGCAGGAAACAAGGTCGACAACCAGAATCCAAATAGTCCGACACGGAGCAGGCAGAGACATAAATCCAAAAAGCAAGGGAAGGTCAAGAACAATGATCAGACAGGAAGGAACGCTGGATATCTACTCACATGAATGGCTTTCAAAAATCTGGCATGGTCTGCTTGTCCGAGTCAGTATATATCAGGGAAGACACAGGTGCTTGGCATTCCACAGATTGCACTACACTGCAGCAGCCACCAGGTGCATCTAATCTGCTGATTGCAGCCAGGGAGACAGGGTAGAGCAGACGTGCCAGAATCATAACACTTGCCCTTAGTCCGATACACTGGATTTGATCAAGTCTTTGGATTTCACCATCAAGCCTTAGTGCATTTTATGGGATTTTAAGTTGAGTAAATTTGTGAAATGAAATGAAAGGTTGGATGCCTTTAATTTTTTTTTTAAATCTAAAAGATATGGCATGCACAATTATTCAGTTATCCTCAGTATTTTGCGATTACAGCTGCAAGTCTTTAAAGACATGCCTCCACCAACTTCTCATAAAGACTGAAATGTTCACCTTCTTTGCCACATAGCTTAAGTTCAGGTTGGCTGCAGTGAGTGTGTCAGTGAACATTTTTTTGATATTTACCACAGATTTTCAGTTGGATTTAGGTCTTGACTTTGTTGGGATGGACATTTTGATCAAAACTATTTTATTGTACCTCTGGCTCCATGTTAAGGACTGTGCTGCTGGAAGATAAATGCAGCCTATAACATGATTGCCCTGTATTTAGCTTCAGTTATCTTCCCACCATCTCTGACCACCTTCCCTGCCTTATTTGAAGAAAGGCATTCCCACAGCATGATGCTGCAAATGCCACTTGTTTCCTGTGTTTTCTACATTTCGACAAACACCAAACCCGACTTATAATGCTTTTTTTTCCAACAATGACTTCTTGCATCTCTTTTATTAGGCCCAGATTTGTGGAGCGAATAATTAAGTGTTGAGTTAAAATATTTTCCATCTGAGCCATAGATCTTTCCAGCTCCTCCAGAGTTACCATTGCTTGATTCTTTCATTAATGTTATCCTTGCACAGCATGTCAGTCTAGATGGACAACCATTTCTCAATAGACTGGTGCTTGTGCCATCCTCTACATTTTCAGATGATGGATTGAACAGAGCTCTTTGGGATGTTCAAAGCTTAGGATGTTGTTGATGTAGAATGATGTAGGGTGTAGTACCTAAAGCTGCTTTAGTCTTCTCCATAACCTTCTCCCGGACATGTCTACTGTGTTCTTTGGTCTTCATTGATGCTGTTTGTTCAGCCAAGTTCTCTGTGGGCTTCACAGAACAGCTGGATCTATACCGAGATTAGATTACACATGAGCACTCTGGATTTTATTTAGGAGAATAAAGGGGTGTGAATACAGTTTGACTGCTGACTTTTCTGATTTATATTGTAAAAATGTTTGAAAAGCATGTGTAAATAATGTATGATATTTTAGCATGGAATATTAAACCAGAGTCTGTGCTCTAACAGCTAAAAGTAGATTAGACAAATTAGGTCAGAAGATGATAACAGATTTCACCAGCACAGTTTAAATACTGGATCTGTTTGTATATGTTTACAACCCTACAGTAATTATTGACTCTCATGTGAGTTTAGACAAAAATAGTATAATCAATGGCATTTCTAATCTAAATGTGTCATTGGTCAGTTTAGATAAGAGTGAGATGAGTCTTATATTAGCTGGGTTTGTATTGCAGGTGATGATGGCAGAATGCAGCCAGGTGTGTGTCAACTTTACTGTTCTTTTGTGTCTTCCTTCCAGGAAAGTCTAACAGGTGGCTTCTTTGACTCATGAATAGATAAAGGAGTGCAAACAGATGCACTAGCCTAAAGCGAGATATACACCTGCACAGTTTCAGCAAACAATTGATTAACTTGTTCTAAATAAAAAAAAAAATGAAATAGCTTTTTCCATATATTACTGTGAAGATTATGTAAATAATGTAACATGGAAATTCACAAGGTATTTCCCCCTGCAGTCCTGTTGGGTTGTTCTGCACCCGGTGTTTTTGGAAAAAGTTATGAAGAGTCACATTACTTAAGTTTGGAGGCAAAAGGAGAAAGCCAAATGTCTTTAGCAGCCGCTGGTCTGCTGCAACAAGGCCAGTATAATAACATCAGAAATGCTCCAGTTAACGTGGCTTGCAGGGCTTCCAACTGCAGGGAAGAACAAGCACAAGCCTTGACATATGGCTGGATCAGCAGTACAACCGCGTGAACCTACAAGAAACAACCGGAACCTTTCAGCCAAAAAGCAAAGAAATGTGGCTGCTGAGAGGCCCGTGGCAATTTGTTGATTATCAGCACTTCCAGTTATTAAGTATGCAGAGAATAACATATTGTTTTACATATGAGACTGCTACAATATGAGCAGTTCTTGTAAAAGAGAAAGGTCAGCCCAAGGCTCAGGTCACATGTGAAGGGTGACGGATTCAAAGGTTATCTTTGTATATTTACTGATGCAACCACAGCTTGACACGTGGTTACAGATACACGTGCAGACACATTAACAGGATCCTTGTGGAGGAATGAATAACCCTTGTTTGCATACAGACTTAGACTCATATGAGCAATTTCAAACCCTAACAGAAGGAGGGGGTTACTTCTTTCTTTGCCAACCCCAGATATGATGAGAATGAAACCATTTTGACAAAGAAAGGCTAAGTTTTCTTTCAATAAAGGAATTTGGGCTGCAAGGTAGCGCCTGGATGGATGGATGGATGGATAAAATTGCAGCTATTATAATAAAACTGATGTTTTAAATGTTCATTCTAACCTCCATTTAAACATCACAAGATGAATTCAAATTGAGTTGAGACCAAAAATGCAAACCTGTCTTACTTAGTGCATTGTGTTTTTGGAGCAGATTTTGAAGAGATCAAGTTACTGAAATTACTGCATTTCTCCTGGACAAAAAGACAATACTCTCTCCTGCAAAGTCACTTCTGGTCCAAGTATTTATGGTGTTGTTCTGGAACTCTGACCGTCAAGTGTTCATCAGAGAAACAGCCTGGGGGAAGAATGATGACAGCTGTAATACATACACTGACTTTTTCAGATAAAAACAGTTTGATTTAACTGTCTGTATATTTATACTTGATTGTTCTTGTAGTCGTCTTGCAATCAGAAGTTTGTGGGTTCGATTCCAGCTTCCTCCTGCCATACGTCGATGTGCCCCTGGGCAAGGCACTTAACCTCAAGTTGCCTACCGATCTGCGTATCGGTGTATGAATGTGTGAGCGTTAGTGAGTGTGATTGGGTGAATGTGGCTCTAGTGTAAAGTGCTTTGAGTGGTCTGGATGACTGGAAAAGCGCTATATAAGTTCAATCCATTTACCATTTGTATTATAAAGCTACTTAACCTTTTTTATTGTTTTGTTTATCAGAATCAGAATCAGAATCAGAAAAGCTTTATTGCCAAGTACGTTTTTGGACATACAAGGAATTTGTTTTGGCGTAGTCGGTGCAATACAGTACAAATTAAACAGTACAAACATATCTACAATATAATATAAATATAAGTGCACAGTTTTACGTGAGTGAGAGTAAATATAGAGCAGTATAAGATGCAAGAGCAATACAACAGTGCAGGTGATCATTGTGCAAGTAAAGCAGTGCAAGTAAAGCAGGAGTCCAAGCTGAGCGTTAATGTAACGCATAGAGTTACAGGTTACAGGTGTCCTGTCAGCAAAAAAAGGGGGGGTGTGGGGGAAAGGGGGAATGTCAGGGTGGTTTCCGGGCTTTGTTAACCAGGCTGGTGGCAGATGGGAAAAAACTGTTCTTGTGGCGTGAGGTTTTGGTCCGGATGGACCGCAGCCTCCTGCCAGAGGGGAGAGTCTCAAAGAGTCTGTGACCGGGGTGGGAGGGATCAGCCAGAATCTTCCCTGCCCGCTTCAGGGTCCTGGAGGTGTACAGTTCCTGGAGCGACAGTAGACTGCAGCCAATCACCTTCTCAGCAGACCGAATGACACGCTGCAGCCTGCCCTTATCCTTGGCTGTAGCAGCGGCGTACCAGATGGTGATGGAGGAGGTGAGGATGGACTCAATGATGGCTGTGTAGAAGTGCACCATCATAGTCTTTGGCAGGTTGAATTTCTTCAGCTGCCGCAGGAAGAACATCCTCTGCTGGGCTTTCTTGATGAGGGAGCTGATGTTTGGCTCCCACTTGAGATCCTGGGAGATGATGGTTCCCAGGAAGCGGAAAGATTCCACAGTGTCAATTGTGGAGTCACAGAGGGTGATGGGGGCAGGTGGGGCTGGGTTCTGCCTGAAGTTCACAACCATCTCCACTGTCTTTAGAGCGTTGAGCTCAAGGCTGTTCTGGCTGCACCAGTCCAACAGATGGTCCACTTCCCATCTGTACGCGGACTCGTCACCATCAGAGATGAGTCCGATCAGGGTGGTGTCGTCCGCAAACTTCAGAAGCTTGACAGACTGGTGACTGGAGGTGCAGCTGTTGGTGTACAGGGAGAAGAGCAGAGGAGAGAGAACACAGCCTTGGGGGGAACCGGTGCTGATGGTCAGGGAGTCAGAGACGTGCTTCCCCAGCCTCACGCGCTGCTTCCTGTCAGACAGGAAGTCAGTGATCCACCTGCAGGTGGAGTCGGGCACACTCAGCTGGGAGAGCTTCTCCTGGAGCAGAGCTGGGACGATGGTGTTGAAGGCAGAGCTGAAATCCACAAACAGGATCCTGGCATAGGTTCCTGTGGAGTCCAGGTGCCGGAGGATGAAGTGAAGGGCTAGGTTGACTGCATCATCTACAGACCTGTTGGCTCTGTAGGCAAACTGCAGGGGGTCCAGGAGGGGGTCGGTGATGTCTTTTAGGTGTGAGAGCACAAGGCGCTCAAAGGACTTCATCACCACAGAGGTCAGGGCGACGGGTCTGAAGTCATTAAGCCCTGTGGTCCTTGGCTTCTTGGGAACAGGGACGATGGTGGAGGACTTGAAGCAGGCTGGCACATGACATGTCTCCAGTGAGGTGTTAAAAATGTCTGTGAAGACTGGAGACAGCTGATCAGCGCAGTGCTTCAGGCTGGCTGGTGAGACAGAATCCGGACCAGCAGCTTTCCGGGGGTTCTGTCTCCTGAAGAGTTTGTTGACGTCCCTCTCCTGGATGGAAAGAGCCGTCCTCGGCGTGGGTAGGGGGCTGGTGGGGGTTGGAGGTGCCAAGGCCCCTCTTGAGGTTGGGGAGGTGGGGGTGGTGGATTGTGGCTGCAGCTGTTGGGGGGCGTCGTGGGAGATGGTTGCAGGACTGTCACAAACAAGAGTCATGGTTGTTTGATTTTTATTTTTGCCAAAAAAATAAAAATAAAATAGTTACACACTCAGTGCAGTATTAATCTACAGTATGATCTCTGTTTTTTGTTTTTTTAGTGTTTAACAAACCAGCACCAACAAAGCAGACAGCAGTCAAGAATTCAGTATTTTATTATTTATCTAAGATAAGCAAATGTTAGCTTCTGTCTTTGTCTGTATTTGTGCCCTCACACACAGGAGGAGACACAAAGACCCCCGCCGTCTCAAATATCCCCCTGGGTCTTCTCCCCACATTGTTGCAGCCTTGGAAAAGGCGGGTCCTGTGCAGACATTCCCGAGTTCAACGAGTGCATGTAAAGGAGGGGTGCGAGCGGGCAGTTGATTTGAGTGTTTTAGTGGCCTTGGAGGGAGGGATGTGGGGGTTGGTCAGGTTGGAAGATATCTAGCGGTGTATTCTGCAAATGCCTGAGTGTGTGTTTACTGTGTGAATGCATGGGTGTGTGGGTGTGGTCAAACAGCACCATGTGAAAGCACGCTGACTTAGAGCTAACAAGTGCAAAGTGTGTTTGTGTGTGTATTATTTGAAAGTCAAACAGTGCTGGTGCTGCGTAAGCTGCTCCTGTGTGCCCATTATACAACAGAGAGGAGCTTTACCAAAGTCAGTGCAGAGGCAGGCTCTTCTCCCTCTTCATTATCTCTCCCCAGCAACACCTTCTCGTCCCCTTCCTCCACCCCATTAATTGCCCATCTTCTGTTCAAGATGCAGAGATGTGCATTCACACATGACATATAAACACCCTGCACATGCTAAACCCTCTCAGTGTGTCCATTTTTCCCTGTGTCTCTCAGCTCATTACCAAATGAATTTTAACTGTCAGAAGACTGCATGATAGAGTGCAGGTCTGGGATGCACTGCATATAAAAAATCAGCATGACACCACCATTATCATTAGCACGCCAGTCAGGCGAGAGGAACACAAGCACGTGCATTTTATTTCAGAGATTTACAGTTTACATGCTCACACATTAACGGACACCAATTGTGATTTAAACCCAATTAGAGCGAGTCAGAAACTTGTACAACAAATTAACTTTTTACACATTTAACCTCATGCTGTTTTATCAGTTCGGATGGTTTGATTGGATACATTGTGTACAGAGAGATTGCTTTCTCACCAGGGAACAAGTACAAATGTGTTCTTTCAAATGCCTATATGTCAATTATAAATCTGAATTAAAAAATAAAGCTCGGTCGTATTAAAATATTGTATTCTGAGGAGGAATATGTAAAATTTTAACTTCCCAAAAATGATTACATCCACTTCTATTTCCAATTATTTTATATTTCTATTTTGAGAAATTTTCTTGTCTCCAGACCTGATATAAAAACAATTTCATTGCTTGTTCTGTAAATTACATTCAGAAACATCACCAATACAAGCATCAAATAAAATATGATTTTTATTGATTGTTTTACAGTGTCATATTTTTTACCATCCATTGTCACTGTATAGATCAGTAAAATATATTAACCATATAGACATTTTTTAAACCACCTCATGAAATACTTTTTTAAAACTTATTTCATTAAAATCTTTTTTAAACCGTTTCCTTAAATACTAGGTTTTACAAGTGTGTCCATATGAACATGTTAGACGAGTAGAGCCACAATACTTTTAGCTATCGGTTTAGTCGAAGGATGCAGTTTCTTTTATTTCAAAGCCAAAGATCAGTGAAGAGAAAGGTCCCTGAACACAGGAAGTCTGACATTTTCTATCAACTCAAAATCCAATTTTCCTGCCATTCATTTAAAAAGTAGAAAAAAAGTTTTAAAAATCATCACCACTTGCTGAAAAAATATATTACCAGTAGCTTGTAGTCCTAACAGTACTTAGTTGGCCTCACTAAGCACATAAACTGGCAAATGTCGTACAATATGGATAAGTTGGAAGTGATGCCATTTACAGATCCCAATTTCATCTTCAGAGGTTAATGGAATGCATCATAATTAGGTACCAGGTACAAGTAATTTATTTCAGCTTAGACTGTGGTTCTCAAAATTGTATTCAATCCACTTCTGCTTTATTAGTTTCTGTCAGAGACTGATCAGGGGTATTGTAAAGGTTTTTATTCCTGTATTAATTTAAGAAATGTAAGGATTCCAATAACATGTTCATTAGAAGACATTGTATAGTACTACATGTGTTACTGATGTAATGAGATACTAATCTGATATACTACAACTACCACCTTGTTTCTTGCACATGGAGTGACTTCCACCATCACAGGGCATTCCAGCTGATATTTTCCAGCCTGTAACTCAAAAATGTCAACCCTTGAGCACAAACAGAATAAAAACAATATGGTTTATGTTGAACAAAGCTTTTAGTCAAAAGTTTTTTTAAAGTAAAAAAAGGCTCATCCACTTTCCTTTCCTTTCCTTTCCTTTCCTTTCCTTTCCTTTCCTTTCCTTTCCTTTCCTTTCCTTTCCTTTCCTTTCCTTTCCTTTCCTTTCCTTTCCTTTCCTTTCCTTTCCTTTCCTTTCCTTTCCTTTCCTTTCCTTGTGTAATTGAAATAGCAGCTAAAATCTACAGCTAGTTTGACTGAGCACATTCTACTACCAGTCCCCTACTTCTGCACATCAGGAAAACCCTTATGGTAAACTGTGTACAATAGAGAGGTCACAACCAGGTTCATTTACACCCTCTGACACTTTTGCACAGTTTTTCAATTTCAATTCAGTTTATTTATATAGCGCTAATTCACAACACATGTTGTCTCAAGGCACTTCACAAAAGTTAGGTACATACATTCCAATTAATCCTAACCATTGAACAGTGCAGTCAGATTCAGTTATTTATTCAAATGGGATAAAAAGTTTTTCTATCTAAGGAAACCCAGCAGATTTAATCAAGTCAGAGACTTGTAGCATTCACTCCTCCTGGATGAGCATGTAGAGACAGTGGACAGTCCTTGGCGTTGACTTTGCAGCAATCCCTCATACTGAGCATGCATTTTTCAGTCTCTGATGATCCTTCTCATTCTTGCAGACCAACCACTAGGCTTAAACCTCTGTTGTTTTTCCACACAACTGCACTGTTTGATTTTTTCTCCTTGCATTTTTCTTGCAAGTTTTCCTAAGTCCAACCATCTCCCATCTCCTGGTTCCTCAGCTTCTCCCCTTCAGGGGTCATCCTGTCCTATTTACTGCTATTGATCCCTGAAGTGATGCCTCTGGAGCCAATCCCTCTGTCAACATCCTCCTCTAAGGGGTTGATTTATGTCACTAACCACAACGGCAGATACCAGGCGTCTGGGTGAAGAACTTCTCTCATGTATTGTTAAAACTTAATGTGGTTGCTTGAGTGATCAATGACCTTTTCATGTCCTGAGCTTTGCTGCTGCTGCACAATGGGTGGCAGGATTATGGAACAAAAACACAATGACAAACTGTCTGCTCTGAATCACATATGGTGGAGGACATTTATGTCCCTAAACTAACGCTATGATTCAGTAGAACCACCTTTACCAGCGCTAGCTTATAATAATTATTTGGATGCCTTTATTCGTTTCTCTCATTGTTGTGGGACATTTTTAGACTACGTTTTTGCAACGTTGCTTCAGTGCTTAAATAAGTCAGTTCACCCAAGCTGTCGGACTGGTGCCACCAGATTTGACTCTATGGTACTTCTGCATCGTGTTCATCTAAATAACCACAAGGAGGAAAAGGCCTGTGGCTGTGAAACAAGCCCTAGTTGTCAATCCTCCATCTCCATTTTTCACAGCTGCTGAGGTTTTTCTGCTGATCTGCTGTTTGGTTTTCACCAAACATGGCACTGTTCTTTAGCTCTACTTTGGTTTCTTTGCAACCATAGTCATGCTTTCTTCCCCTCCAAACATGGCATACTTGTCAGGCCTGTTTTTTTATTGTATTGTCATGACATTTAACATGCTAACTGAGGTCAGTAGAGTCTGAGATGGAGCTCTTGTTTTTGCAGTTCTTCTGATTTGTCCATTTGAAATGGTTTGGAAATAGCTTCACAACCCTTCCCAGATTGATTATTAGAAACATTTCCTTCTCTAAGATCATTGTTGGCATGTTTCATTCATGACATTGTGGTAACACACAACTACATGCTTACATTTGCTAAGGATTCGTTATTCAAGCATGTTTGTGTAAGCAGATAAGCAGCAAGGGTACACTTTTGCACACAGCTTTTCCATTTTGACTACATCTTTATTGATTTAAAATGGGTTTGTCGAATCTGTTGTGTGTTTTAGTTCATTTCAGATTAAATTTAAGTACTTCTCAGACCCTGTAAGGACAAGATTGTTTTTATGTGTTGATAAGTAAAGTCCTGGAATTAAATGACTGCATGTAAAAATCATTAATTGAAATCTCTTTTATTTTTCACCAGTTGACTATTTAATAGTCAATAATTCAGAATCCTTAAACATTTTAGAGTTGCTTAAGGATTCTATTATAATTTTTGTTTTGGCTAAGAAAAGTTCACGATCCAGATTGGATATTATTATCGGACCATTTTTTGGTTAATTATTGGCTCTAAATGACTTTCTTCACTGTAATGGGTGAGTTTGTGTATTTTGGCTACTGTTACATTGGTACGGGGAAGGCAGAGATCCAATCGTGAAGAGTACATAATGGACTTGATGAATGAGAGCATGTGAGTCCTACTTTGGAGTCTATGATTTAGCACTTGAATGATCAGTTTGTACAGTGAAGACTGCACCAGTGTATGCATACAATGACTGATGAAAGCACAAAGAGTTACAAGATGTGCTTTCAGACAAGGTATGATTGATCTCATCTCAGCATTGATCTCACATGCTTGAAATTACAATACCTACAAATTGGCTCAAGCTTAAATATTTTTCTCTGGAATACTTGAATATGAAAATTGGGGGATAAAACTAATCACAGAGAACAAAAAGGAATCGCTTTATATTTTTGTTTGCTTTCTGTTGACTTAAAGACCAGGGTGCCAGTTAAGATTCCTAACGTTCATACCTTGTTCCTCATGTAGACCGTTTAAATGTCAAGATTTATAAATAAATTACATTTATTAAGAGTTGAACACAGTTTATAAAAACTTCCAACAGCTGAGTCCTTGGCAACGAGTACCTTTATTTTTTATGTCAGGAGGTTATGCATAATTCAGTATTCACCCAAAATGCACTTTGGACATGGAATAGGAAGTCTAAAAGCATTTTGCACTTACATTAATTATGTGCTACATTAGCTCATTAGGAACCCTTGCAATTTCATTTAATATCTATCCACTGTAAAACTTAATAGAAAAGTCTAATATTATTAAATATGATTTTAAAAAAACGTAATTCTTCTATGTTTTTATTTGGTGAATTTGAAAAAGGGTTTAAGAACTGGGCCACCTTCACATAGTGAAAAATATCTCTAATAAAAGTTGGTGTGTAGGAATGTGGATCATTTTAGGAAATGTATTAAATAAATCAATATACTTTTGACAGTATGAATGTATATGAAAGAAGCAAAAAAAAAAAAAAATACTAATATGGACTGTTTGGACATTTAATTTTTTTTTTTCTAAAAGGGATCAGAGAACACATGAGACAATTATTTTTCTAGGTTCTGATTGGTGACCTGTGAAGGGTAAAATATGTTGTACTTCCATAGTTATTCATAGTTATATTGTCACACCTTTTTAAGAATTACTTTCTCCCACCAGAAACCTCTCCACTCCCGCTAACTCACCACCCACCACCAGCATGCTGGTTGCTCTCAGAAACTGCATACTAAAGTGGAAAAGTGGTGGGAATTGTGGGATGCAGGGAAGGGAAGGCAATAGGAGAGACATGAAACGGAGTGAGATGGATAGATAGATTTTGACAGTCAGTGGCAGAGAAGTCTTAACAGGACACACAAAGAGAAAGATTGAAGAAAGACAATGGTGAGCACAAAGAAAAGAAAAGAAAGTTCAAGAAGAGGTCAGATGTACAGCAGCCTTCTGTGCTTTTATTGTGGGTGCTCTTGTACCAGATTTAGTTTTTTTTTTGTTTCTTACTTATTTTTTGAAAAAAGGAAGAATAGTTATTCAGAGGGCTATGATTTATGTCTCTAATTTTCTCTTAATTTGAAGGACAAAATGATATATAGTTATATAATGTTTCCTATATCACTTTGGTTGTCTTCTGGTTTGTAAAGCACTTTATAAATTATTAAAATAATAATAAAAAATATTTTATTTATAAAAACTTTATTCTATTTGTGAAAACCAAAACGTTTCAAGGTTTTACGTTATTGGGATCTTAAATTTAGACAAATACCTCGAGGTATTGACTAGTCTAACCTGGACTGAATTATGCTGCATACATAATCTTTAAAGCACATGATGGTGAAACTTCATTAAAATAGGGATTCTTAGTTTTGACAAAGATTTTGGTAAAATCTTGTCTTGCTGATTTGTGCCTAATTTGTGTATTGAGGGAATGCTTTTCACACACGGTTATCAGCTGTTTTTAGCTAACTATTGAGTTTTTAAGATCTCAAAACGTTTGGACAAAACTTTTTAAATATGTTCCTATTTAGTGATAGAGACCGATTTGTTTGAAATAAATGTGAATACATTTAATCATCAGTCAGCAATAAAGCACACGTATCTAAGTGGAAACTTGCAATAATGGCAAAATCCCTCGTGACCCAAGGCACCTTTGTAATGTGACTCATAGATATTTCCTAGTTATAAAAACTCCCAAGCACACAGACAAGCAGGGTTATTTTTATGGTGTTATGTAACTGTGAAGACTGCGTGGAAAGTGGGAATGTGATGGCTTGAGCACTTGTTGAGAGCGTTTTTAATAAATTTGGTTTCATATTTTAAACTATTATCAAGGAACAACTGTTTAATGCTCCCCTGCTTCAGACTGATATATATCTTCCTTTACTTGGAGACAAGTAAAAGAAGACTAGAAGGAAGAACCCTGGAGGTTAGTACTGTCATCAACCAGCATATAAAACAGATTTAAGAAGGTTTTCACACCCAACACATTGTTCAAACCACATTTTTTTAAAATGGACCCTTGATCTTCCTAAGCGAGTGCTACTCTAAACCCACAATGCATAAGCAGCATAAAAGGGTTTTAGCTTGAGATCCAATGATTGATATGGCCTTAATGGAGCACTGTGGAGGGTAAGTCAGGAAGGAAATGCTTTACATCTCAAACCCACTTATTCGCAGACAGTGCAGGACAAAACACTCTTTAACTTCATAGTGGCATTGTCTCTGTTCACATGTGGAAGCACTTTGGTGAGGTGCCTGGTTTGGTCCTCGAGTATATATACACATCCCCAGTCCTGCAAAATGTGGATGTTTGTGTGAGAGGTTATCTACAAATGTGTAAGTCAGGATATGATTCTGGCTAGTGCTACCTTACTAATGGAATCATACTCGATAAGAGACACTTACACCCCTCAGCCGGACAGTAATTCAAACACAAATCCATCCTCCTGATGTTTCTATTTCAATATGGCTTGCTTTCTTGGAAAGCTAAATGGAGCATTAGCAGATGGACTCTGAATGTTAGTGGAGTTTTTTTCTTTCCAGAGTGGAAAAAAGATATTTATTTTCAAAGTAATTGGATAGGAGAGAGGCATAAACGGAGAGTCTGAACGGATGATTTTACTGTATAAATGGTCATCTGCAAGAATAACAAGATTACATTACTCATATGTAGGTGCCCATCTAAAATCAAATGCTGCCAGACAGGCACTTTGATTGCATTGAAACATTTTGTGACATGAGCACAGTAGCTCTCATACACAACTTTAGCCCACATGTGCACCAGTGATACATAATAAATGAAACTGCCACTCAAATATTACAGATATAACCCAATAATAGCATAACGGATGAAGATTCACTCACCTCACTGTAAAGGGTGCTTGAATCTGAAGGTGAAGCTGACAGCCTGACCTATCTTTTAATGAATTTGGCTAATTTTGGCTAATTTTTTATTTTATTTAATTCCCACATGTTTTACTTCATTTATATCTCTTCTTTTTATTTATATAGTGTACATATTTGTTTTAACTTCTTGGGTTTGGAAATCAATTTTTATATTTAGTGTATATCTAGTGTCCTCCTAGATGTGCAACGTTTTTCACCCTGTCTCACCCTGTGACAATTCAATTTCCCCCACTGGGGATAAATAACTTTCAATCTTATCTTGTCTCTTATCATATTATATGCACAGTCTTTCAACAAAAAGCGTAATAAGTTTTTTATATCCCTGAGTTTGACCAAACACAGGAAACGTTTTTTTTTTTTTTTTTTACATTTCTTAAGGTGTTATGTAGGCAGGCAGAAACAAATATCTTAAACAAAACCTCCAAGGTCCCTGTCTGCAGCACAGCTAGCTGTTAAAAGCCAGAAAAGTAGCAGTCTAAAAACAAATTCCTATGAAGCACTGCTTTAAGAGTAATTTTATTGCCTATGATTCACATGAGCTGCTAGTGTTTGTTGGACGACAGGTCTAAGAAATAATAAAACAATAGTAACCAACTCTAGAAACATTGACAGGATAAATCTGAAGCTGGCAATTTATGTAGAACTATGGTTTCCCCCCCTTAAAATTTGTTTTCCCGCATGTCTGGTCCAAGCTATGGTCAAACTGCTTTGGTTTGAGTCTTGACAAGCATTCAAGCACTGAAGCCTTTGAAGTCCTGAAAAGAAAGAAGCATTAAGGAGAAAGGCTAGAAAAAGAGAGCTATCCACCTCACTTTCCCTCCATTTTCCAGTCTCTTTGTCATCTAGCTGTCTTATGACGGGACATAAAGCCTCCTAAGGAGAAAGAGCCCAGAATGGCAGCGACCGCCACACACAGATCTTTTCACCGGAGTTGGTTGCAGGAGCCCCAGACCCTGCCCCCTGCTCCCTACTGTGTGTGTGGTGTGTCTGCCACCCCAATACCCCCCCATCCTCGTGCAACCCATTGCTTTGTTCTCCCACATTAAATTAAAAAAAGGAGGGTGACCAACAAATGAACCAGAAACTGATAGATCTGGAACCCAATACAAATGCCATCATATATGAAGGAAGGTAATTGCCATTAGACTTAATAACCCTCAATTTACAATAAATTTAGCTTGGTTAACATGCCCAATTTAGAGTTCAATACAAAGCTCATTGGGCAAATGGGTATTTCACAGTTAATAAGGTGCAAGTAAAGACAGTATAAGTAATAAAATCGTTTTTAGGGAAATCTTTGTTTGGTGGCAGATTACAGCATAAAAATAACAGAAGAAAGTTTGAAATTATCAATAAAAAATAAAATATATATTATTTGCATAACTAAAAACAACATTTTCAACTGTTTATTTAAAAAACAAAAAAACAAAAAAAACAAACATAAAAATCCATACATTTTACAATCAGATTGAAATAAAGAAAAAAACAATGACCTTTCAGTTATCCCAGACATTAATTTCAGTATAACCTTAAATCTGGACTAAAGTTTAAATGATTTTTTTGAAATCAAACTTGTTTTGTCCAAAGCAACGTTTCACAAAGCTTCAGTGAAATGTATTTGTCAAAGAAAACCTCGGCAACATTTTGAACAGAGAAGATATTTGACCTGAATGAATTCCTTCACAGCATTTAGGTTGCATGTGGAAGAGGTAAAACTCTTGTTAAACTTCCGAGTTCACTTCCTTGCCTGTGACCTCGGCTCGATCTGTCCCCCCCACAAAGAACCAGCATGGGAATGTGAAGGGGCGGGGGGTGCCAGCAGCATTCCACGGCTAGGGCTCCAGCAGATCTGAGAAACAAAAGTGTTGCAAAGACAAGAGGAGGTTAAAGCATGAAAGGAATGAGAGGGGGATACTTTTGGATTGTGTTCCTCTAATCTAAATGGGTTACGGCAAAGGAATGGCTTAGAAATGCGAATGATGATAAGGTGTAGAAGATGAGATATGCATGCTTGTGTGGGCGATGGGGTGGGAGTGGTTTGGTGTGCTTGTAAGCTGGACACTGCTCCTTTTCCCATGGTGTGTGCAAACACAGGACCACACCAGGCCCTGTTCTCCCACAGCACCGCTCTCAAACATCCGTCACAACTCATTACTGCTGACGCACGGCTCCCAAAGAGAGCTGGAAGGGCATGATGAAATTGGGGTCAAAGTGAATTTGGAGGCATGTGATGAGGGCCATTAAGTTATTGGATGTCTTGTGGGGATCAGACTTTTGTCTCTCCTTCTGAGTGGCATCCCAAATCCAAAGCCATACAGAAGAGAAGCCATCGAAAGCTTCCCACCAAGAAACTCTAGAAAAAGTATTTAATGAGTAATAAATAATGTGAAATAATGCTGCTGATTGCTCAATACTTTTTTATAGAAGGAATTCTTTCGCATCAGATGAACTCAAAGTGCACATATCCTGGCAATTAACAAACAGTTAATTACCCAAATCCGTGGTAAGATGTCAGCAGGATACAAACTGATCTTATTTTGCATTTGCTGTGTTGAAAATACAGTTCTATTAATGTCAGACATATTCATGTTGTAATAAAAATATAAAGTAAAGATGGGAAGGATGGACATCCTTATTAAACTAGTTATTGTAGTGAAGCATAAGACCACTCCCATTGCCGTGTACAGAACTTTCTCTGCGTAAATTCACCAAAACCAATCATGATAAGCAATTAATGTAGACAATATTTGTTAACCTTTTAACAATTTTTCTAAAATGAGATTAAAGTTGAGATGTGGAATTAACTGAACTGAATGAATTAACTCATTCAAGACAATAGATGGGTTTATTTTGGCCATAACATATTCACAGGGCGAAAAGGTAAATAAAAAAACCAAAAAGACATAAAAAAAGATAAAATTCAAAATTTTGAAAAACAAAAAAAAAAACATTAACTGTTAAATTATTCTTGTAACTTTTTCTAAAGTATGCCTAATGTTTGCATTTTGCACATATATACTGTGCATGCACGTCTTGTACATTTTTAAATCACCCTACTCAGTTGCATATTTCTTTTAATCTGAGTATGCTATTTTAATAAATGCACAGGATTACAGTATCTCTTGTTTTTATTTTCTGTTTTTATATTTTTACCTTTGTGTGTATCTGCATGCTTCCATTTGCCTTTCACTTTGCTGCAGGTACACCTGAATTTCCCCCTTAAGGGACAAAAGAAGGATATTTCTATTCCTTTTGCTATTTCTAAAACTCTTATACCTGGTTGAGACTATCTTACCTTCTATTTGTTGTTCTTAACAGCTTATCAGAAAATGTGAAATGAAGAACCTAAAGCAGATTATTATGCAATTGCAAAGGTTCCTCTTTGTCAAGTTTATTTATATAACGTTTTCAGCAACAAGGCACTCAAAGCGCTGTACATGAGGAAAAACATTTACAATAATACAGAAAATCAAACACAGAAAAACAAATCAAACAACATAATAATCCTTGGGAATTTACTAGTAAGAGCTGGTTTTAATCCAATCTTTCTAATAGAGGTAATTAGCTCATTAAGTTATTTTGTGATAAGGAATTCATCCTGTGCTAGAACAAAGATGATAATATTAATCCTTGAAGTCGCTGGTATGAGGCAGCTGTGGTCCCATCATTCAAATAGTAACAGTCATGGGCACTCACTGAAGTCTAAGTAGAGAAGCTACTTGGTATAAAACAGATTTAGTCCAAACCTTTTAAATGCTAATAATGTTTGGCTTTCACTGGTATGAAATAGTTGTAATACAATCCTTCTAAGAAATCTAAAAATCTCTGGTCATTGGTGTAAAAACAGCTTTAGTCCAAATTTTCAAATACTAATAATATTTGGCTTTCGCTGGTAATCCTTCTGAGAAATCTGAAAATCTTTGAAAAGTAATGAAATCACACATTTAGGTAAAGTAAGATAGGACAAAAAAAAAATATCATATTTCAGACTCTATTCTTAGCAGAATAGAGTCTGAATTAGTACAAACAACCTCAGCAGGGGTAAGCAACACACACATAAGTAAAGATTTAGCAAAGGAAAGGTGGAATCTTGAGGGTGCAAATGTAAGTCTGAGTGTGTTTGCAAGAATTAGACTGTCAACACTGATAGAAGTGCCATTGTCCTTGAGAAGAGAGCTGGAAGTTTTATCAATCGGCCACATAGTTCTATCAGCACACAGCTGGTAGGGGAGTGCTGGGGAAGAGCGTCGTGTTTATATAACATCCAGGAGATATTTTGTCGATAGCCAGTTAGCAGAAGTTGCCAAGGCCACGTTGGGGCGCCAGATTTAGAAAAACAATAAATGTTGTGGTTCAGGCAGTTGTTAATTTCCAACTACCTTAAGAGTTTTACTGGTATGTCTCAATTGCGAATCCAAATAGCCAAATTTCTGGTACTTTCCGCAGATCTGGAGCGTACAACTTCTCTAAGATTATATCCTTTACCCTCTGAGTCCAACCGCTGCCAGGCTGCGATTCTGTTCAAGAATCGTGTCCAGCTTGCGATTCTGCTCTCTTAACATTTCAGTCTGAGTGTTGATCGCTCTGCAGACACCTTTGGAATGTTTTGAACAGCCGCCCACGTTTTGCAAATCACTTGATAAGCCAGGTAACCACCAACTCCAAAAAGCAGAAATTCTGTTATAAAAAGTCCAAATATGTACACATCTTCTACGTCCTTGACCAACATCGTAGTCAGACACACAATCTTCCACTGCTGCCAAGAATCCATTGTGTATCCAGAGAAGAACGTCCCTTCTGGACAAGAGGGCCTCCTTTACCCTGTCTTCCCGTCGAAATAAATTTGATCAATTACGTTGAGAGACCAGCTGACCAAATCCATAATTTACAAGTTTGGAGGATATGTAAAGCGAGGCTCTGAGAAAAATACAGACAAAAAGCAGAAGCAGGGATCAGCAGGGAGGGAGGGAGAGAAAACGCGTGTGTCTTCCACCGAGAGCAAGAGAAAAGTCTAAGTTTAGTTTCAGAGTTTAGCTGCTGAATAGTTGTTGGGTATGGCAGACCAATCCTGCCATAATTACAAATATATACAGAAATAAATGTATGCTAAATAAATAAATAAGCATACGATTAAATACACAAAAAATATAGCAAATAAATAAATGTAGGCAGTAACTAAATTATTCAATGAGACATAAATGTATATATCTAATTTGATTAGGTTCATTAGTTATTCACCTTTGTAATAATTGCCTTATTTATTTATCATCCATTACAATTTTCAACTTAATTTATTAATGACTTATTTTTAAATGGATGTATTGATGTGTATGTTTTATTATTTTCTGTCTGTTTTATTTTTGCTTTTTATTTTTTTTACTTATTTGTTCAGTGCTACATATTGATGCTTGTGCTTTTTACATTTCCGTATGCATTTCTGCCTCATTATGCAAATGAAGAGTGTCTGTGTCTTCAGGCTTCAACTTCTGCCTATTGGCTGATTAGCTTAAGGCTGTATAGCTCAAATCTGCATTTCTTTTCCCCACCGAAAAGCATTGTTTAGCAATGGCGAACTTGGTAGGCAGACTGACCTCTCAACAGTGTTCAAATTCCTCCATCCTATTAGCAGCTTCCCTTAAGAGGTTGGATAACTTCGAGGTCGGATAACATCGGAAGTTGGACACCGGGAAGCTGAGGGTGTTGCCTTGTCTTTGCGGTGTGCTGTGTGGTGGGGGACGAAATGCTCCCTGTATGGAGCTTTAGAGTTCTTAAGTAAATGTGATGCAGGGACCTGAAAATAAATGTTCTCTGCAAATGTTTGACATGTTAGGTTAATGTAGGTATTTTACAAACTGTGTTGCCACAGTTTTTTCTTACAATAGAAATACATTTTGTTTGTTTTCCCAGCCATAAAAAAAAACAGTTTAATAGAGTACCAATTAAAGATCAAACAGAGCACTTTTACTTTTCCTCGTACATAAAAAAAATAAATAAACATTTGCCTAAGATTGGCTTTTTATGTAAACCTAAATTAGTGGCCTTTAAACTCTTAATTATTTTCTATTTTTCATTATTTTATGCAGAGAGCTCTGCAGGAGGAGAGACCACAATTCCAGGTTTGGATGCAGTTTCCCAGAAGCTCCCAGTGATCCTCTTCACCCTCTTGTCCTGTCATCATCTACTCAAGTGTCTCCTAATCTTCCTTTGCATTACATAAATCTTTGCTTATTTGTAGACAGCCAAGGGGTCATTTCCCTGTTGCTGACTGATTATCTGTTTTCTCTTATTCTAATAAACACATTTTTTACAAAAAATATTTTGTCTCTGTTTGTGCTGTAGATATCTGATATGAGTTTACTTGATTATTATTATAATAAACAGAAAACCAGTGTGTTATTCAGTGCAGTTGTTATGGTAAATTAATCCTGTAGTTGTAAAGCAACAACTCTGGCCAGACGCTGGTTGGTAACTTAAATATAAAATAATTATTTAAACTTTTCCTGCTTATGGATCCAGTGCAACTTAGTGTCATCCCACAGTGGCTGTTACAGTTTTTTTTTTTTGTGGTTGTGCTGTGTTTTTCTCCACCTAAAAGGTGTGACTGGCAGGTGCTGCCTCAACCGGTGTTTCTCATTCCCAATACCCAGGGCTTACGAGTAGGAAACTGGAGGAAGCGTCAGCCCCTTGTCTCTGCCAGCATGGTAACCTGACCGTGTTCTACAGTTCTCTGGATTTCCCAAGCTTGCTCTAATTGAGTTTCTTGTCCGGCTTTGCAGATCTGATCACTCTGTGACTGTATCCTGGATTCCATGCTCCGGTGAGTTCTGGAAAAGACTCCCTCCATACCTCCAGACCTGCAACTCTGAGATCACCTTATGGAAACACCAAACCATTGCTCACCTGCCTATCCACCCCCAAACACCATATGATCAGCTGAAGCACTGCTGCTTAAAGATCAAGAAGAGAGAACATCAGCACTGTGAATCTTCGTGGTACTCATACTGCCAAACACAACCTCTGTGGGGCAGACTTGCCACCTCAAATAAGCCGTCATCCACCACCAACAGTAAACTACCTCAACCAACTGCACTACTCTTCATAACTTCCTCCGAACAACAATAACCTTTCATCTCCTCAGTGCCAATCCATATCCCCCTCGCAGCTGCAGTCTGTATTCTACCTTGTTTTGTACATATTCCAAATAAACTTTTAAACTGCTGTTCAGTCTTTGTAATTGTCTCCACACTCATTCAGTAAAGCTAACATTATGACACTTAAGGAATAATGGAAGGAATTAATCAACTGTGTAACTCTGGTCATCTATAATTATTTGTTACTTGAGACAAAAAATATTTCTAAGCTGATAGTCTTGGGAAGGGAATAAAGGATCAAAGCTAGTTGTGTGTTCTCCATCTTGTTTTCTGAACAAATGGCGGGATACAGGCTTCACTTATTCAGCTTTCACCAGAGTCTGGAAGAGAAGTGGATAAAATAGAGCTAAATAAATTACACAAAAGGCTGGATAGTGGGCAGAGATGACATGATCCTTCTGTGTTAGATGTTTAAGGTCTGAGTTCTTGATGGTTTCCCTGCTTATGTTCTTTGGTTGCGGTTATTTCAGTTCATTTATGGAAGATTAGGTTTTTGGTTCTTTCTTGTCTTTAGATATTTATTTTACTTCCCTGGACCTCTCTGTATTCCTGCTCATCATTGTTAATTTTCCTCCATCCTTAAGCTGCTCTGCATTCCACCTGATTAGCCCTAGTACCACACCATACCATACTATACCATACCATACCATACCATACCATACCATACCATACCATACCATACCATACCATACCATACCATACCATAACATAAAATACCATATAACACCACACCACACAATCAAATACCACACCACACCATACCATATAACACCACACAATACTTTACCAGACCACACCATACAACACCACACCATACCACACTACACCACACCATACCATACCATATAAACAAAATGTACATAGTCATATTTTACTCATGTATTAAGTGATTGTTTCCTTTGAACAATGACATTACTTTTCTATTTCAAGATGCTGAAATGAAAGGAAATTGCACCTAGCAAGAGAACTGTACTTGGTGAACAAAAGTGCAAAAAGGCCTTCATAATTTAGAAACTGTACCTCACTTGTTCACAGCCCTGGTCCTCAGGGACCCCTTCCCTGCAAGTTTTAGATGTGTGTCTGCTCCAGCACACCTGATTCAAATTCTGACATGACCTCCTATACAGGCATCAAGAATGGAGGGTCAAACTGGAGAAAATTAATACAATAAAATCATCATTAAATAAATAAATGTTGTGAATGTCCCATAAGTGAAGTAAATGTAACATGAACGAAATGTAACATTAAATGTGCCATTAAATTAAAGGTACCATTTATTAATTTAATACATCATTAGAAACAATAAACGTACCATTATATCATGAAATGGACTATTATGCAATTAAATGTGCCACTGAATAGTTAAGTATAATTTTAAAGACGACATGATGTAATTAGTGGTACACTTAATATTTAATGATGTATTAAATAAATTGTACATTTAATGGTACATACAATTTTTTTCTATTTCACAACGTATTTATTTAATATCTTCCCTTGATGAAGCCTTTCCCCTCTACTGTGGCAAAGGCTCTTAAATCTTGGCTGCACATGCGAGCAATTTTGTTGACACGTGATGGTACTTTTCGTTTGACAAATGAAGAGATGCAGCGCTGATTCAATCAGCTCTATGAGTTTAATAGATAAGTCCTTACTTCTGACTTTATGTTGCAAATCCAATTTTACCACGTCCAGTTCTCCACCTGCAATTGCTCCCTCCATTGCTGTGTTCTGAATGCAGGTGGAAAACATTGATCAGAAGCACTGTTGGCCTGTGGGTTGTGTAGTTCGTTTGACTCGCATTATAGTATAGGCTTCTTGGAAAAAAACTACAAAATGGTGGCGTCGATCCATGTTTTTTTTTTCTTAAAGGTTATAACAAAGCCTCAGTTTTACATTTCCAAAGACAATTGATCCTAGTTTGTTTTCCCTCCTATTGGTTAGCTCCTGCTCCAGTCTGCTCCCGTTCATTTTTTTATCCTGTACCGTCCTAATCACATGATCTTTACTAATGCTATCTCCCATCCCGCGGGATTCCCATGGTAATCCCGTGACCCGTGGGATTCCCAAACAAATTTCACCCTCTACATACCTACATTCCATACAATACCATACCGTACCGTACCGTACCGTACCGTACCATACCATACCATACCATACCATACCATACCATACCATACCATACCAAACCACCCCATAGCACACCACACCATCCCATACTACTCCATGCAATACCACTTTACTTATAAAGCACAATAGGCCAAGCAAATTGAGTACAATAAAACAAGCATAACTCAGCAGTCATAAAAAAAAAAAAAGAAGCAATCGCAATAACTACATTAATAAAAACACAGCAAGGTTAAGAACAGCTCACACTGGGTCGAATGCCAGGGAATAAAAGTGTTTGTAAATGAGACTCAACAGCGAGAGAGGGGGCCTACCTGACATGTAGTGGTAAATTCTACCACAGTTTTGGACCTGTAACAGACAAAAGTGTTGTCATGGTGCTGTATCTATGACACGGACCCACAAACACATAAATCCTCATTCACTTTTCTCACCACACTGCTTCACATTATTCACCAGGTTAAGGAGTGGGCACGGATGTAAACACATCTAAGGTTAGACTGATTGAATGGCAGAGAGGGGTGAAGAGTCATACATACACCTAATGTCTGTCTAGACAAGACTTTGTGTGTGTGTGTGTGTGTGTTCCTGTCTTGGCATCACAGTGAGAACCATTTTCCCGATTTCACCATCAAATTGAGGACCGTTTGTACCAAAGTGAGGACATTTTTGCTGGTCCTCACGACCTATTTTGCTAACGGTTAGGTTTAGGACTAAGGTATGAATTGACTTTAGGTTAAGGTTAGGGTTAGACATGCACTGGTAATGGTTAGGTTTAGGGTTATTGTCAGGGTTAGGGCATAGAAAGGGTTGAAAATGACTGAAAATCAATGGAAGTCAATGGGAGTCAACACATGGTCCTCACTACATATAGCAAAACAAGAATGTGTGTGTGTCTGTGTGTGTGTGTTGTTTGCGCTGTATACATGCTGCAATCTTGATGTTATGCTCATATGTGGACACGCCCATGTAGTATATGATAACTGCAGCTGAATGGGTAGTGAAGGGATCACAGTGACAGAATAATTAGGCTGGCTTTGATGCAGTGGGACTCCCAATTGCAGGGTCTGGCTGGCAGACAAACTCCTCTGTTACCAAGGAAACAAGCTGCAGCCATGCATTCAAAAAGGCATCGGCTCAATTTAACCATTTTTGGCCTTTTTCTTGTCACAGGGGGAAGTTCTCGATGACATAACTGCAATACCAGCTGCAGACACAAGGCGTTAAGGACCCATATATTTACATGCAAACTTTTTTGTATAAATGTATCGTTTAAATAAAACAGTTTGACATACACTGCAGGTTTGATGATAAAAAACTATCATCAAATACAAGTATATTAAAAGTGTTACACAGCAGGCAACATGCACTTCAGTTGTGGTAATAAATCCTCCAGTTACAATCATATGCTGTAATCTAGTTGCATGATTGTTTTTTTTTTCTTCAAAAGGTTGGGATGGCATTGTGTGAACAATTTCTACACAGTATAATAGAACAGGTGCAACAAAATTAGTCTTTTTTTTAAAGGTAAGCCCACAGAGAATCTTTCCTCACTATTACGGAACATATAATTACGGATCTTCAATAGGAGTCACAGTGAAATATGTCTAACTTCTTTTATTGATTAGATTGTACAGTGTATGAAACAATTCTATCATACGGTGTAGAACATGTGCAGAACTTATAGATTGAAAAACAGCTTGGAAACAAGTAGCGCTGCAGAAAACATCACGAATGTTGCAACTCTCAGAAGTTACCCTGCTACGATTGCCCGATGTTCAACGGAAGTTGTGACGAGACGGCTTCAAAGGCACTTTTTTGAAACACATTTACAGCCAGTCAAATAAGGAAGGAGAGAATCACATGATAAAAATGAACCCTTTGACTCCCTGTGATCACAAAACACAGGCATACAAAAGTTAGCTATTCTGATTCAAATTGTATCCTGAATTTAACAGATTTTATTGCTTTTTTTAAAGAAGTGACACATTTTGCATGTTTAATTTCTAAACTTTTAAATAACTTAGCTTCATAGGTGCACATGTAACTCTTTGTTACCTAATTGCCAGCAAAAACAGAATTTTTTGTGTGATATTTGAAAGAACATGTTCTCAGTTAATACAGGTGCAGCTAGGCACTTTTGTCTCCATGCTAAGTGCACATTTGCAGAGGAAATGAGAGGCTCCTGCAGGCAATTATTCAAACTGAAGCTGGGAATATTTTTACCATTCTGGAAACCGCCAAAAGCTACTGGTAGTATCCTGTTAAACTATACGACAGCGCCCTCCGCTGGTTAGATTATTGCTGAGCTTTTGATTCTGGATAAATGCTTTACAAAGACTTGACCCTCAGCTTTATTTTATAGAAACAAAAGGTGTTGCCACAATGGATAATCTGCCAAGTTCTCACTCCTTCCCTCCATCCTCTGTCACACTGCCTTCTTTGAATCATGAAACGTTTGGTCTTTCACTTTTTCTCCCTCATCCCAACTCCATCCTCGGCATCCTTCTTCCATGCAGATAACCCCAGAGACCCATTTCTCTCTCATCCTTGCTTTTACTGACTTTCATTCCTCTTCTCACCAGAGCATAGCTCCACCTCTCCAGGATGACTTCCACCTGCTCTCTGCTCTCACTATAGATGACAATTGTGTCTGTAAAGATCATAGTCCACAGGGACTCATGTCCAGCCTCATCTGTCAACATGTCAATCATTTGGGAAAACAAGAGCTTATCCCAAATATATGTCCACCCTAACCTTCAACTCATATGTCACCCCTGCCACACACCTCACAATTGTCATTATACATGTCTTGCACCACTTTCACATACATTTCTCACACACCACACTCCCTCATACAGTACCACAATTCTTCCCTTGGCTCCAGGTATATAGTGAAAACAATCCTTCTGACCTCCTCTAAACCTATCCATCATCACGCTTTAAAGAAAATATTGCATCTATTTCTCTGGACTAAACAGTTTCTGACCAATCACAGACACTTTAAAATAGCAGTGTTTAAGACAATTAAGAGAAAACATTTTGAGGACATTCAATTCAATTCAAATTCAAAAATACTTTATTAATCCCAAAGGGAAATTAAATGTTGTTATAGCTCATATTATGAAGGTTTCCTCAAAGAGTCGTTGTAGATGCTGATGGCTGTGGGCAGGAAGGATCTCCTGTAGCGCTCCGTCTTACAGCAGATCTGAAGAAGCCTCTGACTGAAGACACTCTGTTGTTGTAGGACAGTCTCATGAAGAGAATGCTCAGGGTTCTCCATAATGTTCTTCATTTTATGAAGAATCCATCTTTCCACAATAATCTCCAGAGGTTCCAGAGGAGTCCCCAGAACAGAACAGGCCTTTTTTATCAGCTTGATGAGCTTTTTTAAGTCCCTGGCTCTGATGCTGCTTCCCCAGCAGATGATGGCAGAAGAGATCAGACTTTCCACAACAGACTTATAGAAGATATGCAGCATCTTGCTGCAAACACCAAAGGACCTAAGCTTCCTCAAGAAGTACAGTCTGCTCGGTCCCTTCTTGTAGATAGCTTCACAGTTGCATCTCCACTCTAGTCTGTTGTCCAGGTAAACACCGAGGTATTTATACTCCTCCACCACCTCCACTTCTTCTCCCATGATAGAAATAGTTTTTGACTTATTCCTGTTTCTCTTAAAATCTACAATCATCTCCTTTGTTTTAGTCACGTTCAAAATGAGATGATTGTTTCTACACCATGCCACAAAGCGGTCCATCACCTTCCTGTACTCAGCTTCTTGTCCATCTCTGATCCACCCCACGACTGCAGAATCATCTGAGTATTTCTGCAGATGACAGGAGTCTGTCTTGTACTGGAAGTCTGAGGTGTACAGAGTGAAAAGGAATGGTGAGAGTACAGTCCCCTGTGGTGCTCCTGTGCTGCTGACTACCTGATTAGACTCACAACCCTTCAGTCTCACAAACTGTAGTCTGTTTGTCAGGTAGTCTTTGATCCAGGAGATTGTTGAGGCCTCCACCTGAGTCTTCTGGAGTTTCTGACAAAGCAAATCAGGTTGGATTGTATTAAATGCACTGGAGAAATCAAAGAACATGATCCTCACAGTGCTGCTGGCTTTGTCCAGATGACAGTGGGTTTGTTGAAGCAGGTGTATGATGGCATCTTCAACTCCAACTCCACAGCGATAAGCAAACTGAAGGGGGTCCTGATGGTTTGCTGTTTGTTTACTCAGGTGGGCCAACAGGAGTCTCTCTAGGACCTTCATGATGTGGGATGTCAGGGCAACAGGTCTGTAGTCATTGAGGACTGATGGGTGAGTTTTCTTTGGTACCGGAACAAGACAGGAGGTCTTCCACAACACCAGAACCTTCTTCTGGGCAAGGCTAAGGTTGAAGAGGTGCTGCAGAATTCCACAGAGCTGCTCTGCACAGGCCTTCAGGACTCTAGGGCTGACATGATCTGGACCTGTAGCCTTATTCCTGTTCAGTCTCTCCAGTTGTCTCTTCACCTGACTTCTTGAGACACACAGGTGGAAGGGGGAAGCAAAGATATACATACATACAAATATTCAGGAAATATTTTTGCACAAAAGAAAAAATGCTATATCCGTCCGTCCATCCATCAACTATACCGGCTTGTCCTTGCAGGGTCACGGGCAGGATGGGGTCTTTTCCAGTGGCCATTGGGTGAGATGCTGGGTATACTCTGGACAGGGCGCCAGTACATCTCAGGTTGGCTATATCTATATATGTGACATATTACTAATACCCGGTTTATAATATTCTTAGAAATATTCTCTCTTGCAAACCTATAGGCTATATTTGTGACCTGAACTTACAGTCTTTCGGGGTATTAGAGAATAGGAGTCTTAACACAAATGCAAGCCACACTTTTCTAATCCTGGTTTATGAAAGCTTGGATCATATTCCATTTACTTTACAATTATTTGTGTTGGTTTATCACATAAAACCTTAATAAAACCCAACGGAGTTTGGGGTTATTACTTAATATGGCACTATAAATGTTGTGACAATCTCAGTTAAAGGCGTCTCCAGTTTAGGGCTGGTTCTATTGAAGTTCTTCATTGATCAAAATGGTCTCTGAGGCAGAGATCAGTACCATAGTCAATAAAAATGGCTGTTTTTAAAAATAATTGACTGGGCTGTTTTCCAGACAGTTTCAATAGAGTTGTGAAACACACCAGTCAACACAAGTGGTTAGGGTTTCTGCTTCTGACCAGATATAACGTTTCTTTCATTTTTGTGGGCACATTTCTTTACTCTGACCTGGCGAAAATATTTACTATATGTCAGAAATGCTATTAGAAGTTTATGGTTTAACTGCTGTATTATCAAAAGCATGCGTCTAATAACAATATCACATTTTCAAAATAAAATAACATGCAATCTGAGCATTAGAGTTTTGAGTTTATAGAATGTTCTTTACAATAACTGTTTCGTGATGAAATAGAATCTGAAAGACATCCTTGATCCTTGACCCTTCAACATCAGCATGTTCTTTAGGAAGTGTAGTAGGGCTTAAATTTATTTGTCCCTTTTTTGGTCTGATTTGGATTCTGTCTTCACTATTGTGCATCCTGACTTCATTTTTTGTCTGTAATATGTTTACAATGTATTTCTTTACATATGTATACATTAATGCCTGAAATAGGTGTTTAGAATCGATGATAATTTTAGAATTCTGTTACAACCGGGTGGGTGGATACAAATGCAAGACAAACTTTTCAGATTTTTATAAAAAAAAACAAAAAAACATATAGTTTGCATATAGGTGCAATGTGACTGAATGTTAATCCTAGATTTAAGAGTTAAATAAGCTTGCAAGGCAAACATACACTATGATAGAATGTGGCAACACACAGTTACACTCAAAACACAGACATGAAGTACACATTAAGAGCTTTGAAGAATCAAACAGCTAAGAGGTTCTGCCTTGACTAAACTGTACCATGCCATGCCAGTCTAAAATATAGACTGTACTTATAGGAAATAGGAACCCCTGCGGGGCGATGTACAAACAAACATTTTGCATTATGTTTATATTTTTCTTGTTTTAACAGTCATTTTGCATAAAGAGCTTATTTATGGAGCTAAATTGGGGCCATAAAGTTTGTTCAAACAAAAACAAATGTGAACCTGCAAAATAAAAGTTTGTTCAGAAGAAAAACATTTGAACCTGAAAAATTATTTTGAACCTCCCCCCAAAAATTTTAAAACTGGAAAAAAAGTTTTGCAACTGAAAAAAAAACTGATGTGAAACTGGAAAAAATAAGTTCAAAACTACTTTCAGATTCAAGTTTATTTTTTTGAACTTGAAATTTGTTTTCAGCTTCAAACTTCTGGCCCTGTTTTGGCGTGGGGGGCTGAGCCTCAGATCACGGGGATGCGGAATCATGACTGACAGTTCAGCACAGCGGCTGAACAACATATTCCCAGCTGTTGCATTCAGGAACCGTGGAAACTGGAATTATCTGTAATACATCATCGATATTCTATATATATGTGATTGGTTTTGAAAGATAACATGCTTCACCGATAGAAGCAGCTTATGTGAATACACGACGGGCATCTCAGAGGAGAAAATATGATCTTGACAGATTTGCACAGCATTTTAAGTCCGTGTTGGAGATTTCCCATGCTCTCAACATAAAGCAAAAGAACCGCCAGACTAAGCGACGGTATGAAACCAGAGGCAAAACGAGGCGGTATTTTCCTGAATATCCTTGCATAATTAAGCCTGGACTTGTTTTCACGTGGACTGGACTCGGGTTTCGGTTTCTGGTGCATTTTTGATTTAAACATGTTTGGTCTCCATTTAGTGAAGTGACTCACAGCCAAGCAAACTGGCATACGGGGCCACCAAGGAAATCCCCGGTGGACCGGGCTTTTTTTTCTGATCTCCACTCTTCATTGTCAGCTCAGCTGGCCGCCCTGTAACGCATGTTCATGTGTTCTGTTTGTGTGATCTGCCTGACTGGAGCAGAGGAGAGGTTTGTCTGAACTACCGCACCCTGTTGGCGATCAGACGTCTCGGAGTTTCTCCAATCCTTGGTCCCCAGAAGCGATCACACTCTATCCAACACTGACTCTTAAAGGAACGACTCTCAAACAGTTTCTAACTTTCAGCTCCTTTAATCTAAATTAGGCAGAGGAATGATTACAGAGATCAGCGCCGAGGCCCTTCTCGGACCGTAGCATCTGTGAAAGGATGAGGAAGAGCCCCGATAGAAGTCACATGTAGTTTTATATCTGGCACTCCGATGCAATTGATGTTCCCTCCCTCAGTGTTTATCAGTAGACTATGTGTCACCTTTGCGGTTTCTATCTGGTAGGTTGTGTAGTAGCTGGTGTCCATACTTAATCTAAGTGTGCTGCTGCATTCTAATCAAACCAGTTACAGCCTGCTCCACCATCAAACCCAGTGCCCCAGCCATAGGTCATTCATGACAACCCTGGGCCATTTATCCTTGTACTGTGTGTCGATGAGCATTCTTATCCTATTCTAACAAAAGGAAAACATTAGAACTTATGCTTTATATCATTAAGGTATAAATGGGAAAAACTGCTATGAGTAATATAAATAAAGGTTATCCTTAAGAGGTTAATATGGCATAGTTTAGGGCACAATGGTCCAGAAAAATATCAGCGCCCCAGAAACTGTCGCCTCTTCCGTACTTGATGTCGCGCTCGACAGGGCGGTGGGCCGGTGGTTCAGCTCGTGGGCCGGTGGTTCACGGGCTGAAGTGAACCACCAGCCCACGAACTGAATCACCGGCCCAGCGCCCTGCATCTGTGAAAGGCGGTTATTAAAAACTAAACATGCACAAAATAAGAAATGCCTAAGCCAGCGGTCCATCAGGGATTTCCTCGGTTGCCCCGTATGCCAGTTTGCCCCTGGCTGTGAGTCACCCCACTAAATGGAGACCAAATACGTTTTAATCAAAAATGCACCAGAAACCGAAACCCGAGTCCAGTCCTTGTGAAAACAAGTCCGGGCTTAATTATGCAAGGATATTCAGAAAATACCGCCTCGTTTTGCATCTGGTTTCATTCCTGCCGCTTAGTCTAGCGGTTCATTTGCTTGATGTTGAGCGCATGGGAAATCTCCAACACGGACTTAAAATGCTGTGCAAATCTGTCAAGACCAGATTTTCTCCTCTGAGATGCATGTCGTGTATTCATGTAAGCTGCTTCTATCAGTATCTATCTTTCAAAACCAATCACATATACTGTATATACAAAATCGATGATGTATTACAGATAATTCCAGTTCCCACGGTCCCTGAATGCAACAGCTGGGAATATGTTATTCAGCCGCTGTGTTGAGCTGTCAGTCATGATTCCGCACCCCCGTGATCTGAGGCCCCGTCCCCCACGCCGAAACAGGGCAAATGGTAAATGGACTGAACTTATATAGCGCTTTTCCAGTCATACAGACCACTCAAAGCGCTTTACACTAAAGCCACATTCACCCAATTGCACTCACTAACGCTCACACATTCATACACCGATACGCAGATCGGTAGGCAACTTGAGGTTAAGTGCCTTGCCCAGGGGCACATCGAAGTATGGCAGGAGGAAGCTGGAATCGAACCCACAACCTTCTGATTGCAAGACGACTACTCTTCCTACTGAGCCACAGTCGCCAAAAGTTTGAAGCTGCAAAAACAAAATCTGCAAGTTGGAAAAAAATACTTGAATCTGAAAAATAGTTTTGGACTTGTTTTTTTCCAGTTTCACATCTGTTTTTTTTTTTCAGTTGCAAAACTTTTTTTTCCAGTTTTCTAATTTTTTGGGTGGAGGTTCAAAATAATTTGAACAAACGTTTATTTTTCATGTTCAAATTTTTTTCTTTTGAACAAACTTTTATTTTTCAGGTTCAAATTTTTTTTGTTTGAACAAACGTTATGGCCCCAATTTAGCTCGATACTTATTTCTACAAAACTGATTTATCTTTAAATGAAAAGTGAACTAACTCTCTTTAAACGAAACCATGGAGACCAATAATGACTATTGATATAAGAAAAAAGGAAGATGTGTGAGAGGAGGCAGACCCTTTCCAGTAACTTCAAAATGGTTCCTCTTTCTTTATAAGTCCAGCTTTTTATATTTCATCTTCAGACATGGCTCTTCTTGTTTTGTATTCCTCTCAACAGACCAGTCAAACTTTCCTCTACATTCAAACAGAAACCTGCCACTATAACATCAATACCTGTGACAGCAGAATACCAGTCATTGACCTTGGTGCACGCTCACCTGAGACATCAGGTTTTGGTGGAGCAGTGCGGCTTGTGTTCCTATCTGCACAGCTGTCAGTCAGATTTTCACCTTTGTCTTCGCCTGTTGTAAAAGCTGACACTTATACGCTTCGCCAGTCAATATCCCTTCTCTATCCTCTAATACATAAAAATGTGTGGATAAGCTAAGTGTACCCCCTAAATTACCCCCTATGGCAACAACCATTTTATGTATGGCTTTATCAGTTTCTCAATTTGTTGTGCATTAATTCTGTTGCAGCTACACTATGGTGGCAGCATCATGCTTTTTTTAACAAAGAAAACCTGGAAGAAAACCTGCCGGAGGTTACGAAAAACTAGGAACTGGGGCTAAGGTTTACCAGGGCAATGACTTCAAATATCTAGCAAAATCTACAATAGACTGAGCTCATTGATGTGTGCAGACATGTGTTTCTGCATATGTTTATATGAGCATGTGTGTGTGTGTGCATGTGAGTGTGTGCAAAGTATGTCCATGAAGCACTGTCACAGATGCCATTGTCCTTGATGGTACGATGGAATGTTTATCAACTGGCCACACAGTTCTGAGCAGGTCCACAGATGTCCTCAGGGAAGGGAGGGAGCAGAGCATCATGTTTACATAACTTCCAGGAGAAGTTGAAGATAGCCAGCCATCAAAGCCGTGCAGGGGAGCCAGATTCAGAAAACAACAATTATTTCGGTTAGGCTGACTCTTAATTTTCTGTCAGCCTTGAGAGTCTCGCTGGTGCTACTCAATGGCAAATCCAAACAGCCAAATTCCTGGTCTTTCGCCAGATCCGAGCATACAACTTCTCCAAGATTTATCCTATTTTACCTCCAGTCCAGGAAACACAGGAAGCCTGTGATCTTGTAGGATCACATCCAGTATCCGATTTTGTTCCCTTAACATTTCAGTCTGAGTGTTGCTAGCCCTGCAGATCCCTTCACATAAGCCAGGCAGCCTTGCAATGGCCAGAGCTGCTGCCGATTCCCAATTTCACAATATGCCAGGTAACTACAAAGTATAGAGTATGTATGGTGTGAGTGAGTGTACGACATCCATTGTTGTTTGTCTTTACGTTGGGTGGGTGTGAGTGTTTTTATGTGTACGCATGAGTGTGGAAATGTGTAATTGTGACTGTGTGTGCCTGTTTTTTGTGTCAGGTTGGCTCTTGGGCTGCTCCCTCTCCTGGATCAGTTTAGGCCCCCAATCAAATGTGGGGCCTACTCCCTCCCCGCCACACTACCTGCCGGTGGTTGGTGTCTCTGCCCGCTGGTGTACTTGTGGTTCTCGGTATCTGGGGCTGGGTGCTTTGGTGTTTGCTGGCTCACTCCCAGTGGCTGCTTGCCGGGGCCTGGACTCTTGGGCTCTGTCGGGCCTCTGCTTGAGGAGTGATATGTCCCGGGGTCTTGGGTTTCTATGTCCATGGCTGGGTCTGCTTGGGCATAGACTGCTGCCGGCGGGGCCTGTGTGCTCGTTGCTGCAGCTCCCTGGGGCTTCTGTACTGTGGCTGCTGGGTGGTTCCCCTGGGATGCCCTAATTTAGGTCTGTTGTGTCTGAGACAGAGTTCTTGTTTTCTGTGGAATTTCTCTGAGCATTGCCTGGTGGACTTGAGGTGCTAAGATGTCCACTCTTGGGAAGACTGACAACTATTTTATTGTTTTCCATTTAAAATAGTTTGGAATCCCAGACTAATGAGAAATAAAATTTGCTTTCTAACTGCTGATGCATGTCCTCCTTTGTATGGTGATAAAACAAAAATGTATTTCTTTAGACCACCAAACAGCCAAAACACTTGCTCACACTGATGACAATAGGCTAATCAAGCATATATGATTAATCACCCGGCTACTTTCCTTTATAAATCCCATGTCAACAGCAAGGGTGTATTTAATTTTCCATACATACATCTTCTCCATTTTTGTTTCAGCTTTATTTAATAAATAATGACAGTGTGGATACTGTCTAGATTGAGGTTAGATTTAAATAATTTTAGAAACAGTTAAAGACCAGATCAGTTTGCTTTTGTCTTGTCATATAAAACGATTGAATTGAATGAAGTGTAGGAAAAAGATCAGATGAACATCATCAAAAACAATGGTTAGGGCGACCCCTGGTGGTCACACAGGGTACATTCTTAACCTGTGAAAAAAATCTTTAATATTCTAGAAAAGTTTTTTTTTATATTAATTATTAAATTATTATTAAATAATCAAATAATTATTAATATATTAATGTTTAAATTAGCTCATTCTAAGTTGTTCTTATAGGTTCAGTTTTACCATCAATATACGTAGATTGTCATGGAGGTATCTGAACCACCTTTCATGAAAGTCAAGACAAGTCAAGTTTATTTATATGACGCTATTCAGCAACAAGTCATTCAAAGCGCTGTACATGAGGAAAAACATTACAATGATACATAAAATCAAACACAGAAAAACAAATCAAATGATATTAATAATCCTTGGGAGTTTACTGGTAAAAGCTGGTTCTAATCCAATCTTACTAATAGAGGTAATTAGCTCATTAAGTCCTCTGTGGTAAGGAATTCATCCAGTGCTAGAAGAAAAATGATAATATTAATCCTTGAGGTCGCTGGTATCAGGCAGTTCTGGTCCCATCATTCAAATAAGCTGGGTCACTGGTATAAAACAGTTTAGGTCCAAACTTTTTAAATACTAATAATGTTTGGCTTTCACTGGTATGAAATAATTGTAATACAATACTTCTAAGAAATCTAAAAATCTCTGGTCATTGGTGTAAAAACAGCTTTAGTCAAATGTTCATATACTAATTGTCGGGGTTTTAGGTTCAGTGTGTGTGTTTGTGCTTTGTGTGCAATTTTGTTTCCAGATGGTGCTGGATTTTTTCAGGTGTGCTGGGTGACAGGTACAACTGATCTGCTGATTGCATGGTGGAGTATTTAAGCAGGAGGCTGCCAGCGCTTTGATGCCAGTGTTTGCCTTCTGTGGTAACAAGCTCAGCCACTTCTAAGCTATGCTTCGTTCTTTGTCTTTAAGCTGATGTTGTTTATGTTCCTTCGCAGGCAGAAACCTGAACCTTCTGATCATTCCTTGTTGAACTTTGACTTTGGTTCCAGAAGTTTCTGGTAAATCAAGATTACCTATGTTTGGTGGATTATGTTTGGATTTCATTTCTAAGTACCAAGCTGGCAGCTTCCTGTTATCCTCCGTCTCCTGGACCAAGGCAGAAGCGTACCCTGTCCATCCTCCAACGCAAGTACCTGAACATTGAATTAATTCCTGACTCACCAGAATTTACTCTACAGCTCAAGTAAAACCATCTGGATTTCTACGCTTCGCATACCTGGGTCCCGACTCCCTCTACCCCTGGTGACCTGACTACACTCAACTAATAAACACCATTAAGCCCCATTTCTCCAGAAAGATTTGGCTCTTTTCCAAAATATTCCCTTTAATATTTCTTTAAATATTATTTTAATAAATAAAGGCAGCTAATGAGACCCCATTGAGAATTAGTTGTCCAGAAGGTTGGACTTAATTTCATGTGGTTCAGGAGTTTTTTTTTGTCTATAATTGATATATTCTGAACATTAAAACGTTCAGAATCAGATCAGATAAAATATTATTTTAATAAATAATATTTGATCTGATCTTGCATTGTAAATGGTTGTCTAAAGGTATGCTGATTATTGCCTAAGTTGGTTCCAAGACTAACTTAATGTCACTTCCAGGTTCTTCAAGATAATCCTTGGTTCTCAAACATAAACATTGCATGGTAATGTTGCATCACTCTTTTGGTCATGATTTCCAATCATCTTTAATCAACTTGTTTATATTGTACATAACTCATTAGTCTTTGTTATTCTTTAATTCTGCTTGGTAGCTTAGTTGGATTGTTTTAGCATAGTAGAGAGTTTGTTGACTGAAATATGTTTGACTTGAGTTGACTTATTTTTGTTCATAAATTCCTGTATTTTAAGAAATTGTGTGAATTCATTCCATGTGTGCGCAGAGTTTTGCTGTTCAATAATGTCAGAGCTTGGCTCATCCCTTTGAATTTTGTCCTAATACCACCACCTTATTGGGCTGGTATTCACAGAACAACCCTTAACAGACCGAAATGTTATTTGATAAAATATTAAAATATTAATATTAAATACTACTACTAAATACACTACTCTGGACCTCACTCTAAGTTAGACTTTCTAACGACGGTAGCAGCAGTGATAGGAGTTCGTCCTGTAACTGGTGGGTTGCCTGTTCGAATTCCTGCTCTGTCTGTCTCATTCGTGTCCTTGGGTAAGACACTCCACCCGCCTTGCCTGCTGATGGTGGTCAGAGGGCTCGGTGGCGCCCGTGTATAGCAGCCTCACTTCTGTTAGTCTGCCCCCAGGGCAGCTGTGGCTACATTGTAGCTCACCACTGTCAGTATGTGAATAAGTAGGTGAATGACTGAATGTAGTGTAATGCGCTTTGGGGTCTCTGGGATCTTGATAAAGTGCCATACAAGTGCAGGCCATTTGTAATTTTAAATCTACATTGGAGCATGTTCACTTCTTAGCAGTGATGACAAAGGTGTTAAATTCAGGTTTAGAACTAATCTAAATATTTTCACAAATCTTTCAATTCATAGACACATGGAGAATAAAAGCCTGAAAACTGCCCGAATACTTCAGCTGAGGACTGATGTTTAATTCATCAAGAAGGGTTTGCCTCTCTGAGACTGCTTTGAGGTCAGTTAACAGCTTCCCTTTAAGATCCAACACTTTTATCACCTGCATTACTGCAGACAAAACTCCAATCTGTAAATCCACCACCCGCTTCAAGCCTCTTGAACAAGACACCAAGATCATTCAGAATTCTGCTTGATGCAGACATAGGCTCACCCGTCACAGGGAGGGACGTTGAGGTCAGATGCCATAAGGACCAGTAGGCAGGCAGGAGCCGGGGGAACATAAACTGTCTCTACCTACCGATGTGAAATGTCACTGTAAAGTTACATCATATATACATATCATACAAATGTCCTCTTTTCATTTCCTGCTCATGAGATTAATGTAATCTGATGCTATGAGTTGGATTTACACAATGTTGTACAGAGCTAGTTTAAAAAGTCATCCTGCCCTCAGCAAAGAAAATATACAGTGTTCAATCATGTCTGAATGAAAGACGGTAAATTCCAGAGCCTTCAGCATGACATGACATGGGTCAGTGGTCTTTGCGCTTCATTATCAGCGCTCATAAACCAGAAACCCCTTACTATAAATATTCAGGGCAGCTACTCTCACCTTCTCTGAGAATGGGAACAATGTTCGTACAACATAGGATTGCAGCCTCATTGCTTAATTTATTTTCTAAATGTTAAAATGTAGGATTTTGCCTGATATATGGATTTTTTAAAATTTTATATTTGGTGTGTAAGCAGACATCTAGTTCACAAGACAATAGACAATATTGGGCCCCCAAGGTAGGAGAGCTTAACATTTTTTAGAAACCAAAAAAATCCCCTATTTTATTTTACAGAATATACAGGTCCTTCTCAAAATATTAGCATATTGTGATAAAGTTAATTATTTTCCATAATGTCATGATGAAAATTTAACATTCATATATTTTAGATTCATTGCACACTAACTGAAATATTTCAGGTCTTTTATTGTCTTAATACGGATGATTTTGGCATACAGCTCATGAAAACCCAAAATTCCTATCTCACCAAATTAGCATATTTCATCCGACCAATAAAAGAAAAGTGTTTTTAATACAAAAAACATCAACCTTCAAATAATCATGTACAGTTATGCACTCAATACTTGGTCGGGAATCCTTTTGCATAAATGACTGCTTCAATGCGGCGTGGCATGGAGGCAATCAGCCTGTGGCACTGCTGAGGTCTTATGGAGGCCCAGGATGCTTCGATAGCGGCTTTTAGCTCATCCAGAGTGTTGGGTCTTGAGTCTCTCAACTTTCTCTTCACAATATCCCACAGATTCCCTATGGCCAAATGCGAACTCGGGCTCGTTACATATACGGAGAGAAACCAGGTGTGGATCTTTGTCCCTTTCCACTCTACAGAGAAGAGAGCAAATGCGAATAAGAAACAAGGTCACAGGAAACGAGAGCCAGAGCTTGGCCTACTGATCTGATTACCACTCAGGTGAGTTAACAATCTAACACCTCCTTCAGGGTTCCTGTTGACTAAGAAAGTCCTCTTGATTAGCCCTGATGATCTTCAGCTGTGTGGCTGCACCTGCCTGTCGCACCCTGCAGGAGGAGGTGAGAGAGATTTATCTGATGTCATGCTTAATTTATCTGATGTCATGCCACGAAGCATGAAATAAATTAAAAGATTTTTAATTGTTTAAAATTTATGATTTAAAGGAAGTGTCAAGTTTTCTTTGTAAAAGTGCAAACAGCGACCTTTATTATTTGATTGTTGTGTGAAGCAGCCTGAGCTTGTGTGGGAGGTCGAGAGATATCGACTCTGGAACGTATCTCCTCGAGAGAGGCTGGACTCTCTTCTACTCTGGGGTGGCCCACGGGGAGAGGCGGCAGGCTGGGGTGGGTTTGCTCGTTGCCCCCCAGCTCAGCCGTCTCATGTTGGGGTTTACCCCAGTGGATGAGAGGGTCGCATCCCTGCGCCTTCGGGTTAGGGAGAGGTCTGACTGTCGTTTCAGCCTACAGGCCGGGCAGTAGTGCAGAGTACCCGGCATTCTTGGCGTCCCTGTCAGGGGTGCTGGATAGTGCCCTTCCCGGGGACTCTATTATTCTGCTGGGGGACTTCAACGCCCACGTGGGGAACGTGGAGAAACCTGGAGAGATGTGATCGGTAGGAATGGCCTACCTGATCTGAATCCGAGTGGTGTTTCGTTATTGGACTTCTGTGTTAGTCACGGATTGTCCATAATGAACACCATGTTCAAGCATAAGGGTGTCCATCAGTGCACTTGGCACCAGGACACCCTAGGCAGGAGGTCGATGATCGACTTTGTTGTCGTATCATCAAACCTTCGGCCGCAAGTTTTGGACACTCGGGTGAAGAGGGGCTGAGCTGTCCACTGATCACCACCTGGTGGTGAGTTGGATCCGCTGGAAGAGGAGAAAGCCGGACAGACTTGGCAGGCCCAAGTGCATAGTGAGGGTCTGCTGGGAACGACTGGCAGAGGCATCGGCCAGGGACGTATTCAACTCCCACCTCCGGGAGAGCTTTGACCAGATTGCGGGGGATGTTGGAGACATAGAGTCCGAGTGGACCGTGTTCTCCGCATCTATTGTCGATGCTGCTGCCCGTAGCTGCGGCCGTAAGGTCTACGGTGCCTGTCGTGGGTTGCTCCAGGGGTATGGAATCGGGGGCCCTTTATTAGGGGCCATCCGGTCTCTGTACAAGCGGAGCAGGAGTTTGGTCCGCATTGCCGGCTTTAAGTTGGACCTGTTCCCAGTGCATGTTGGACTTTGGCAGGGCTGCCTTTTGTCACCGGTCCTGTTCATAACTTTTATGGACAAGATTTCTAGGTGCAGCCAAGGGCCAGAGGGGGTTTGGTTAGGGGACCAGTGGATTTCGTCTCTTCTTTTTGCGGATGACGTGGTCCTGCTGGCCCCCTGTAGCCAAGACCTACAGCATGCGCTGGGGCAGTTCGGAGCCGAGTGTGAAGCGGCTGGTATGAAGATCAGCTCCTCCAAGTCCGAGGCTATGGTTCTCGACCCAAAAAGGGTGGCTTGCCCTTTTCAGGTTGGAGGGCAGTTCCTGCCTCAAGTGGAGGAGTTCAAGTATCTTGGGGTCTTGTTCACGAGTGAAGCAAGAATGGAGTGGGAGATCGACAGACGGATCGGTGCGGCTGCCACAGTGATGGAGTCACTGTTCCGGTCCGTTGTGGTGAAGAGAGAGCTGAGCCGGAAAGCGAAGCTCTCGATTTACCGGTCGGTCTACGTTCCTACCCTCATCTATGGCCATGAACTTTGGGTGACTGTAAGAATGAGATCCCGCATACAAGCGGCTGAAATGAGCTTCCTCCGTAGGGTTGCCCGACAGAGATAGGGCTCGGCCATCCAGAGGGGCTCGGAGTAGAGCCGCTGCTCCTTCACATCGAGAGGAGCCAGTTGAGGTGGCTCGGGCATCTATATCGGATGCCTCCTGGACGCCTTCCTCGGGAGGTGTTCCAGGCACGTCCCACCGGGAGGAGGCCCAGGATACGCTGGAGGGACTATGTCTCTTGGCTGGCCTGAGAACGCCTTGGGCTCCCCCCAGAGGAGCTGGAGGAGGTGTCTGGGCAGAGGGACGTCTGGGCGTCTCTGCTGAGTCTGTTGCCCCCACGACCTGGTCCCGGATAAAGCGGAAGACGACGAGTACGAGTGAACATAATAACAATCTGGTGCTATGAGTTTAATCTTTACTTTTTGTTTGAGCTCAGTTTGTTAACAAATACATCTCAGCAAATAAGAACTAATCTGATTGCTTTTAAGTTCAGCAATTTAGCTTGATCCCCTCCCCCATATTTCACTAAATCTGGATTGAACACTGTTAGTGGTCGGGATGTTATTAATAGAAAAATGGGCTCCAGATAATTTTCTGCTTAAGGCCCCATACAACTTTGAGCCAGTCCTGCTTGTGCTAGTCTATAAAGAGCAGAGTGGCACAAAAGGTATAATATTCCTCACAATAAGCACTTCAAAAACTAATTTTGTTTGTTACGTAAGTCTAAGTAACAAAATCAAAATGATAAATAAACGTTATAGATAATACAATTGTAAAAATCTATATCATTTCTTGTTTGTTGGCTGCTGAGATGGGTATAGAGACCAAACCACCCCATACCCTGATAAGGATTAAGGGGCATAGAAAAAGGATGGATTACATAACCTCTACAGAAATTCAAATGGTGAAAGAGCTTATCATTAATGTCAAAGAACATGACCTTGATAAGTTTTTTGTTTTAGTTTCAGGAAATATGTTGTTTTTCATGATCCTCTTTGATCCACATCTCACTAAGACCTCTGTTTATATTGCCACCTCCCTCTGAGCATTTCCACATATCTGTGAGCCGACCTCACGTAATACCTGCTACCAGCGAGCTATTCTTAGTGATCCAGCACACCAGAAAAGAGGGAGCTCTAACCTAACAGTAGTTGTTGACAAAACAAAACACACCGTAACCAGCAACATGGAAATCCTTTTGGATCTATGGCATCTGTGTTGAGCAGGGATACATATCCAACACCCTGTTGCCTGTATGTGTGCCACCATGTTACCCCTTGATAGGAATAACTGGACATGCAAGGGAGTGACTAAGGCTCATACCACACAATTACTTCAATTAACATGGACCGCATGGCATGCTGTAAGCGTAACAAAACTACTGTGTGGTTGTTGATATTGGAACCAAACAATGGAATGGATTTCACCGTGATTCCCTTCCCATTGCTTCTCGTGCTGCCAAGATTTGGCAGCACCAGAAATATCATAAAACAAACGTCATCTGAATTTAGGCCTACTTTGTATAATTTCTCTCTCCGAGAAGCCATATTAAAGTTAGTTAAAGTATACTAAAACAATTGTAGTGGAAAAATTGTCTTATGCTTTAGGTATGAAAAAGTGATTTTGCTTTAACCAACAGTTATAATAATTGCATGCAAAAGAGCTACCAATGGAAGCTTCCAACCTGTCCTTGTGTGTCATACTTAATCACGCTTACGCGTAACTTAGTCTCTTCACATGCTGACTTATGAGTCCTGATGCTTTGCACTGCACTGCTCATGTGATGAACAGACCGGATGAATTGTATGAACAAAAATTCTTCCATACATCTTCTGATTGGCTCCACAAGGTTTCTCTCTTTTGAAATAATTACGCTGCTGCCCTGCAAGTTAACCTGTCTCAGACACAACTGTTTTTCTCAGTAGATAACTCATCCCCTCATGTTTCCATGTCAAAAGCTGTGGGAATGGAGAGGAGAGATGTGGGGAATTTTGTGTTAAAGTGTACTCTTATTTCTGATTGGGTAGTAACCTCTGACCCAACCATTTGGTTTTCACTAAAACATCAAGTCTATAAAAAGGTTTAAACGTCTGCTTTTCACTGTGCACGCATAGTTCAACTGGTGGACATAACTCACAGTCTGGCTTCAGTTCCTTCCACATTATGGTCAGCCCATAAATATGATGTTGGCCTAATTTTCTGATTGTGGGTCCACGCATCGCATCGCATTGCAAGCTGCTCAGCGTAGAACCACCTGGGGAATCAAATCATGGCTAAAGTTTTTTTCACCCTGCTGGGAGTTATTGCCCTCTTCCTTTTTCATGACATTTTCCACTGGCCCTCCGATTGGTTGAGTGGAACGAAGAGCTTTTATAAGGCCAGTGCAAAATCCTTTGGAGGCACCATGGGTGAAACGGAACTTTGGTATCAATTTGCAAACTTTTCAACTAAAACTACAACAGCAGAAAACTGTTTTATCTGCATGTCACACCATCTCCCCTCTACTAATGTTGCTGTCCCAGGAGAAAAGAAGATTATGGATTGTGTGTCATCCTGTTATAATGCTTCAGATCCCCAGGACATTAATCCCTCTGAGAACATGACAAAGTATGGATTTCAGATGACAACTTTTGAAAAGGATGGACTCACGTGTTCTGTGTGTGCATTACATTGCTCTCTAAAATTGATGTGTCTGGGTAATTACTGTAGCATTTCTGCCAATAAATCAATTTTTCTAAGTGATGGCAGTATCTTGATGAGTTTAAACTAGTCGTGTGTAACTGAACTGACCATTAGAGATGCCTTAATGAATGCATCAAAGCCCGCTTCCGACTCATACTGGATCTGTGGAAATGGTCGCTTCCTGCTAATCACACTGGTTTGTGTGTTCATGTTATGCTGGCCTCCTTTACACCCCTTACACACAGCATAACTCCACCTGTTTCAGCAAGTCGTATTCAGAAACGGAGAACAGCTACTCCACTGGGTAGCTTTGATAGTACCATTTACATTGATTCTATTGGTGTTCCAAGAGGTGTTCCTGATGACTTTAAGGCCAGGAATCAAATTGCAGCAGCGTTTGTATGGTCCACAATGAATAAAAATGTAGATTGGAAAAATTACTTGTATAACAATCAAGAACATTTTGTTAACTGCACTTATGATGCATTGTCTGGATTAGCTGAGCAATTACCTGCAGCCTCTCTCACATCTTGGCAAAACAGGATGGCTTTGGATCTGTTATTAGCTGAGAAAGGTGGTGTTTGCGCCATGTTTGGAGACATGTGTTGTACTTTTATCCCAAATAAAACTGTCTCGGATGGTTCTGTGACTAGAGCAGTGGATGGCCTTAGAAGTCTTATGAATGAATTAGCTGAGAATTCTGGAGTGGACACATCTGCTTTTGATTGGTTTGACTGTTTTTGGAGCATGGAAGGGAGTAATAATCTCTATCATATTTTCAATTTTTGCTGTTTTGGGTTGCTTAGTTCTTTGTGGCTGTTGAGTGATTCCCTGTGTCAGAGGCCTTGTGATGCGGTCCATTGAGAATAGAGTACAATATAACATGTTATTTTTCTCTAAACCTGCCTCGGAGTTCTGCAGAAAACATTGACAATGAGGATGATGAATATTACATTGCTTAAAATGTCCATGATTTATTGAAACATTGATCTTAAAGTGCTGAAGGCCTCTTATCCTTGTGGAGAAGCCTACGTCATGCTGACATGATTTGCATTGTGTTTTTTTGTACAAATATCTTTTTCTGGTTTGTCAATTTTTCTTTTGTTTTATTGTGATTAATGAATAATCAAAAGAGTGGAAATGTAGTGGAAAAATTGTCTTATGCTTTATGCTTTAGGTATGAAGAAATGATTTTGTGTTAACCAACAGCTGCATGCAAAAGAGTTAATTAAAATGTTCTCATAACCTTGTTGAATCTGTTCTGAGATTTGTAGAAGAAAGGAGTAAAAACTGCCAGAGCAGTTTCAGACAGGAGGTGATGGCCTTGTGAAAACAACACTCTATTGTCTCTAACTAGGGAGTTGTTTTTGCAGAAGTTGTTTCTTATTAGGCTTTGTAATGTATAAAGGAGCACTGAAGACTGCCTTCACTGAACTGTATTTTGTGCCTTTCAAACGCAGTGAGCCTTTGAAATAAACACTCTGAAGACCGGTCTTGGGAGAAATCGATTTATTGGAGTAGTATCTCACTCTATTGATAATAGATTTCCATAGCACAATATACTAAAACAATCTTCTTGTGTAAAGTCAAGTCAAGTTTATTTATATAGGGCTTTTCAGCAACAAGGCACTCAAGGCGCTGTACATAAGGAAAAACATTACAATGATACAGAAAATCAAACAACAGAGGTACTTAAAAAAATAAAGAGAAAAGAATGATGAATAAGAAAACAAAATGAAAATTGGACTGAAAACATAACTAATAATGTTTAGATAACACATTCAAAGGCCACTCTAAGCAAATAAGTTTTTAATCTTGATTTAAAGCAACTTAGGGTTTTGCGGTTTTACAGTTTTCTGGGAGTTTATTCCAGATTAGTGGAGCATAAGAACTAAAAGCTGCTTCTCCATGTTTGGTTCTGGTTCTGGGTGTGCAGAGTAGATTTGAGCCAGAAGACCTGAGAGGTCTGGGTGGTTGATACACTGACAACAAGTCTGCAATGTATTTTGGTGCTAAGCCATTCAGGGATTTATAGACTAACAGAAGTATTTTAAAGTCTATTCTCTGAACTACAGGGAGCCAGTGTAAGGACTTTAGAACCGGGGTGATGTGCTCCACTTTCTTAGTTCTAGTGAGGACAGGGGCAGCAGTCCTCACTAAAATACAGTTACCAGTAATTATGTAATATTTTACTTGTGCGACAGGTTATACTACTGGAGGCAGTTTACACTGGAATTAACAGTATCGTTCTTAACATCAGTAATGGATGCAACTTGATAATGAGGCTACTTCCATAAGTGCACAACTATTGAAGGTCTTATTGAACCCCCCTATGTTACGGGCCTGTGCTGAGAGGTCTTTTTGATTCTATGTGGTTTGTGTGTGATAATATATATATAATGTAAGAGCTATAAGAGGCTAATGGGGCTGTATTTATGGTCTGTAGTGTCTTAATAGGCCACCATAATAATACAGTAAAGTATGGTGGACTATTTTTGAAAGAGGTTTTGAAACTGAACTTGTAATACTGAACAGGACTATTTAAAGGATGTAAAAAGAATTTTTGTATTAAATCTAAGCAATGTTTACTGAATTTTTTATCAATTTACCTTTTTTATATTTTATAGTACAAAAGTAAAAAGATAGGGTACGCAAACTTAAAACAGAGAAATTAGTATAAATCTAAATGTACAGTACAGACCAAACGTTTGGACATACCTTTTCATTCAAAGAGTTTTCTTTATTTTCATGACTATGAATATTGTAGCCTCACACTGAATGAATTAACACATGTGGAATTATATACTTAACAAAAAAGTGTGAAATAACTGAAAATATGTCTTATATTCTAGGTTCTTCAAAGTAGCCACCTTTTGCTTTGATTACTGCTCTGCACACTCTTGGCATTCTGTTGATGAGCTTCAAGAGGTAGTCACCTGAAATGGTTTTCCAACAGTCTTGAAGGAGTTCCCAGAGGTGCTTAGCACTTGTTGGCCCTTTTGCCTTCACTCTGCGGTCCAGCTCACCGCAAACCATCTCGATTGGGTTCAGGTCCGGTGACTGTGGAGGCCAGGTCATCTGGCGCAGCACCCCATCACTCTCCTTCTTGGTCAAATAGCCCTCACACAGCCTGGAGGTGTGTTTGGGGTCATTGTCCTGTTGAAAAATACATGATGGTCCAACTAAACGCAAACCGGATGGAATAGCATGCCGCTGCAAGATGCTGTGGTAGCCATGCTGGTTCAGTATGCCTTCAATTTTGAATAAATCCCAACAGTGTCACCAGCAAAGCACCCCCACACCATCACACCTCCTCCTCCATGGGATCCAGGCATGTAGAGTCCATCTGTTCAACTCTTCTGCGCCGCACAAAGACACGGTGGTTGGAACCAAAGATTTCAAACTTGGACTCATCAGACTAAAGCACAGATTTCCAGTGGTCTAATGTCCATTAATTGTGTTCTTTAGCCCAAACAAGTCTCTTCTGCTTGTTGCCTGTCCTCAGCAGTGGTTTCCTAGCAGCTATTTTACCATGAAGGCCTGATTCACACAGTCTCCTCTTAACAGTTGTTCTAGAGATGTGTCTGCTGCTAGACCTCTGTGTGGCATTGACCTGTTCTCTAATCTGAGCTGCAGTTAACCTGGGATTTCTGAGGCTGGTGACTCGGATGAACTTATTGTCCGCAGCAGAAGTGACTCTTGGTCTTCCTCTCCTGGGGCGGTCCTCATGTGAGCCAGTTTCTTTGTAGCGGTTGATGGTTTTTACGACTGCACTTGGGGACACTTTCAAAGTTTTCCCAATTGTTCGGACTGACTGACCTTCATTTCTTAAAGTAACAATGGCCACTCGTTTTTCTTTACTTAGCTGCTTTTTTCTTGCCATAATACAAATTCTGACAGTCTATTCAGTAGGACTATCAGCTGTGTACTGTATCCACCTCCTGCACAACACAACTGATGGTCCCAACCCCATTTATAAGGCTTGAAATCCCACTTATTAAACCTGACAGGGCACACCTGTGAAGTGAAAACCATTTCAGGTGACTATCTCTTGAAGCTCATCAACAGAATGCCAAGAGTGTGCGGAGCAGTAATCAAAGCAAAAGGTGGCTACTTTGAAGAACCTAGAATATAAGACACATTTTCAGTTGTGTCACACTTTTTTGTTCAGTATATAATTCCACATGTGTTAATTCATAGTTTTGATGCCTTCAGTGTGAAGCTGCAATATTCATAGTCATGAAAATAAAGAAAACTCTTTGAATGAGAAGGTGTGTTCAAACGTTTGGTCAGTACTGTATGTCTTATTAAAATCAGTAAAAATACAGTTATATACCTTTTTTATATTGTGAGTAAAGCAACATAGTAATGGAAACGGCTGAACTAGTACTGATTGTAGTAGACAAGATGTCTACTTCTTTTTCTGTGAGAAGATTTATTCAAGAAAGGAAAAGAAATTAGTTTAAAAAACCCACAAAGGAACCCACAAGGTAGTTAAGTGAATTTACTAATCAGGGGTCTCATGCCCAAAGACTTGGATGGATTTCCCACTGAAGTGCAGCATTTGCTTAAACTTAAAAAGGCAACATATGCACCAACAAAACCAGATACAATAGAGGGTGTGTATACATGATTCCAAGAGCGTTTCCATTCCAGTCACCATAGATTTGAGCGGTTTGACACAGCCCATTTATTAATGCAAATAGAAAACAAAACTATGATAAAATATTTTGCAGAAGAAAGGCACAGTGGTGGCACAGGGGTAAACCACGCAACCCATATTCAGAGGCTTTGGTCCTCAATGCAGCTGTTGCAGGTTCAACTCCCCAGTGACTTTTATTGCATGTCTTACCCCTCTCTCCACCCCTTTCCTGTCAGCTTGCTGTCGAGGAAATTAGAAAAATGAAGACCACTAGTGCAGTAAAAAAAAAACATAGAAAATAATGCAGAAGAAGATGAACTTCCTCTTCACAAGAAGAAGAGGAAGTTCATTGAATGGAGTTAGAGAAGCTCTTAAATAGGTGTATAAAACAGACGTGACAACTGGTTATATTTTAAGTAAAAAGTACAAGTCTCATCCATTACTGTTTCACAATTGTGTTCAAAATAAGAGCAATTTATTTAATGAAAGTGAACAAAGCTTAAATTCCTTGTAACAGCTTTCATTTCCATGTACACAGATGCATAGAGAAACCCAGAAACCCACGAGGAAAATCTTACAGAGAACTAACGGGAATAAATCTAAAAGTACAAAGAACACAAGAATTAACTAAGAAACTAAACACAAAGAAATGAACTAAAATGGTAGCACCTTAGATAGCATAAAATGAAGAAAACAGAGACACCAAAGAAACCCATGCATCCAAACTTCTAAGGATCATATCACAAAGGCACTCAGATACTTGGTAGGATACTCTAAAACTGTATCTTAACCTCCAAATCACAGGAAGTTACTCTAATTACTAATAATGATTCTGTGAAGACAAGGTGGTATTTGAGGGTGCCCACACTCGAGCCTCTATTTGCATGTATTTTGATTGTTTCCTTAATGTTTATTATGTTCTTTGGATCTTGCCTTCTTCAGTTCATTTTCTGTGCTTATTATTGTTAGGTGTTTACTTATTAAATTATTTTGCAGTTTATTCCAGCAGTATTTTTACATTTAAAATTTTTCCTGTTAGATCTATGTTTATCTTTTCCCTTTGATGTGTAGCTTCCTTGTATCTCTGTTCAGCTTATCTGTGTTAATTAGTCTTCCACCTTCAGCTTCTCTGCCACAGCTGCTCCACATCTCATCTGATTGAACTTCTGGTTTGCTTGCCATTTTTCCTCCCCTACCTCAGTATATAAGCTAATGTTTTCTTTATTTTTCTCTGCTGGATTATTCTGTTGACTTCCATTGCTCTCCCATGTTACATGCCAGTTTTCCTTCCTGTGTTCTACATCCTGTTCCCTCATGGTGAGCTTTAAGTTTTGTCTTTATGTTCATGAAATACTTTACTCACCGTGCTGCTCCCACATTTCTGTCTGTGTTTTGGGACAGCTTCTCATTCACAAATCATGACAGTTGAGGGCCTTCATGGTATTCAGAGAAGCCCCAAAGCGGCCCTATAGGAACAACAATATAACGTGTAATAATACATTAATAAAATGAGTTATGTCACCAATTTTTAAAAATAAAATAAAACAATTAAAATGAATTGTCTCTGTAATATAATGATGTGAAATAAGCGTGAGTTGAGTTTTCTGTCTGAGATCAGCACTTTACCGTGATTTTGTTTTAGGGGAAAAATAAGCCAACCAGAAACCAGTCTGACTGGGACTGGGCAGGGCTTATTTACTTTTGAGATATTCTGTTTTTTGTCTGAGTGACTTCAACATTAAACTGAATAATGATGTGAATTATGATTTGATTCCTGTAAATTCTGGTTTAATTAGCCAGTCAAATTTTGTTTTGCAATCAGTGGGCATTTTCTTCACCATTCCAAGTTCTAGGTTGCTTTATGACGGCTGTTGTTGGAGAAAAACCTGTTGAATCATAGACTCTCCAAGATACTGTAATCGTAATCAGGAGGATACAGACTTGTTACACATTGTTCATTTTTCCACTTTTTCAAGACGATTAAATCATAAAAACCTGTGTGCATATGCTGCATTGTGCTAGATCTTTCAGCTGTTTTCTGAGTTAGCAGCTGGAAAGGATGAACTCAACTCATAGCCATAGGTGGAGTACTATTACGTAAGACACGTGTCAAAAAGGAAAGCTCTTATTGATCACTCCTTTGTCATCTTATTGAGAAATATAATGATTAATCATCATGAACATTTTACATATTATTACTACTTAATTTTTAATGACATATTATACTGTCTCATCCACATAATGTATGTACTGCTGTTTAATAACCTAATTTATTAAGATTTTATTTTCAAGAGGTTAGAAAGGCTTGGAAGGGCAAAGCTGTCCATGTCCTTTTGTCCAGAATTGGACCATAAGAGTTGTTTTACTGGGACATTAACAGGACAAGCTCCAATATGGAACTTGAGAGTGAGGTAGGTTTAATTATTAAGTAATATAATTCTTCACTCATTTTGCACTATAAAGCATTTTAAAGTTAATATAGTAAACTAAATATTATTAATTTACTTGCCCCAAGGTGATAAATGCCTACTTTTACAAAATTGTAGAGACGCATAAAAGCAAAGGAAGTATGTAGGCACAAAAAACAAATATATTTCAATCTGATGATACAATCCAAATTAATAAACTGGTTCTGTGTGAACCCTGCATTGTTTGATGTGGTGCAGAGTGCTATTTATGAGCCAAACCACTGCATATTTACAGTTGGACCCATATTGGACCCTGCAGGGAATGCTGTTTCCAAAGTTCAATAATGTTTGGAGTCTGTCAGGTAACAATGGCCTACATAATCAATTAGAACTTCTGAAAGTGGATTTGCTCACTTCTTACTTCTTCATACAGGGCTTGGACAATGAAACTGAAACACCTGGTTTTAGACCACAATAATTTATTAGTATAGTGTAGAGCCTCCTTTTGCGGCCAATACAGTGTCAATTCGTCTTGGGAATGACATATACAAGTTCTGCACAGTGGTCAGAGGGATTTTAAGCCATTCCTCTAGCAGGATAGTGGCCAGGTCACTACGTGTTACTGGTGGAATAAAACGTTTCCTGACTTGCTCCTCCAAAACACCCCAAAGTGGCTCAATAGTATTAAGATCTGGTGACTGTGCAGGCCATGGGAGATGTTCAACTTCACTTTCATGTTCATCAAACCAATCTTTCACCAGTCTTGCTGTGTGTATGGGTGCATTGTCATCCTGATACACGGCACCGCCTTCAGGATACAATGTTTGAACCATTGGATCCACATGGTCCTCAAGAATGGTTCGGTAGTCCTTGGCAGTGACGCGCCCATCTAGCACAAGTATTGGGCCAAGGGAATGCCATGATATGGCAGCCCACACCATTGCTGATGCACCCCCATGCTTCACTCTGGGCATGCAACAGCCTGGGTGGTACGCTTCTTTGGCGCTTCTCCACACCGTAACGCTCCCCGATGTGGGGAAAACAGTAAAGGTGTCATAATGGTTTTTAACGGATTTGACCCACATGCAGAAAGCAATTCAGGAGACAGAGTTTTACGGTAAGGTGTTTATTTACAGTGTAGTGACGTGGGCAGGGAAAGTGGAACCGCGAAACCAACTGTAAAAGAGAGACCAAATAGTTGTTTACCCGTGAGACAGATGATGGTGGATAATGGTGTGCCAGGATGATAAGATGGTCCAGGGTTTTCAGAAGTAGGTACAGTGGAAGGAGGAGGGTGGACAGGGTTCTTGAATGGTATACAAGGAGCGAAGAATACAGGAGGCTGCCAACCAGTGAGGTCCAAGAGGTTTGCGTCTTTGTTCATGGAGCTTGATAGCTTCTTTCCAGAAGTGGTAAATCCAGGCAGAGTTCCCCACGAAAAGACAAGGTCAGGTTCTGGTAATCCTGCAAGGTAACAAGTACAAATTACTAAGAGTCAAGGCAAGGAACAAGACAAGGTAATGTGGCTTGAGCTGTACCACTAAGGGACAACACTCTGGCAGTGAGCCTCCTCCTAATATACTCCTCAGGAGGTGATCAAAGGAATGATGAACACCTGTCACCTCTCCTCCAGGTTCCATGCCATCTAGGGGCTAAGCACAGTAACAGCACCAAACAAACAGACAAAGCACAGATCCTGACAAAAGGTGGACTCATCAGAGAACAATACATGTTTCACATTGTCCACAGCCCAAGATTTGCGCTCCTTGCACCATTGAAACCGACGTTTGGCATTGGCATGATTGACCAAAGGTTTGGCTATAGCAGGCCGGCCGTGTATATTGACCCTGTGGAGGTCCCGACGGACAGTTCTGGTGGAGAGTTGAGGTGCACATTTAATTCTGCCGTGATTTGGGCAGCCATGGTTTTATGTTTTTTGGATACAATCCGGGTTAGCACCCGAACATCCCTTTCAGACAGCTTCCTCTTGCGTCCACAATTAATCCTGTTGGATCTAGAATTGTGCCGCTCAAGGTAGCAGCAGGTTGGAGTAGCTTTGTTACTTTTGATTCTGATTTATTCTTTTTTTGGGAACTATTCCTCTTGTGGTGGATACAGTTGAATTTTTTGGGATGACTGTCCAGTCCGGTGTCGGATGCTGTGCAGCTTGGAGGATTTTTTTTAATACTTTCTATTTTTGGACATTTGTTATGTTGCATTGCCATGGCCACGGGGTTGTTTCTTACAACTGGGTGCAGCTGATTAATATCTCAAAAGCTCAAGTAATACTTCAACTACAACCCCAAATCCCTGATGAGTTGAAAAGGAGACGCCGTGGATGCAGAGCAGGAGCTAAGAGAAGAGAGAGAAGGAGGAAGTTCAAACCATCTCTTCCGTCGATTATGATGGGCAATGTGAGATCGTTGGGAAACAAGTTGGATGAACTCCAAGCCCTACAAAGGACCCAGCCAGAGTACCAGGCATGCAGTATTATGTGTTTTACTGAGACATGGCTGCAGGATCATATCCCCGACTCCAGCGTCTCTCTGCCGGGCTTTTTAACCATACGAGCAGACAGAGATTTAAAGAGGAGCGGCAAATGTAAAGGAGGTGGACTGGCAGTACTTGTGAACAACAGATGGTGTAATCCAGGACATGTAACTGTGAAGTGTCATCTCTGCAGTCCAGATATTGAACTGTTGGCAGTAAGTTTTCGTCCATATTATTTACCCAGAGAGTTCACCAGTGTTATTTTGGCAACAGTTTACGTTCCACCTTCCGCTGTAGCCAACACTGCATGTGATGCCATCAGCACAGTTGTTGCTAAACTACAGCCACACACCCCAATGCGTTTGAGGCAATATCTTATTTTTAAGCATGCTTCACTCTTTGCTACACTTCCAAATTTTCAGCAGTTTGGCCGCTGCTCTACTAGAGAAAACAAAATGTTGGATTTGCTTTATGCAAATGTCAAGGACTCATAAGTCTTTAAAGCAAGACCTCCTTTAGGCAAAGATCACAATTTGGTTTGTTTTCTTCTTGAAATATAAGCCTCTTGTTCAGAGGCAACCTGTAATAAAAAGAACTGTAAGAAGATGGTCACAGGAAGTTGAAGAAGCCCTGAAAGGTTGTTTTGAGGCTACAGACTGGGATGCACTGTGCCAGCCACATGGAGATGACATCAATGCCGTGACTGAGTGTGTCATAGACTATATAAACTTCTGTGTGGATAACACCATCCCCACTAGAATGGGGAGATGCTACCTCAACCCTGGATCACCAGTGACCTGAAGGACCTGCTTAACAAGAAAAAAAGAGCCTTCAGAGAGGGAGACAGAGAATTATTGAGGAGTATACAGAAGCAACTTAAAGTCAAGATAAGAGACAGTAAGGAGGTGTACAAGAAGAAGCTGGAGAGCAAGCTCCAGCAAAACAATATCAGAGATGTGTGGACAGGGATGAAGAAGATCACAGGCTTCAAGCAGAAGGATGATCAGACCGATGGAGGTCTGGACAGAACCAATTAACTGAACAACATTCTTCAATAGGTTCTTAGGGTTTGAAAACTTTTGTATTGTTTATCACTCATGTCTGCTCTAAGTGCTTTTCCCTCCTACATGCCACAGAAAGGGATATGTGGGAGGCGAGTTAGTTATGAGTACACTCAGGCGTCAAATATATTTTCATTTACAACATGTCATCATAGGAGTAGTGGTCTTTATTTTGTAGCTCGGTAAAATAAACCTTTCTGTGTCTTCATAGTCATCTTTGGGTTTGGGTTCAGTGTGGTGTCATGACAGTTAGGTAAAAATATCCGAGATTTCCTCCTCAGAGTTAGTTTTGCTGTCAAAGCGGGAGAAAAGAATTTGGCTGACCCTTGCTGTCCAGGCAAAGGAGTGCCTAGTAGCCACCAAATGTTAAGAAATTAAGGATAATATTATCATGGCGCATGTTTGACTGTCTCTCTGTTGCAGACATCGCCAGTCCATCATCCAGGGAAAGGTTATGTGCAATGTGTAGAGATCTTCCCTGTATGTTTCCTATGTGTCTCTCACTGTGGTGTGTGTGCAGTGAGGCAAATGACCTTATGATTTCTAACTTTCAGGCAATGCAATGGCCTTAAGTAGATTCTGAAATAACGTTGCACTGCCCAAGAGATTGTGCCCTTGTAAAAACAGTGTTCTTCAACCACCTCTTCAATCACTCGCCAGTGATCAGCTTACAGTTCTTTGTCTTGTGGTGGTGCGCTGTCCTCACACCTTTCGGTCCGTGGAATATCCAGTTGGAAGATGACTTGTGTCCTGGAAGCCAGATGAAGCTGGGGAAGCTGGAGCTTTCCTGCAGCTTTCCTGGGTGACTAGTAGGATCTGACATGGGCCATTCCAGCGCTGGAGGGTGGAAGTGGCTGTTTCTGGTAATGCAGCCTTCACAGTCTGTGAAACTTGAAAAAACACAGTGGACAGGTTTTGACAGTAAAACAACATCCTACCTTCACACAAAGATGTGGAAGAAAATGATCTTGGCAATATGTCCATGTTACTTTATTCTGACATTCTCCTCTTCTGGCGCAGGCTCCAACCCATGTGACAATCCAGCAAAAGGTTTAAACAAGAATGTTGTAGTAACCAAGATCACATTACATAGAACCAAATAAATGAATTCTGACATAACTATGTGTCTCTATGAATTTAACGAAAGCAACATAAATAAAATCCAGATGTTTTTAACTGCAATTCAGTTCCATTAACAACAAAACACAAACTTCAGTCATTGTACAGTTCATCAATATCTTACTTAGAATTAAGTCACATATCATCCTGATTTGTCTTGTATGAAGATAAGTATTAGATTAATGGAAATCCAATGTAATTTTGACACATACACTACAAATTTAATCTAATAAATAATTCCTGTCAAGTATGAAATCATAACTCTGATTCTTTATCAAAAATATATTCCTTACTTTTGGCATATCTTGAACTGTCAGTTAGCTTAATGGCACCAGGGAAAACTTTCAATCTAATAAATCACCAATGATTCTGGATGCAAAACTAATTCTTCAAATTACATGTCCTTCTCAAAATATTAGCATAACCTAATCATCTGAATCAACGAGTTAACTCTAAACACAGTGGACTGAGTCTCGAGTAGAAACATCCAGAGCCACCGGCGTGTGCAGGAAATGGGCTACAGGTGCCGCATTCCCCAGGTCAAGCCACTTTTGAACCAGAAACAGTGGCAGAAGCGCCTGACCTGGGCTACAGAGAAGTAGCACTGGACTGTTACTCTGTGGTCCAAAGTACTTTTTTCGGATGAAAGCAAATTCTGCATGTCATTCGGAAATCAAGGTGCCAGAGTTTGGAGGAAGACTGGGGAAAAGGAAATGCCAGAAGTCCAGTGTCAAGTACCCACAGTCAGTGATGGTCTGGGGTGCCGTGTCAGCTGCTGGTGTTGGTCCACTGTGTTTTATCAAGGGCAGGGTCAATGCAGCTAGCTATCAGGCGATTTTGGAGCACTTAATGCTTCCATCTGCTGAAAAGCTTTATGGAGATGAAGATTTCATTTTTCAGCGCGACCTGGCACCTGCTCACAGTGCCAAAACCACTATTAAATGGTTTACTGACCATGGTATAACTGTGCTCAATTGGCCTGCCAACTCTCCTGACCTGAACCCCATAGAGAATCTGTGGGATATTGTGAAGAGAACGTTGAGAGACTCAAGACCCAACACTCTGGATGAGCTAAAGGCCGCTATCGAAGCATCCTGGGCCTCCATAAGACCTCAGCAGTGCCACAGGCTGATTGCCTCCATGCCACGCCGCATTGAAGCAGTCACTTCTGCAAAAGGATCCCCGACCAAGTATTGAGTGCATAACTGTACATGATTATTTGAAGGTTGACGTTTTTTGTATTAAAAAAAAATTTCTTTTATTGGTCGGATGAAAAAGAAAACACAGGACTAGCAGAATCTTGCTATGATGCTTCCAAAATGCTCGGTCCTCCAAACACACACAACAGCACTCACACAGTTAGTATTTTGACATACTGGTCCTTCTCAAAATATTAGCATATTGTGATAAAGTTCATTATTTTCCATAATGTCATGATGAAAATTTAACATTCATATATTTTAGATACATTGCACACTAACTGAAATATTTCAGGTCTTTTATTGTCTTAATACGGATGATTTTGGCATACAGCTCATGAAAACCCAAAATTCCTATCTCACAAAATTAGCATATTGTGATAAAGTTCATTATTTTCCATAATGTCATGATGAAAATTTAACATTCATATATTTTAGATTCATTGCACACTAACTGAACTATTTCAGGTCTTTTATTGTCTTAATACGGATGATTTTGGCATACAGCTCATGAAAACCCAAAATTCCTATCTCACAAAATTAGCATATCATTAAAAGGGTCTCTAAACGAGCTATGAACCTAATCATCTGAATCAACGAGTTAACTCTAAACACCTGCAAAAGATTCCTGGGGCCTTTAAAACTCCCAGCCTGGTTCATCACTCAAAACTCCAATCATGGGTAAGACTGCCGACCTGACTGCTGTCCAGAAGGCCACTATTGACACCCTCAAGCAAGAGGGTAAGACACAGAAAGAAATTTCTGTACGAATAGGCTGTTCCCAGAGTGCTGTATCAAGGCACCTCAGTGGGAAGTCTGTGGGAAGGAAAAAGTGTGGCAGAAAACTCTGCACAACGAGAAGAGGTGACCGGACCCTGAGGAAGATTGTGGAGAAGGGCCGATTCCAGACCTTGGGGGACCTGCGGAAGCAGTGGACTGAGAGTGGAGTAGAAACATCCAGAGCCACCGTGCACAGGTGTGTGCAGGAAATGGGCTACAGGTGCCGCATTCCCCAGACCTGGGCTACAGAGAAGCAGCACTGGACTGTTGCTCAGTGGTCCAAAGTACTTTTTTCGGATGAAAGCAAATTCTGCATGTCATTCAGAAATCAAGGTGCCAGAGTCTGGAGGAAGACTGGGGAGAAGGAAATGCCAAAATGCCAGAAGTCCAGTGTCAAGTACCCACAATCAGTGATGGTCTGGGGTGCCATGTCAGCTGCTGGTGTTGGTCCACTGTGTTTTATCAAAGGCAGGGTCAATGCAGCTAGCTATCTGGAGATTTTGGAGCACTTCATGCTTCCATCTGCTGAAAAGCTTTATGGAGATGAAGATTTCATTTTTCAGCACGATCTGGCACCTGCTCACAGTGCCAAAACCACTGGTAAATGGTTTACTGACCATGGTATCACTGTGCTCAATTGGCCTGCCAACTCTCCTGACCTGAACCCCATAGAGAATCTGTGGGATATTGTGAAGAGAACGTTGAGAGACTCAAGACCCAACACTCTGGCTGAGCTAAAGGCCGCTATTGAAGCATCCTGGGCCTCCATAAGACCTCAGCAGTGACACAGGCTGATTGCCTCCATGCCACGCCGCACTGAAGCAGTCATTTCTGCCAAAGGATTCCCGACCAAGTATTGAGTGCATAACTGTACATGATTATTTGAAGGTTGAGGTTTTTTGTATTAAAAACACTTTTCTTTTATTGGTCGGATGAAATATGCTAATTTTGTGAGATAGGAATTTTGGGTTTTCATGAGCTGTATGCCAAAATCATCCGTATTAAGACAATAAAAGACCTGAAATATTTCAGTTAGTGTGCAATGAATCTAAAATATATGAATGTTAAATTTTCATCATGACATTATGGAAAATAATGAACTTTATCACAATATGCTAATATTTTGAGAAGGACCTGTATGTATGTCCCTTCAGCAATATGTATGGTCGACCTAGCTTAGTTTATGAGCTCCCTTACTATGCAACATTTAATTTCATTTCCTTCCGGCGAAATGCTACCAACCAAATTATCCAGTTCCCTTACGACGGAATTACCTAGTCGTTTCTGGTCTCCTTGCGCGAAATCCTACCTAAATTTATCGCTATTTCCTTCCGGCGAAATAAAACCGACCCAATTGCTGTCTCCTTACGGCGAGACACTACGAACGACTTTTTCTTATCTTAGCGCTTAGAAAAATTAGGGTTCATGTGTCTTGATTTTAAACAGAGAGGGAGTGAGGACTTGGTACGAACAGCCCTTAGATGTTGCTGATAAAAGCATAACTCACTCGTCTCCCCCATATCCATTTCTGTGGCATGTAGGAGGGAAAAGCACTTAGAGCAGACTTGAGTGATAAACAATACAAAAGTTTTCAAACCCTAACAGTCTCTAAGGATGGGAAAAACAGCTGCATCGTAAACAGGTCATAAACACCATTATCTTTTAACAACACACTTCCACAGTCTCCTCCAATCTTAGGATCTGTGCGTTGTCCGTTCAGCACGATCAGCCTTCATCTTTTATGACCTCCTCAGCTGCGGACTGCTTCCCCCTCAGCTGCACTTTTGATGGTTGCCTGCAGACAACTCATACATCCTTTATTCACACAAACATCATGAAAGGTTATAAAATCAAATAGTCAAATGAAACAGAAGGAAAAATATAAGATAAAAGATATAAACTATATACAATTATTCCAACAATTCCCCACTGTTTGTCTTATATTTGCTCATATTCTCATATCACTTAAACAGCCACTTCTTTCGGATTTTTTTTAACTGTAAGATTATTTTCATGTGTACAAAGACAATTATGGTCAGAGGTACTTACTGACATTTAAATCACAGATTCATATAGATATGGATCTGGGTACAGGTCAGAAAAGTGGTCAGTCGCATCCTCATCATCTTCATCATCCTGCTGTTTAAATAACGGATAGAGTTGGGTAACTTTGTCTTCCATAGGAGAAATAGCTGTGGTGATAAGACGGTTAAGCAGAGAACGAAGGCAGGGAATACAACAACATCCACACAATGTCAAAATTGCAGCAAACCCTGCAAAGGAAATTATTACTGATGATACTAAAATTTTATACTTCCCAAACACATCCAGCCAGGAGTCCCACATCGAGGTGTCTACTCCAGAATGCTCCTTCATTTTGCCATTTAGAGATCTCAAACCTTCTATGGCTTTAGTTAGGCTGCCATCAGCAGTGGTGTTGGGTATGAATGTGTAGCATTCTTCTCCAAAAATGACACAAACTCCTCCTTTTTCAGCTAACAACATGTCCAAAGCAATTCTATTCTGGAATGCCATCAGGGAAGTTGAAGCCAATTAGTCATGACAGTTTCAAACCCGCTTTGTCCAATTTCCTAGTTTTTGCACATTGTAGTGAATATAGTTGATCCTGTCTACATTTTTGTTCATTGTACACCACTTACACATACTTGATTCAAATCTTGCAGCTACTTGATCAGTTAATTTATCTTCATCTATAGCATCTATGTACGTAGAGTCTCCCTCAGTCTGCCAAGCTACTGCTCTGCACTTTCTATTACGCCAATCGTGTGGGTTTACACTAGATAGTCCATCTGTTACTTCATCTACTAACATAGAAAATACTAAAACTGGTAACAATAAAGTAATTAGAGCACAGAGTCCCGTTACATTTGAAGGCAATCGATCAAACAACCTGTCGTCACCACACCACCACCAAATGTCTCCTCTAGAGACTGGTTTAAAATACTTATTTAATTTTACAATTGTAGTACACCATACTGCAATGAGATTTCCCAATTTATTGCCTCTCTCTGTCATATTTATACATGTGTAGTTTCCAGTGGTGACCCGTTTATGGAATACTGTTTTGTTTTTATCTGCTGTAGTTACAGGAAAAACAGAATCCCAGTGCTGACACATTTCATTAGGATTAGTTTGATTCATTACTTCCATCACACAGGGTTGTGGTATCACAGCTGGAATTATTTGTAACAAAGGCCTGGGACCCATACACACAACACAATCTCTTTTAGTCATGTTAGCCGCTTGCTCTACCATCAATGACCAGTTATTATTTGTTCCTGATACTCCAGTAATAACCTGGAACTAGTCATCTGTGGTTAAGTTTCCTAACATAATTTTTACTCTCTTCGCTTTGTTACCTGGATTGCATTATCAGCTTTATGGAGCTTAAACAACTTCTTTTGATGACTAGCATAATCAGTAGTGCCCCACTCTGGTGTCCAATTGTTTCCTTCATCAGCTACTATCGTGGACCATGAGGTGTCTCTTCTGTCATTAGTTAAGTACCATTTATAACTTCTATAATCCTGCCCTTTCATTCCTCATTTGGTCAAGCTAATGAGTGGATCAGCACCACAGCTATGGTTTTAGATTTCACGCACACTTGAATGCCATAAGTATAAGAAGTTTGTTTAGTACACATAGTTAGGTTATCTTGACTGGTTCCCAGAAGTACCAGAAAAATTAAAAAATCAATATGAGAAAAGAAAAAAAAAAATACCCAGCAACGAAAAGCATTGTTCATCCATCTAAAAGTCATTTTGGCTGAAATTTTGACTCCTCTAAGTGGTTCCAGTGTCTTAATTTTCTTCACTGACTTTCGGGTCTCTCCAGCCTCTAAATGTCTGGGTCCACCCTATTATCAGTCTGTAAATCACCTCCCCTGGCGGAGCTTTCAACCAAAATTACCTTTTTACAATGTATAAGGTGTATCCAGATTGATCTCTAAGCTATTTTTACTGCTGTAGGAGTGGTTAGTAATACCTAATATGGGTCCTCCCACTTAGGTGAAATACCAATGTTTCTTTTCTACACTCCTTATAATACCCAGTCTCCTGGTTCCACTAGTTGGTTTTCCTGCTGGGAAATAGAACATTCCTCAATAGTTTGAATTTGTTTCTGTTGCTTTTCTAACATACTCCTCATATAATCAGCTAGGTTAGTTTCTTCATCTAACTCCCACTTATTTTGTAACTGTGGTAATCTGTATGGTCTTCCAAATAACGTTTCATAGGGTGTTAGCCCTGAAGGTGCTTGTAATGTTTAGTTGGAAATAGTTCTATTCGTTTAGAAAATGCGTCTATAATGACTAAACAGAACTTTTTCCCTTCACTGTGATTTAGCTCAATAAAATCCGGTTGAATTGTTTGAAAATGGTATTTTGGTTTTGGAAATTGTCCCCTTTGTGCTCTTAAATTTCCTTGTGGATTATGTTTTGCACATGTTAAACATGTTTTGCAAAATTTTTTTTAAATAAGAATTAAGAATTAAATCCATATGTTATGTAATATTAATATATATCTGTACTACCCTTTTTAAGCAAAACAAAGTATACATCAAAACTTTCTTGTTCAGTCAGCTCATCAAGATTATGAGCCTACTTTCAAATGTGCTTTCCAGGTTTTGGCAGCAGCAGAGCTCTGTTTACAGACCGGTCTGGCTTCTACACGAACCAGGGGCTTTATATAGACAGTCAAGGTATCAATTCCCTGAACTTTCAGACTGATTATCTGAGATTATTTATACTATTAAATAACATTTTACTAAATACATTTTCTGTTTGTGCTGTAGATATCTAATATGAGTTTACCTGATTATTATGATAGTAAAAGAAAAATACATGTGTTAATCAGTCAGTCAGTCAGTCTTTTTCTGGAAAGGTCACCAGTCCATTGCGGATGGACTGGCCGACCCGTGTTAATCAGTGTTTAGTAATTATTGTAAATTAACTATGCAGTTGTAAAGCAAAGACTCTGGCCTGATGCAGGTTGATAACTTCTTGAACGGCACAATTCTTCTAGAATCCTGCCGCTTAAGGGGCCAGCAGGTTGGAGTGGCTCTGTTACTTTTTATTCTGATTATTTCTTTTTAACAACACAAATTCCTCTTGTGGTGGATAAAATTGATATTTTTTGGTCGATTATTCTCTCCGGTGTCGGATGCTGTGCAGCTGTAAGGATTTTAGCAGATACCTTTTCACTTTTGGACATTTGTTATAATGTGCCACCATGGCAACAGGGTTGTTTTTTGTACAGCCGGGAATAGCTGAATAATATCGCAAAGCTCAAATAATACATCAACTACAACCCCAAATCCCTGATGAGTTGAAATGGAGCCACCATGGATGCAGAGCAGGAGCAAAGAGAAGAGAGACAAGGTGAGAGATGGAGGTGTACTGGCAAGACTTGTGAACAACAGATAGTGTAATCCAGGACATGTTACTGTGAAGTGTCTTCTCTGCTGTCCAGATATTGAACTGTTAGCAGTAGGTTTTCATCCATATTATTTACCCAGAGAGTTCACCAGTTAGTTCACCAACAGTTTACGTTCTACCTTTAGCTGTTGCCAACACTGCATGTGATGCCATCAGCTCAGTTGTTGCTAAACTACAGCCACACACCCCAATGCGTTTGAGGCAATATCTTATTTTTAAGCATGCTTCACTCTCTGCTACACTTCCAACTTTTCAGCAGTTTGGCAGCTGCTCTACTAGAGAAAACAAAATGTTGGATTTTTTTTATGGAAATGTCAAGGGCTCATAAGTCTTTAAAGTAAGATCTCCTCTAGGCAAAGATCACAATTTTTTTTTTCTTCTTGAAATATAAGCCTGTTGTTCAGAGGCAACCTGTAATAAAAAGAAATGTAAGAAGATGGTCACAGGAAGTTGAAGAAGCCCTGAAAGGTTGTTTTGAGGCTACAGACTGGGATGCACTGTGCCAGCCACATGGAGATGACATCAATGCCGTGACTGAGTGTGTCATAGACTATATAAACTTCTGTGTGGATAACACCATCCCCACTAGAATGGAGAGATGCTACCTCAACCCTGGATCACCAGTGACCTGAAGGACCTGCTTAACAAGAAAAAAAGAGCCTTCAGAGAAGGAGACAGAGAATTATTGAAGAGTTTACAGAAGCAACTTAAAGTCAAGATAAGAGACAGCAAGGGGGTGTACAAGAAGAAGCTGGAGAGCAAGCTCCAGCAGAGCAATATCAGAGATGTGTGGTCAGGGATGAAGAAGATCACAGGCTTCATGCAGAAGGATGATCAGACGATGGGGGTCTGGACAGAACCAATGAACTAAACACATTCTTCAATAGGTTCAGTTCAGAAACAAGCTCAGCATTTTCCTCTCATGCTTACAGCAAAACAGACATCCCACCCTCCTTTGACCCACAGGACCCACAGCTGTCCAGTAACACCTCAAGTGTTTTATCTTCCACCTCAGCCATGGACTCTTCTGTTTCTAAATGTTTGCCTTCAACCAAATGAGAAGATGCTGATCCTCCCTTTGCCTCCCCCTTTCACCTGTTTGTCTCAAGAAGGCCTGTGCAGAACAGCTCCATAGGATTCTGCAGCACCTCTTCAACCTTAGCCTGGCCCAGAAGAAGGTTCCAGTGTTGTGGAAGACCTCCTATGTTGTTCCGGTACCAAAGAAAACTCACCCATCAGTCCTCAGTGACTATAGACCTCTTGCACTGATATCCCACATCATGAAGGTCCTAGAGAGACTCCGGTTGGCCAACCTGAATAAGCAAACAATAAACTATGAAGATCCTCATCAGTTTGGTTATCGCTGCAGAGTTGAAGATGCCAGCAGATCATACATCTGCTTCAACAAACCCACTGTCATCTGGACAAAGCCAGCAGCACTGAAAGGATCATGTTCTTTGATTTCTCCAGTGCATTTAACACAATCCAACCTGATTTGCTTTGTCAGAAACTCCAGAAGAGACTCGGGTGGAGGCCTCAACAATCTCCTGGATCAAAGACTACCTGACAAACAGACCACAATTTGTGAGACTGAAGGGTTATGAGTCTAACCAGGTAGTCAGCAGCACAGGAGCACCACAGGGGACTGTACTCTCACCATCTGTACACCTCATTCTTGCAGTACCAGACAGACTCCTGTCATCTGCAGAAATACTCAGATGATTCTGCAGTTGTGGGATGGATCAGAGATAAAGAAGTTGAGTACTGGGAGCTGGTGGACCGCTTTGTGGCATGGTGTGGAAACAATAAACTCATCTTGAACCTGAATAACACAAAGGAGATGATTGTAGATCTTAAGAGAAACAGGAATAGTTCAAACACTATTTCCATTAAGGGAGAAGAAGTGGAGGGGGTGGAGGAGTATAAATACCTCAGTGTTCACCTGGACAACAGACTGGAGTTGAGATGCAACTATGAAGCTGTCTACAAGAAGGGACAGAGCAGACTGTATTTTTTGCAGAAGCTTAAGACCTTCGGTGTTAGCAGCAAGATGCTGCATATTATCTATAAGTCTGTTGTGGAAAGTGTGATCTCTTCTGCCATCATCTGCTGGGGTAGCAGCATCAGGGCCAGTGACTTAAACAAAGCTCAACAAACTGATAAAGACGGCTGGCTCTGTTCTGGGGACTCCTCGGGAGCCTCTGTGTCCCAAGGAGTGTGATCTTTGTGCAAAGAAGGATTCTTTATAAAATGAAGAACATTATTGAGAACCCTGAGCATCCTCTTTGTGAGACTGTTGTACAACAACAGAGTGTCTTCATTCAGAGGCTCCTTCCAAGCTCCAAAATGCGGCGGCTAGGGTGCTGACTTGCACCAACAGAAGAGCTCATATTACTCCAATTTTAAAATCTCTCCATTGGCTTCCAGTGGTTTTTTGCTTTAATTTCAAAATCCTGGTTCTGACTTTTAGAGCTCTCCATGGTCAGGCTCCCCGATACATTAGAGCCCTGTTGTGTCCGTATATCCCTTCTCGAAGGCTAAGGTCATTGGATCAGAATCTTCTTAAGGTCCCTTACACCCGTTTTAAGACTAGGGGAGATCATTCCTTCCAGGCCGTTGCGCCAAAGCTTTGGAACAATCTCCCACTCTCGTTATGTTCTCTTGATTCTGTGGAAGTTTTTAAGAGAAAACTTAAAACCTATCTCTTTTGCAAATCTTTTTAACAGTTCCAGTGCATTGGATGTAGTTATGCTACTATAGGCTTGTGACTATTATATTTACCACTACCCTCATAGTGATGGTTTTTATTACATTTTTTGTGCCTTTATTGTTTTATCTTAATGTATAATTGTGCACTTCTGTAAAGCACCTTGTGACATTTAATGTCTGTGAAAGGCGCTATATAAATAAACTTTTACTTACTTACTTCAGATCTTCTCTAAGACAGACCACGACAGGAGATCCTTCCTGCCCACATTCATCAGCATCTACAACCGCTTTTTGAAGAAACCTGCATAATGGACTACAACAACATTTAATTTCCCTTTGGGATTAATAACGTATTTTTGAATTGAATTGAATTTGAATTAAAAGCAATGAGTAAACTAGCATTTTAGTAGCAAACATATCATCTGAATTAACCAATCAAAGTATATTTGTCACATGCATAGTCATATATTGTACAACTGGCATTGAAAATGCTTTTTGTAACTGCCACAATTAAAAGGAACCAAACTATACATTTGATCTAAAATATACATGTTATATATAAATACATTGTATAAAGTAGACATGGTTGCCATTTCTCATTCTCTCTGTTTAGGTTCTCAAAACATGAAAACTATTCCCAGATGGTAACAGAAAAAAACAATCACTGGGCTGACTAGTGTCTGACTATCCTTATGGCCCAAGAGCACCAATGTTTCCTGTATATGGACTGCAGGTCAGAGAGCTTGCCTTGAATGATGCACTCAGCTGAACGCAACACCCTCTCAAGACCCAGTCTTTATGAAGGTAGATATGTTTCAAAACATCCGAGCTTGTATTTTGGATGTGAACGTCTGTGAATCACGATGTGAGAAATTGCATGGCAAAAAAAAATAAAATACAAATTGTACAACTAAATTGTACAAACTTCTCCAATGAACTCCCCAAATACAGACAGCATATTAAGTGTCCCACCAGAGACAAAAACACACTGGACCATTGTTACACAACTTTAAAGGACTCATATCATGCTGTTACCAGAGCTGCTCTGGGTTTTTCGGATCATTCTCTTATCCACCTCACCCAACCTACAGACAGAGACTAAGAGCTTTCAAACCCAAGGTTCACACTGTTAAGAAGTGGACTGAGGAATCAAAGTAGATGCTACAGGCCTGCTTTGAATGCACAGACTAGACTGTTTTCGAGACTTAAACCAACTAACTGATGTGGTAACATCATACATCAGTTTCTGTGAGGACATGTGTGTGCAGACCAAGACATTCTGCACCTTTGGGAACAACAAGCCATGGTTTACTCCACATCTCAGGAATCTGTGCAAGGACAAGGAAGAAGCTCACAGCAGTGGAGAGTGGGAGCGATACAGGCGGGCCAGGAACAAACTAACAAAGGAGATCAAAGCAGCCAAGAGAAGCTACAGTGAGAAGCTGAAGAACAGCCTTTCTACTGGTGATGCTTCAGCTGTATGGACTGGTCTGAGAAACCTGACTGCCAACAGGAGGCCCCCCACCCTTCCTGAACAGAATCCTGGCCTGGCCAACCGTCTGAATGGTTTCTACTGCAGACATGACAAGAAGCCATTCACACCTCAAACCATCTCCTCCACATCACATTCAGGAACAAATTTGACCTGTAAAACAACCAACCCCCTACCTTCAGATCCTCCGCCTACACTAAAGATCTCCAAGGAAGATGTAAATAGGCTCTTTCAGCGCATGAAAACAAAGAAAGCTGGAGGATCTGATAATGTCTTCCCATCATGCCTGAAAGCCTGCGCAAATCAACTCGCTCCGATCTTCACCCGGATCTTCAACAAATCACTGGAGACGTGTGAGGTCTCCTCCTGCCTCAAATGATCCACCATCATCCCGGTGCCCAAGAAACCCACCATCCTAGGATTAAATGACTACAGGCCTGTTGCCCTGACGTCTGTGGTCATGAAATCCTTTGAGCGGCTGGTGTTGAAGCACCTGAAAGACATCACAGGCCCCCTGCTGGACCCCCTGCAATTTGCTTACCGAGCAAACAGGTCAGCAGATGATGCTGTTAACCTAGGTCTACACTTCATCCTGCAACACCTCGACCGCCCAGGGACGTACGCCAGGATCCTGTTTATGAACTTCAGCTCGGCCTTCAACACCATCATACCAGACATCCTCCACCAGAAGCTCACCCAGCTCAACGTTCTGGCCTCCACTTGTCAGTGGATCAACAGCTTCCTGATGATCCGACAGCAGCAGGTGAGACTGGGGAGCATCTTCTCCCGCAGCAAATCTATAAGTACTGGTGCCCCCCAGGGGTGTGTTCCATCCCCACTCCTCTTCTCACTGTACACAAATGATTGCACCTCAGCGGACTCGTCCTTGAAACTCCTGAAGTTTGCAGACGACACCACTGTCATTGGACTGATACAGGATGGTGATGAGTCTGCATACAGACAGGAGGTGGATCGGCTGGTACACTGGTGTTGTCAGAACTACCTGGAACTCAACCCACTCAAGACTGTGGAAATGGTGGTGGACTTTCGGAGAACACCACCCCCATACACCCCCATCACCATCCTCAACAACACCGTAGCAGCTGTGGACCACTTCAGGTTCCTAGGAACCACCATCTCTGAGGACCTGAGATGGTCTTCACACATAGACACTGTTCCAAAGAATGCCCAGCAGAGACTGTACTTCCTGAGGCAACTCAAGAAGTGCAACCTTCCACAGGAGCTGCTGGTCATCTTCTACACTGCCATCATTCAGTCTGTCCTGTCTTCAGAATGGCTTAGATTCCCTCTGACCACTGTGCAGGACTTGTATATGTCATTCCCAAGACGAATTGATGCTGTATTGGCCGCAAAAGGAGGCCCTACACAATACTAATAAATTATTGTGGTCTAAATCCAGGTGTTTCAGTTTCATTGTCCAACCCCTGTATAATGCGAGTCAAACGAACTACACGACCCACAAGCCAACAGTGCTTCCTATCGATGTTTTCCACCTGCGTTCAGAATGGAGGGAGCCAACACAGGTGGAGAACTGGACGTGATAAAATTGGATTTGCAATGTAAAGTCAGAAGTAAGGAGTTATCTATTAAACTCATACAGCTGACAGGAAAGTCGCAAATATTGCCGAACTTCAGGAGAGTTGAATGCAGCGGTGTTAACACGCAGTATGCTACTTGTAAAACGTGTTTAGTCGTAATCAAGTTCACCAGTGATAAAGGGACACTTGTAAGGCAAATTTTGGATTGAATCAGCCCTGCATCTCTTCATTCATCAAATGAAAAGTACCATCATGTGTCAATTCTCATCTGACCAACAAAATTGCTTGCATGTGTAATAAAGATTTAAGAGGCAAGGTACGGAAGCCCGTGAGGGGACGTGTCCGTGAGTCCCCACGCAATGCTTTTGCGTTCGCTAGCAAAAGTTGTTAATCGCCTCGATAAAGCTGTGCATTTTGGAATAGCAGCACAGATGACAAACTGCTCACAAAACAAACAGCACTGATATGGCATTGATATGGTTTATTTGTCATATGCAGGTTAACATACAGTCAACAATGCGATGAAATGCTTAGGATAAGAAGAACCGTTCAACTCACCATAAAAACAAAAGCACTAATGGCGTACAAGAAAAAAAAAAGTACACATCATGCAGCAGTAATAAGCAAATAAAGTGTCACAGATGTGGATTCCTGCAGTATTATTGTCCAGAGTTCAGTAGTTTGACAGCTTGTGTGGATAATAACTGTCTTTAAGTCTGATTGAAGATCATTTTATTTAAGGCCGATTTCAAAATAAAACTCAATAAATCTCAAAAATGGGTGTAGTGTTTGTTCCATTTTTGCAGTTATCTGGTTTGGAAACTATCCCACAAAGTATTGCGAGATAACGCAAAGACTATTGCGCGATCGCAAAAAGTATTGCGAGCGAACGCAAAAGTATGGCTTGGGGAAATTTCCCCATGTCCCCTCGTGGGCTCCGTAGAAAGGCTTCATCAAGGGAAGATATTAAATAAATACGTAGTGAAATAGAAAAAACTTTTATGTACCATTAAATGTACAATTTATTTTAATACATCATTAAATATTAAGTGTACCACTAATTATGTCATGTCGCCTTTAAAATTATACTTATTTATTCAGTGGCACATTTAATTGCATCATAGTCCATTTCATGATATAATGGTACATTTATTGTTTCTAATGATGTATTAAATAAATACATGGTACCTTTAATTTAATGGCACATTTAATGTTAAATTTCTTACATGTTACTTTTACTTCACAACAGTTATTTATTTAATGATTATTTTATTGTCTTAATTTTGTCCAGTTTGACCCTCCATTCTTAATGCCTGTATAGGAGGTCATGTCAGAATTTGAATCAGGCGTGCTGGAGCAGACACACATCTAAAACTCACAGGGAAGGGGTCCCTGAGGACCGGGGCTGTGAACCATTGAGGTACAGTTTCAAAATTGTGAAAGTAATGCCTTTTTGCAATTTTGTTCACCAAGTATAGTTCTCTTGCTAGGTGCATTCAAAATGCTGCAGCAAGAGTTCTGATGAAAATTAAAAAGGGAGATCATATTTCTCCTATTTTAGCTTCCCTTCATTGGCTCCCTGTTAAATCCAGAATAGCATTTAAAATTCTCCTCCTCACATATAAAGCCCTTAATGATCTAGCTCCATCATACATCAGAGATCTGACTGTTCCATATGTTCCTAACAGAGCACTTCGTTCTCAGACTCCAGGTATACTGGTGGTTCCTAGAGTCACTGAGCCTGGTTCTACTGGAGGTTTCTTCCTGTTAAAAGGGAGTTTTTCCTCTCCACTGTCGCTACATGCCTGCTCAGTATGAGGGATTGCTGCAAAGTCAACGCCAGTGACTGTCCACTGTCTCTACATGCTCATCCGGGAGGAGTGAATGCTGCAAGTGACTGACTGGATGCAATCTGCTGGGTTTCCTTAGATAGAAACATTTTGTATCCAATTTGAATAAAAAGCTAACTCCGACTGCACTGTTCAGTGGTTAGGATTAATTGGAATGTACAGGGGTTGGACAATGAAACTGAAACACCTGGTTTTAGACAAAAATAATTTATTAGTATGGTGTAGGGCCTCCTTTTGCGGCCAATACAGCGTCAATTCGTCTTGGGAATGACATATACAAGTCCTGCACAGTGGTCAGAGGGATTTTAAGCCATTCTTCTTGCAGGATGGTGGCCAGGTCACTACGTGATACTGGTAGAGGAAAACGTTTCCTGACTCACTCCTCCAAAACACCCCAAAGTGGCTCGATAATATTTAGATCTGCAGGCCATGGGAGATGTTCAACTTCACTTTCATGTTCATCAAACCAATCTTTCACCAGTCTTGCTGTGTGTATTGGTGCATTGTCATCCTGATACACGGCACAGCCTTCAGGATACAATGTTTGAACCATTGGATGTACATGGTCCTCAAGAATGGTTCGGTAGTCCTTGGCAGTGACGCGCCCATCTAGCACAAGTATTGGGCTAAGAGAATGCCATGCTATGTCACCCCAGACCATCAGTGATCCACCCCCATGCTTCACTCTGGGCATGCAACAGTCTGGGTGGTACGCTTCTTTGGGGCTTCTCCACACCATAACTCTCCCGAATGTGGGGAAAACAGTAAAGGTGGACTCATCAGAGAACAATACATGTTTCACATTGTTCACAGCCCAAGATTTGCGCTCCTTGAAACATTGAAACCGACGTTTGGCATTGGCATGAGTGACCAAAGGTTTGGCTATAGCAGCCCGGCCGTGTATATTGACCCTGTGGAGCTCCCGACGGACAGTTCTGGTGGAAACAGGAGAGTTGAGGTGCACATTTAATTCTGCCGTGATTTGGGCAGCCGTGGTTTTATGTTTTTTGGATACAATCCGAGTTGGCACCCAAACATCCCTTTCAGACAGCTTCCTCTTGCATCCACAGTTAATCCTGTTGGATGTGGTTCGTCCTTCTTGGTGGTATGCTAACATTACCCTGGATACTCGCTGTCTTGGTCACAGATGCGCCAACAAGACGTGCACCAACAATTCGTCCTCTTTTGAACTCTGGTATGTCACCCATAATATTGTGTGCATTTCAATATTTTGAGCAAAACCTTGCTCTTACCCTGCTATTTGAACCTTCACACTCTGCTATTACTGGTGCAATGTGCAATCAATGAAGACTGGCTACCAGGCTGGTCCAATTTAGCCATGAAACCTCCCACACTAAAATGACAGGTGTTTCAGTTTCATTGTCCAACCCCTGTATGCACCTGACTGTTGTGAAGTGCCTTGAGACAACATGTTTTGTGAATTGGCGCTATATAAATTAAACTGAATTGAATTGAATTGAATAAAAGTTTATAATCAATAATCATAGATCCCTGCACTTTCAAAGACATTATGTCAAAGATAACCAAAAAAATACAAAATGCATTTTTTAAATGAGTTTATTATTAAAATGAAAACAAAAAACTTCAACAAATTTAGAATTAATTTCCATGTGGGAAAGTAATTACCCCCTCAGCCTAAAACTGATTTTTTGATTTGGTATACCAGCCACTCCTGGGAAGGTTCACCATGGTTCCACATTTTCTCCATTTGTAGATAGAGTCACTTTGCTTGTTGGAGTCCCAAAAGCTTTTATTTATTTTAGATCTTTTAGCCTACTTCGTGTTGTCTGGTTTTTATTTTAGTGATTTTTTCGGTATATAGGCCAGGCCTGGGAGTGAGTGAAAGTAAAGTAAATATCTTTGTAAAGTACATATTTTAACAAAGAAGGTGGAGCTAGTTGGTCTGGTAGTTTTTTCCTCTTACTAAATTAAATCATCATTTGAAAACTACATTTTGTACTTACTAATGTTATCAATGTCTGATATTAACAATTCACTGGGCATAGAACAGAGGAGTTGATTAGCAGATGATTATTAGCTCATTTCAGTGTAACATGGCAGCATACTTACCTTGATCTAATAGGGTTTTTTCAATAAGCTGATTAAATGTTCTTTTTCCTAGCCTCTTCACTACTGCTGATATCCTCAGTCTCCAGTGAAATCATGCTGCTGGTCTTGCTGGTGTTTCTAGCAGCCTGCCTGGCCTGCAGAAGTCGACTTTGCATTAAACAGCCAATAGCACCTAACCAAAATCAAGTCGGTATTTAGCAAGAGACACAAGTATGAAATTCAAAATAATTTTGTTGCTATCTTTCCAGGTTTATTTATATCTTCCTATCCTACCTTTTGTTTCAGAGGCTGTCCAGCAGTTCAACACACAAGAAGATGAGAATGATTGGGACGACTAGTGATGGTGATCTTGATTATGAAGAAGCCCTAGTTTAAGCTAAATCTGTATTGGTGTATGGTGTATGGAATAACGAAGAAGATGAGGAAAGCACTGGTTCTTTAATAATAGAAACTGGCAACTTACACAGAGCCTTGGGAACAAGAAACACAAACATGGGCAGTGGTGGAGGATGGTTGGAGAATGGATCAATGAACAAGGGGTGCTAATCCGTAGAAATATGGAGCATGGAGGGACAGGGAGAATGCTGGGCAACGGAAGGAGGGAGGCTAATAAACACAGATGAGCAGGCAAATCATGATAAAAATATTTATTTGTATTCATTTTATGATTTTTGTAGAGCAAAAATAGAGTGATTTTTAGTAGAAATGTAGCACATTTAATGTAAAAGTAAAAAAACAATCAATTTTGTAAAATAAAAACAGTTTAGATATGAACTTATAAATTGCACTGCATCATCAGAAATTTAGTGTATGCTCTGCTAACAGTTAGCAGTAATAATGGTCAGTGGACATTTGTATTTTTATATTTGTTTTTGACTGTGACCAATATTTTGGCCCATCAGAGATTACTGACAGCTTTCTCTGTCCCAACTCCTAATGTTGAAACAAGATTTCACCTTAAACAATAGTAAATTTGGCTAAAACACTTACTGACTCATCACATATGGCTACAAAATTGTATCAGTAGGCAAACCCACATCTCAAAGATCTTTGCACAGAGAAATGTTTGCTATAGTGCTAGGCTATAGTTTGGTTTACAACATATTTTCTTTGTGGTTCTAATAATGGTGTGTCACTTGGAATTGCTCCCTTACTGTACTTTATAAACCAAGCACTTTGCTTTAATCATTGTAATTATTAATATCAGCATGCTGTTCTGTGTTCAGGTCTGTTCCACTCAAACCTAGGAAAGGATGACTTAAAAAATTGGTGCTTTGACTTTGAGAATCAATGTTTCATACATTAAACAAACATGTTTAGCATATCAAGCATTTGTCAAAACTCATTATATGTGTGTCTGCAAAATGCTGCAATAGTGAAATCGCAAATGCTTTTTATGAAATGCTTTCATAGCTTTCTGGAAAGTAACCAAGTGGTGATAAAATAATTAGTTTGAAATAAATTTCATTAAATAAGTATGCAACATGCAGCACAAACTGTTAAATTTGGTCTTATCTAGTTGTTACTTATCTGGTACAGTCTTTGCATCTTTAGTATGACTTCTGAAGGATAAAGTTGAGTCTAGAATAGAATTTTTCAAGAATATCCTGAGCACAGGAATATGGGTATTCAACAATATACAAGAATTAAAAAGCTTTTCCTGTGTTTGATTCAGTGCTATTGAGAAATTCGAAGATGCTTTTTGGACATATTTGCATGTGTAAAATTTACTCTTACTTTGCATATTACCATTTGTTCAGTCCTTGTTGAAAATGATTAAACATAAAATGCAAGGTATACATTACCCAAAGTGCAGTCAGGTCCGGATTTGATTCCATCAACAAGCACACTTAGCTTTTGGTTTGATAAATCAGATTTTTTCAAATAATTAATTGTTCAGAATGATCACAGGGTGTTGATATAAGTAAGATAACATGACTATGGTGTCAAATGTCTTCATTAACTTTAAAACGTCCCCACCAATACAACTATCCTCTTCAGGTAATGTTTTTCCATAGTTCACTGTAACATCTGGACCCACTAGAAGGACCCACTGCAGCTTGAAAACTGAATGTAAAATTAAATCTGCGAAACAAAATGTTGTAAAGCAATGTGTAAAGCCCAAAAAATATAGAGGCAGGTAGACATCACATATGTTTCTCCGTCTTTTCCATTTCTGAATTTAGAAGTGATTCAGTGAATCAGATATCAAATTACTTCCTCCTTTCAGCTCCATCCAAGTTCCAGAGCATCCCAAATGTCTGGATCAATGACCATGAGAATCACAGACTTGCTATACATCACTCAGGAGAAGACAGGTCCCAGAAATCCTGCTGGGTGTCAGTCCCACACCAGGCAGAGCCATCTATTTAAAGAATTGTAACAATGAGTGGCTCCAGAAGGTATTTAAGTCTAGAATTACTTTTTAATAGATCTGATCATTTATCATTAGTTTCACAATTTGGCCAAAAATATGAAAACGGCTTGTAAAATACTTTCCACTGCAGAAGCTAAAAGTCCAAAAACCTTAGAGCAATATAGCTTTAGAGCAATATAACTTTACTTAGTTAGTTAGTGACGGATGTTGTCCATTTGCTGTCGGGGAAAATATAAACCTTCAGTAAGCAAATGGTTATGAGTTCATATGTACAACTCCATCAGCCTGTCAGATCCAACCATAAAGCTGCATGCCAATCTGTAATCATACCCAGACAGGCTGTCCTCACCTTCTCTATCAACACTCATGCTGTTGTAAACTCCATTCCTTTTTTCCATCCGCATACTAACCTTTCTATATTAAGCTTCAGTGCCCCCTCCCTCCCTATGACTATTAAAATGCTTTACATACACAAGTGGTAGACACATATAGGCTTAGTAAACTTATGATGATCTTCATTCTGACTTAAATTTTCAGTAAAGTACAACAAAATAGATCTAGCACTGAAATGTCCAAGTGTTTTGAAATTTATTTTTCAGGAGGCCTTCTAACAACTCGTCACAGTAATAGATCAGAGGCCGGTTTCATGTGAAACCAAATTTTAAAGACAGCACAAGTCTTTTACAATATTTAATATATAGTTTTAGTTTTCATGGGATGAAAAAAAAAATCCTTCCAGGAGGTCATACTGGCAGACAACTTTACCTTTCTTCCTTTTTTGATGATAAATCAGAATAGATTGTTAATACTCCAGTCATATGATTGTATATGTGTCTTAATTTGTGGAAAGACACAGAGGCAGGAAAATGACACCCCTACATCACATTATTACACATTTGAGGGTGTAGCATGTACAGCTTGATCAGAAAGGCCACCATGGATTCCAGACATGTTGGCATGAGCACCACAGGTCTCCCACACATGTCCCACTGGTTTACCTATCAGACTGTATTCGCAGTATTATTTTCTTAAGAGGAATTATTTGTGCTTTGGAGAATGACTGCAGAGAGTGGATTCAAATGTTCGTTGTTATGATGTTACATATTGGCATTTTTTTGGTCTGTGATGTTACTGAATAATAAAATGAAAGAACGTAAATGCTAGTAACTACCCTAACCCAAAATTTCCACAAAACTAACTTCTCTCTTTTTGCTAAGGTTTTTACTTATGGTGCATGTATTATCAGTACACAGCCAGCAATGTGCTGCGCTTGTAAGCTGTCAGCCCCAGAGGAACCTAGTGGACCTTTGCAGACTTCTAAAGAGCATTGGCATCATAGTTGAGCGGACGGTCAAGGAGACTGTGAACCATGAATTGGACCTTATATTGCACACATGACAAAAATTGAGGCCAAATTCCAAAAGTCTTTAAATTTGGACATGGCAAGATGTTACATGAAAGATATTGTCTTTCAGTTCATCCTTCGTTTTACAAATGGAAATCTTGGTTATTCTCTGGTGGATAATTGATCAGTTTTTTTATACTCACAAACAACTGATTATATAGTTGTCATGGATACAAAAACAACATCATGCCAACTGTTAGTGAATAATCAGCAAGGCAGGTGTTTGTCGGGAAACGTAATCAGCAGCTGGGGAATCCGGCTCGAAATGTTAAAGTTGTGAGTGAAAATATTTGCATGGATGCTTTTCATGCCTTTTTGTGGACTTTAATGTGTCTGTGCAAGAGTGCTAAATAAATTACCAAGGTACAAGGCGAACTGTCTGTCACCAAGAGTTTGACTATAAAGGAGTCTCTCATGTCCAGGAATTTTATTACAGTCATAATCACTTCTGATGATTAATAAATCTGTTTTTCCACAACAGCTGGTGATGCTTGGAGTCTGATGCCATATCTATGTTTTAATATGCAACTGGTTCAAGTACGAGCAACAACTTTCTTTAAAACATTTAAAGACCAAATGTCAAGAAAAAGTGCATAATCCAGACAAAATCCCAAAACATCGGGGACAGTTTTTATAAGGAGAATTAAACTAAGTCTGTTGTCATATTTTATACGTTTTCTCAGAAGAAAAGATGCTAAATAATATCCATCCATCCATCCATCCATCGTCACTGTCTATACTAGCTTGCCTACCTGCACCGGTGATTGGACGAATGGTGGGGTGCACCCTGGACGGGTCGCCATTTGATCACAGGGCACAAAACAATATGCTCTTGTTATTTCACATCTGCCTGTTTTTGTTTATTAAGCCATATTTACCCATATGTATGAATAGTACTTCAAACACCCGTTTATGCTCCCTAACTGTCTCCAGGACCTCTATGACTATTCGAACAAGGCTGGATTTAGATTGTTTGTTTTAAGTGTAAAGGCAGTCTTGACTTTGAGATGCTTTAAGTACTCACCAAATAGATTTTTCCTATTGTTTTCAAATTGGATAAAAAGTTTTTCTATCTAAGGAAACCCAGCAGATTGCATTGAGTCAGAGACTTGTAGCAGTGATTCCTCCTGGATGAGCATGTAGAGACAGTGGACAGTCACTGGCGTTGACTTTGCAGCAATCCATCATACTGAGCATGCATGTAGTGACAGTGGAGAGGAAAAACTCCCTTTTAACAGGAAGAAACCTCCAGCAGAACCAGGCTCAGTGTGAGCGGCCATCTGCCACGACCGACTGGGGGTTTGAGAGAACAGAGCAGAGACACAAAGAATACAGAAGCACTGATCCAGGAGTACTTTCTATGGGAAGGAAAAGTAAATGTTAGTGGATGTAGCTCCTTTAGTAGTTTTGTCTAGAAAGAAAGAACAGATAAACTTTGAGCCAGTTTTCAAGGATAGAGTCTGAAAGAGAGCACATACAGGTCCTTCTCAAAATATTAGCATATTGTGATAAAGTTAATTATTTTCCATAATGTCATGATGAAAATTTAACATTCATATATTTTAGATTCATTGCACACTAACTGAAATATTTCAGGTATTTTATTGTCTTAATACAGATGATTTTGGCATACAGCTCATGAAAACCCAAAATTCCTATCTCACAAAATTAGCATATCTTTAAAAGGGTCTCTAAACGAGCTATGAACCTAATCATCTGAATCAACGAGTTAACTCTAAACACCTGCAAAAGATTCCTGAGGCCTTTAAAACTCCCAGCCTGGTTCATCACTCAAAATCCCAATCATGGGTAAGACTGCCGACCTGACTGCTGTCCAGAAGGCCACTATTGACACCCTCAAGCAAGAGGGTAAGACACAGAAAGAAATTTCTGAACGAATAGGCTGTTCCCAGAGTGCTGTATCAAGGCACCTCAGTGGGAAGTCTGTGGGAAGGAAAAGGTGTGGCAGAAAACGCTGCACAACGAGAAGAGGTGACTGGACCCTGAGGAAGATTGTGGAAAAGGGCCGATTCCAGACCTTGGGGGACCTGCGGAAGCAGTGGACTGAGTCTGGAGTAGAAACATCCAGAGCCACCGTGCACAGGCGTGTGCAGGAAATGGGCTACAGGTGCCGCATTCCCCAGGTCAAGCCACTTTTGAACCAGAAACAGCGGCAGAAGCGCCTGACCTGGGCTACAGAGAAGCAGCACTGGACTGATGCTCAGTGGTCTAAAGTACTTTTTTTGGATGAAAGCAAATTCTGCATGTCATTCGGAAATCAAGGTGCCAGAGTCTGGAGGAAGACTGGGGAGAAGGAAATGCCAAAATGCCAGAAGTCCAGTGTCAAGTACCCACAGTCAGTGATGGTCTCGGGTGCCGTGTCAGCTGCTGGTGTTGGTCCACTGTGTTTTATCAAGGGCAGGGTCAGTGCAGCTAGCTATCAGGAGATTTTGGAGCACTTAATGCTTCCATCTGCTGAAAAGCTTTATGGAGATGAAGATTTCATTTTTCAGCGCGACCTGGCACCTGCTCACAGTGCCAAAACCACTATTAAATGGTTTACTGACCATGGTATCACTGTGCTCAATTGGCCTGCCAACTCTCCTGACCTGAACCCCATAGAGAATCTGTGGGATATTGTGAAGAGAACGTTGAGAGACTCAAGACCCAACACTCTGAATGAGCTAAAGGCCGCTATCGAAGCATCCTGGGCCTCCATAAGACCTCAGCAGTGCCACAGGCTGATTGCCTCCATGCCACGCCGCATTGAAGCAGTCATTTCTGCAAAAGGATTCCCGACCAAGTATTGAGTGCATAACTATACATGATTATTTGAAGGTTGACGTTTTTTGTATTAAAAACACTTTTCTTTTATTGGTCGGATGAAATATGCTAATGTTGTGAGATAGGAATTTTGGGTTTTCATGAGCTGTATGCCAAAATCATCCGTATTAAGACAATAAAAGACCTGAAATATTTCAGTTAGTGTGCAATGAATCTAAAATATATGAATGTTAAATTTTCATCATGACATTATGGAAAATAATGAACTTTATCACAATATGCTAATATTTTGAGAAGGACCTGTATAATTAGTCAAAGTAAAAGCTCAGTCAATTGCCATGTCTAGGAGAGAGAAAGGGTTAAACACTGAAAGACAGGGCCAAATGGATCATCTGTAGAAGGTGAGCATTAAGTTGTTGCCAGCAGAAGCTTGGACGATGTCCCTCTCCAGAAAGGTGTCACAGGTAGACACAGAGTCAGGCCAGGTGTCGCTTCTAGGAAGAGATAAGAGAGAGAACATAAAGTTAAAAACTGAAATAACAGCAAATGATGCAAAATTGGAGAGTAGTGTGAGAATGTAGGGTGAAAGTGGTCATTATGTCCTCCAGCAGCCTAAGCCTATGGCAGCAAAACTACAGAGATACTTTCAGTTTATTTATTTATATAGCGCTTATTTACAATAATGTCATCTCAAGGCACCCTACAAAGGGTCCGGAACGGTGCGTAGCCGCCGGGGAGGCCAGACCAAACCACCGAGTGCCAGAGCCCGGCCATCCCGTAAAATAATAAACTGATAAAGTTTGTCCATCTAGAGCCCACTGATGGCCATTGTTATACAAAAAACCACAAGGATTGGGATACCTCTCTTTGTCAGACTCATTATAACCACTGGAAAAGAGAAGGGGTCATATAGGTAGCAGAAATGGAGGGTGTGTTTGCACCTCAACCATAACTGAGCCGGTTTAGGCTAAACCTGACCCCCCCTTCACTCCATCCAACAGGGAGGGAGGAAGGCGGAGGGAAAAAATAAGGAAGATAACCTAAGCCACTCTAACTATAAGCTTTATCAAAAAGGAAAGTTTTAAGCCTAGCCTTAAAAGCAGACAGGGTGTCTGCCTCACGGACCAAAACCGGGAGCTGGTTCCACAGGAGAGGAGCCTGATAACTAAAGGATCTGCCTCCCATTCTACTTCTAGAGACTAGGAACCACCAGTAAACCTGCAGTCTGAGAATGAAGTGCTCTGTTAGGAACATATGGAACAGTCAGATCTCTGATGTATGATGGAGCTAGATCATTAAGGGCTTTATATGTGAGGAGGAGAATTTTAAATTCTATTCTGGATTTAACAGGAAGCCAATGAAGGGAAGCTAAAACAGGAGAAATATGATCTCTCTTTTTAATTTTCATCAGAGCTTTTGCTGCAGCATTTTGAATTAGATGGAGGCTTTTAACTGCATTTTGTGGACATCCTGATAGCTAGTAGGAACCTCTCAGCACCTTTAAATACAGTTTTTGACCCACTTCGAGCCCAGCCCAGGAAGGAGGAGTCAGCTGGAATCCCAGTGATGTCATGCAGCTAATATCCAAATCCTTTGCCCGCTCCACTTCTCTCATGCGACTCTCCCAGGGGTGGAGAGGGGGAAAGGAGGCAAATGCGCGTGAATGTCCGACTTCCTGACAAGCCAAATTGATTCTTAAAACTTGGATGCAGAGTTGACTTTGATCTCATTCGAGTACCCGCCAATCAAGAGCAACCAAAAAGTTAAGTATGATCTACTGTCTGAATAATCCAGCATTCATGCAAACAGGGGAATTAAGACAACCTGTCTTCAACCTTTCTTTCTGAGCTTTTGCAGAAAAAGAACCTGAGCCAGAGTTATTATTTCTAATCATGCCGAGTGAAGCATGCCTGAGAGGAGATGACAGGAACTGCAGTATCGCACTCTTCCATCGTGCCAGTTCGGGTAGTGAGAGATACCCCCCACAGCTGCTGCTGAGAGTAACTGCAACATTTGGGCTCACCATGTGGCTGGACCAGGCCATCTCTGCTACTCAAACCAGGGCCCGTTGGACCTCCTTCAGAAATATTGTTTATTAAGCTAAACCATTTGAGTGCTAACAGGTCACAGAGCCTGGGTTACAAGCTAGATCGCTTGGTGTTATAAACCTTCCTTTAGCTACAACCGCTAAAGGCTATTGGTAGTGCCAGGCAGGTCAAATATTTACATCCGACTCGTCATTGTCTTGTAGTCCATTTTAGTAGTCCATTACCCCATGTAATGGCTAGATAAAACATTAAGAATCACTTATCCATTGAGAATTACATGTCCATAAAAGGACAGCTAACTAAACAACATTAAGAATTAATTATCCAAAGGCTGATTTTTGAATTCAGTAAATCATTCTTTAAAATATGTTTTGCATTGAAATTGATTGTTTGAAGACAGACCAATTATTGTTCTTAATTAGTTCTAAGACTAATTTTAAAACAACTCAGTTTCAGAAATAAGTTCTAAAACTGATTTGTTCTTGTTTCTGAATTCCTGAAGATAACCCTATATTCTCAAACATAGATAACCCTGAATGGTAATATTGCATCGATTTTATTGGTTTTCTTGTTTCTTCATTTGTAAATAGTTTATTAGTTTTCTTAATTCCTTCATTTAGCTTGGAACTTTTAGTTGAATTGTTCTAGCCAAGTAAATAGTTTACTAACTGGAAAATGTTCAACTTGAAGTTGAATTGTTTTTGTTAATATTTTTTTATATTTTAGGGAGAAGTTGTGAGTTTATTCCATATGTGTGCAGAGTTTGCTGTTCAATAATACCAGTGCTCGGATCACTTTTTCATCCATTGTCCTAATACCATCGCCATATTGGGCTGGTATTCCCAGGACAATACTTGACAGACTGAATGGTAATTTAATTAAATATTAAATAATTTAAGCATCCTGACTGCCCAGCATCTGTCTAATGAATTGGTTAACCAGTGGAGCCTATATACTCAGTCAGCATCCTAGCGAAATGCCTGGAGGAAGGAAGAATGAGGTCAGAGGACCTCAACTGACTTTAAGGTGAGGTTATTATTGAAGGTTTCTTAATTGTAGGTTAAACAATTTTCGCAGGTGAGAGATCCAGAAATTGCTAACTACGAATCTACGTAACAACCATTCTGTAGGCACATAGCAAGGAGAAAGTAGATTACATGGACAGGTAATAGTAATATCAAATAGACCTGATGGTTATCTTATGCTACACAGCGTGATGAGCAGATGTTATAGATGTGAGAACAGGAGACCAGAAATGGATCAAATGAAATATTAGGAACTGAGGGGATAAGAGGAGGAAGGGAGACACAAAAAATCTAAGAAAGACCTCCCACATTCTGGTAAGTTTTTTTTTTTTTTTTTGTTACAATCTGTATCTGGTTTGAAAGAAGTGGAATCTTTGCAACATTCTGTTGGGTGTGTAAGATATTGGAAAATAAAAAGACTTTCTGGGGAATTTACATTGGTAAGCTCGAAAAAGATATTCTGGTGAAGCCGTTCCTGTTCCTCTTTGGTAATTAACACAAAGTGAAGCAGCTCAGCGATGCAAGACTCTGTCCTTGCACTCAACAAACTACTGTTTAGGAATCAGCTGAGTCACATCAATACTGTTTGGAAGAGACCTTAGTGGTGTGCTCCACACATTGCCTCAAAACGTTGGCTGACTACAACTAACAGCCCAGAGGCATATCAGGGATCAGAAAAGTGCATCAGAACTTTTGTATATCCTTTCACACATACTCATTAACTAGGAACTGAGCTTTACATAAATACTTATTTCAAAATGTCACCAAAATAAATAATCTCAGCCTGCACTAAACTGGTGTTTCAGTTCTCACAACCCTGTAACTGAAATCCTTTGGGACAAGGAGGACAGAAGTGGTAATGTCAGGAGACAAGAAGTTGGAATGCGGACTCTGTCTCTGGCGCCGAGAAGACTGCTCAGCTCCATCTTGGAAGAAAAAGATCTCAAGCATGACATTAACCCATGTCTGTGGTGACAGCGTAACTTGATGATCACAAATCTCAAAACACACTCCACTACATGACTACAATTACTCACTCTTGCTGTAAGCCTATGCAACAGTAGCTGGAAGTGTGTATTAGGAGTTTTAAGAGACACTACATCTAGCTGCAGTACATTTTGTTTATCTCAAATAGGGAAAGCTCTATGTTTACATCGAGTAGGGAATTTAATTTTAATTTCTTGTCCAAAAACATAGAGAAATTAAAGCAGTTATTTGCAACAAAATGACCTCTGCACTTTGAAGCGAATCCAAGAGTTCCTCACTCCTCATTAAACCTCTGCTGCCTTACAAAGGTCAACACACCAATGTATCCGTTTCTTTGAATCATTTTTTTGGCTTAGAAGCTTGATCCCCCCCAAAAATAACCACTATGGTATGGCCACAGTGTTGAGTGACTTACTGGCAATTCAAGCATGGATTAACGCACACTTTCACTCACACAGTGGTACAACAACACCCCATTAAGTCTTCCTAGAATGAAGGTGACATGCTAAAGGATTTGTTTCTCTTGAGTGGCACTACTTGAGTGCCTTCGCGGCATCCAAGTCAGATGAAGGTAATAATCTCTCTGAGCTGGTGCTGGAATCGTTGGGAAAGTTGGGAATGTCAGTCATTTACAATAAAACAGTACAGTCAGAGTAAAGTTTCGAATCATCTGCAACACTGGATGAAGTTTGAACTTAAGGAAGACCTAAAATGTTAAGTTTGTACTTCTTCCCACTCCTTCTACAGCCATATTGTTACAGTTTTTCATTTTGTTTTGCACTGGGTTTTATGACGATTTATTTTTATTGGGGGATTATTTAGCTTATTTCTGCTCTTTTACATGTTTGAAATAAAATGCCTAACTAAGTAAAGGTATGTCGCACCATGCTGCAGACTGAAACAGGAGAAGTAGCTGTAGCTGTCACTGCTTAACCCGGGTCATGGTTTGTTGTGTTTGTCTGAAGCACTGGTCAAAATGTCAAATGTTCTGGAGAAGCAGAAAAAAAGAAATAGGGTCTTTCCAGGTACAATTAAAGCATTTCAAGATGTGTGAGTTTGAGTGAGAGAATTATAAGCATAAGAAATATCCCAGTTCCACTAAGTAGTGCATAATTGTGAAGTGGAAGGTGAAGGATACATCGTTTTCTAAATGTTTTTGCTCCTTTTACTGCAGTGACAGCTTCACTGTAAGGATGCATTCACACGGCTGGTCTGGCCCAGGGAATGGTCCAGGGATCAGTAAAAGTGAGAAAATTCACACCTTCAGTTGGCCCGGTTTGCTTTCACACAGAGTTTTTAGACCGGACCAAACAAAGTCATTTAGTTGCAAAGAATTGTTTCAGGGGCAGTATTGCGCTGATCGAGAAAAAAAAAATCACGAAGGAGAAAGTCCGTCTCATCGGGGTTTCTGTTGCTATTTTGGCACTCAGATGTAGTTGTGTGTCTGCACTTCTTTACTACTCCATGTAGCCCCACGAGACATTTTCAAATTCTTTTGTTATTGGATTTGTGCTCTTGCTATGCTTTTCTCCTACTTCTTCTTCTACTCAAATGCACTGCTTGTCGCGTTCTGAGGTTTAGAGTGACCAAAGCACAGACAAGAGCTAGGCAGCAGCATGTTTAAAGGAGTCTTCTTACTTTATTCAAAGAATAATCCAAAGGTTCTCCAACATAGCAAGAATGTAGGAAAATCACTGCAGATACAAGAAATCCAAAAACTTACAAAGTTGATACTGCAGGGGCATAGTAGGCAAAGTACATAGACAAAGGTAGGTGAACGGAGATATGAACAGGGATTCGAACGGAAGGAACCAGCGAGGAACAAACAAAAACAGAGAGCTTATGAAAAGAGGGAAGTGGAGTATGGACCAATGAGAATGAGAGATAGGAAATCAGGGGAGATGGAATTCAGGTGTGGACCAGGCTGTAGAGAACTGAAGGAATGTGAATAGTTGCTAAGGTGACAAGGCTAGAAACTAAACGAAACACGAGATCTAAACCATAACATAAATCCAGAGGGGAAAACATGAGGGAAGCTAGACAGTAACATAACCAAAGGAACCTGACTACAAAAACAAAACTATAAATAACAAAAATCAGGGAAAACAGATCAAAGCAAAACTATGGACTAAGATAATAAACCAAAAGAAACATAAGAACCTAGAATAGCATTAACTAAAGCAAAATGAGAAACTAAAGGGGATAGAAGAAACACCAAAACCTAATAATTAACAAAGAACCCATAAAGAAACCCTGACTGTAAATAAACAAAACCTAAACCACAGAAAGGGAACCAGGACAAGGAGGAACAGAGAAAATAAACTAGTAAACAAAGAGCACAGGTGAACAAATACCAAAACATAAATAAACACAGATATACTAAATGGGAAACTAAACTAGAAACTACAAGGAAGACAAGGGAACTAGAAAAACAACAAACATAATAAAAGTCATAATCATAAGAAAACCATAACAAGTAATAGAAAAGAAACCACTCAAGGAACTAGGAGCGAAGGGAGAGAAAACAACAAACACCAGGAAGCAGGAAAAAAACAAACAACCATGACTACAAAACCAAACTAAAGTCAAAACATAAAACCACAACAAAGTCCAAAGATGTCGCCTCACGACACTGCTGTTATGTTGCCTCCTCTCTCCTTGCTTTTGGTATGCCAGCATGGCATGCATTCACACTGTAAGCAAACCACTCGAGGGTCCGTATAGACATGGCGAAACCAGCAGTTGTAACTGTGCCATGGTATGGTTTGCTGGTCTGTTTTAAGGTCCGGGATGGGCTCACACCGGCGTGATCCGCTACAGAAGTTGGATTCTGGCATGGTACAAAGCGTTTGGTGTGAAAGCACTGTGATACAAGACTTTGTGCATATAGACTTTTATTTTAAGCTCTGTCCAATTGGCTGGAGAGCATCTGTGAAGTTTTCAAGTCTCACAGACTCTGAATTGGTTTTAGGCCTGGACCATAGGCATTTCCAAAACATTAATACACTTTGATAAAGCACTTGTAGCTTTGGCTATAAGTTTAGAGTTGTTGTTCTATGGGAAAGTGAACCTCCACCATAGTCTTAAGTCTTTTTAAGCCTCTAACAGGTTTTCTTCCAGGATTGGCCTATGTTGTCTTCATCCAGCTCCCCATCAACTCTGACCAACTTCCCTCTCCTTGTTGAAGAAAAGCATTCCACACCATAATGCTGCCATGCATACTAAACTTTGTCATGCATACTAAACTAAAATTCTATGTGTAATAGATATAGGAAGCCATGTATCGTGTTTCTTTTGCTTCACAATTACTGTATATGCTACTTTATTTTGGTCTCACAAAAAAAATACATTAAAGTCTGAAGATGTAATTTGACAAAATGTGAATAAGTCCAAGGAGTATGAATAGTTTTGCTAGAATGTGTCAACCTGGGGAACCTAATGTATATATATAATACATTAGTTTGTTAGATTTGTTATGTTAAGTTTTAATCAAACAGCATCTATCTGTCTCAGTGCCTCTCAACCAATGACAGCTGGAGATAGGGACCAGCCCTCCCTTGACAAGAATAAGCAGGTCTAGATGGATAGATTGGATGGTTAAAAACTCTCAGTCAGTATCTCAATGTGAGCACCCATCGGCCATCAGTGTGCTGGAGGCTTCTTTCCATTAAGAAGGAGCTTTTCCTTTCCACTTTCGCCACTCAAGATTTACCAAAACAGTATCTCTATGCAATCAGCTGGACTTCGTCAGAAAACTTTTTACCAACTGGCAATTTAATCTGAATTTTGCTGTGTTGTATCAAAAGGATCAAACTGGAATGTCTGTAGATGAATTTGAATCTCCATATACAGGTCCTTCTCAAAATATTAGCATATTGTGATGAAGTTCATTATTTTCCATAATGTAATGATGAAAATTTAACATTCATATATTTTAGATTCATTGCACACTAACTGAAATATTTCAGGTCTTTTATTGTCTTAATACAGAGGATTTTGACATACAGCTCATGAAAACCCAAAATTCCTATCTCACAAAATTAACATATCATTAAAAGGATCTCTAAACGAGCTATGAACCTAATCATCTGAATCAACGAGTTAACTCTAAACACCTGCAAAAGATTCCTGAGGCCTTTAAAACTCCCAGCCTGGTTCATCACTCAAAACCCCAATCATGGGTAAGACTGCCGACCTGCCTGCTGTCCAGAAGGCCACTATTGACACCCTCAAGCAAGAGGGTAAGACACAGAACGAAATTTCTGAACGAATAGGCTGTTCCCAGAGTGCTGTATCAAGGCACCTCAGTGGGAAGTCTGTGGGAAGGAAAACGTGTGGCAGAAAACGCTGCACAACGAGAAGAGGTGACCGGACCCTGAGGAAGATTGTGGAGAAGGGCCGATTCCAGACCTTAGGGGACCTGCGGAAGCAGTGGACTGAGTCTGGAGTAGAAACATCCACAGGCGTGTGCAGGAAACCATGGTATCACTGTGCTCAATTGGCCTGCCAACTCTCCTGACCTGAACCCCATAGAGAATCTGTGGGATATTGCGAAGAGAACGTTGAGAGACTCAAGACCCAACACTCTGGTTGAGCTAAAGGCCGCTATCGAAGCATCCTGGGCCTCCATAAGACCTCAGCAGTGCCACAGGCTGATTGCCTCCATGCCACGCGGCATTGAAGCAGTCATTTCTGCCAAAGGATTCCCGACCAAGTATTGAGTGCATAACTGTACATGATTATTTGAAGGTTGACGTTTTTTGTATTAAAAACACTTTTCTTTTTTTGGTCGGATGAAATATGCTAATTTTGTGAGATAGGAATTTTGGGTTTTCGTGAGCTGTATGCCACAATCATCCGTATTAAGACAATAAAAGACCTGAAATATTTCAGTTAGTGTGCAATGAATCTAAAATATATGAATGTTAAATTTTCATCATTACATTATGGAAAATAATGAACTTTATCACAATATGCTAATATTTTGAGAAGGACCTGTATGTGTGGGTGGATTTGTATGTGTGTCCTTTGCAGAGCCAGTTTGCAATCAGCTGTTAAAGTTGGCTCTGATGTGTCGCAGCAGTTGAAAGCACAGCAGTGAGATGGGCAGTACAGAACGTTTAGATCCTATCTTGCAGCAGCAGTAGCAGAAGTGGAGAGCACACAAAGAGGACAGCATTTGTATATTTTTAGCTATAGTTTCTCATGTTAGTGTAAGCTGTAATATTTTCTGTTCATTTGTACTGCTTGCTATTCAGATTCCAGTGACTGTGTTTGGAAGCAGTCTTGAGAAAAGGTAAGCATTAAGAGGTTTTGAGTGATTGTCACTGTTTGTTCACTGTTAGCATTAATTTAACAATTGCAGCTAAAAGTTGGATAACTTGCCACTGACAAGATAAGTGCTAAAAATCCCAATCTGTGGGGTTTAATTTAAAACATGCAACTAATAAAGGCAATTTTGTTAAAAAAAAAACATCAAATATTCAGAAATGTAATGTTAAAACTAAACAAATTAAGTGGGTAAACACATTAATTTAACAGTATCAACAGAATCAGTTTCAGCATGAAAAAAATTTGTAGATTTATATAATTTTGTGCTAATATCATTATCAGTCCTAACTGTAGGTCATTAGTTTAAATTGTACATGTAAAGCATTTACATCTATATTTGCATTATAGGACAAAACAAGTCAACTGTGTACATGACACCAAGTAGGCTACATGATCATCCATCATCCCCCAGTACAAGCTTACAGAATTCAGAATTAATAGTATTAACAGTAAGTGTATATAATGAGAAAAAATATTTTTAATCATTTAAATAAAACCTGCACTTTAAAGCAGATTTACATGAAGCTCATATATTTGTAATATTGTTGTACTGCCTGATTCATTTTGTATAGCCAGAAGTTAGAGGAAAATGTTTGTTTTGTTTCAGTGAGACGTTTCTCTGAAAGAGATCACACTCAGTTAAAAGTGTACATAGACAAGCAAGACGTTTTTTAGTCTCCTATCCTCTATGCGAACAAACAAAAATCATTCATTTGTTGGTTTTCAAAGAAAATGATTGAGCTGGGTCTCGCTGATGGGAGCCTCATCGATGAGCTGATGGAGCTGACGGCACAGAGCATCGGCCAGTTGGAAATCCAGGAACACTTTAACATCATCAAGGAGATCGGCCGGGGAAAATATGGCAAAGTGTTGCTGGTCACGCATCGTTTTAGGGGTATGATTTGGTATTATTACAGCCTCTGCGAACAGAGAGCAGTTTCTTCCAATCAAAATGCAAATATATTACAAAATGTATCATTCTTAACAGTTAAATTTGGCACAAGCTTTTTCATGTACCCATTACTTGATCTTTTTACTCTGAATCTCTTTAAAAGCATTAATTCGTTTGAACTGAATAATCACTGACCAATTTCAAAGCTGTTTAGCAAATATACTTGAAGCACTTGTAAATGAATGTAAATGAAAATTTCCAATCTTCAAAACATATATACTTAAAAAAAGTATATATATATATATATATATATATATATATATATATATATATATATATATATTATTTATATAATTACATTGCCATTGTTTAATTATGAATATGAATATATTATTTAATATTTAACATTAATATTTTATTAAATAATATTTTGGCCTGTTAAGTGTTGTCTTGTGAATACCAGCCCATTAAGGCGATGGTATTGGGACAAAATCGAAAGGGATGAGCCAAGCTCTGACATTGAAGAGCAAAACTCTGCACACACATGGAATGAATTCACACAATTTCTTAAAATACAAGAATTTATTAACAAAAATAAGTCAACTCAAAGTCAAACATATTTCAACCTGGAAAGACTCACATTACGGAGAAACAACAAGAAGACGGTTAAAGAGTTTATTAATGAAAGATTATTTCGTTGGCACTCTGACCCCTGAGGGAGACGTGAACGCTGAGGATGAAAATAAGTTTGAATAAACATCTTATGATTATGATTAGGCACGTCTTCCCCCTCTGGGATCCGATCCTGGTGGTGGCGTAGGCCTTGGTATGGAAGGAGTCGGGAGCCTATGGTGGAGAAGGGATGGAGGAGGGTCGAATCTCAGCAGAAGAGCGGTGTGTTAACCTTTCCTGTTTCTGTCCCCTGACCGTAGTCTGATGACACAGGGGAGACGCTTTCTCCAGGGCCGAAGTTACTAGTTTCCTCGGGGTTAACTCCCTCACTCATACGTTGCTGAGTTGAGCATGAAGAAACTGCATCAAAACACTGAGTTGTTAACGAGATTCGGGGTACTTTTTAATGACTTTGCAGAACGTAAAACACAGGGCTTACAGACTCATACACCGCTGCTCCGGTCGCCGTCTCTACCCACCCCACACACACAACAACACCGACGTCAATCCTTCACTCCCGACCCTCAGCCACGGCAGCACACAGTGCCACCTCCGTCCGGAGGAGCAACGTCAACATCCTCCACACACACACACACAAAACACACACCGAGCCTCCAACCACACACAGCTCAGGCAACTCCTGCAACACTACCCCCACTCTGGATGGCAATTAAACAATAATTCCACTCCAGCATTGTAATGCTTAAACTGGTACACAATCCCTATAAGTCCACAAGAGATGTCTGTGTCAACCATTATTACATAAAAGAAAATATGGGGCATAGCATCAAACATACCTAAGTGACAGGATTAGCCCATTTAAGGTGTACTTTATGTGCAAATGAAAGATTTAAGCGCTATAGCATAGAGAAGGAATTATATGATAGTAACTATTCTATGGCGACCGGGCATGGCATTAATAACCCCCCATCGCCCTGACTCTGGGTGGAAATACAAACAAATATGTGCTTACGGATAAACCAATTGGCTCCTCAAACATTTTTTTTCAACAAATGAACAGTGAAAAAGAAAACTTTGTTAAACCACGTTTAACTACATTGCAGAGAACTGGAATTACAAGAACTTAAACTAAACCTGTGGCTTCCATTGGAACTGTCCATTGCAGCTGAACCAAGCTATGCGATCCATTCACCATACCGATCTGGTGTTTTGCGCTGACGCTTTGACTGTCGCTCCAGCTGGCCCAGATGGTGTGAACCTCCCACCATTTTCAGAATTTACATGGGAAGGGAAGGATGAGACAAACACATCTGAATTGGGTTTAGCTGCAACTGGGACAGGCGGCTGGAAAGAGCTGAAACCTTGGCTGATATCAGTGGAGAACAAACTGCGCAGACCTAGATCACTGTCCGCCTGCTCCTCCTCTAAAGTTGGTGGTGGGACCTCCATAGGCTCCCACTGTTGAACTTGGTCCAGAACCCAGGTGTTGTCCAGGGGCTCACGACAGAGGTAACGCTTCAGCTGGTCATGGTGGACGACCTTCACTCTGGACCTTGGGCTCTTCTGTATTCGGTAAACTAAGTCGTCCAGTTGTCCAAGAATGAAGAAGGGTCCTTCATATGATGGAAGAAACTTTTGGACTTTGTTCTTGACATGACGTGTTCCTTTAATGAGATACCACACAGGATCCCCAATCTTATACCGTGTGTGGCAGCAGTTTTTGTCATATTGTCTCTTCGCACGTATGACTGACTCACCCAGAGCTTCTCTGGTGATGAGGTGGGCCAGCTCCAGCCGTTCACGCATCTGTTGCACGTATTCAGGGGGCGAAGGTTGATTGTCTGAGTCAGGGGGCAGGCCAGCAACCAGGTCAACTGGTTCACTTACTTCTCGGGCGAACATCATGAAGTTCGGAGTGAAACCTGTGGCACTGTGCTTAGTCGCCCTGTAGGCCATGACAGCATATGGGATCATCAGGTCCCAGTCCCAATGACAACGTTCTGCTGTGGAGGCCAGGATTTTTTGAAGGGTGGCATTGAAACGTTCAACCTGGCCATCTGACTGGGGTCTGAAAGGTGTTGTGTGAGTCTTGTTTATTCCAAACAAACTACACATCCCCTTGAACACCTCAGACTCAAAATTGCATCCCTGGTCACTGTGCAGCGCCTGGGGTGTTCCGTAGCGACACACCCACTCAGCTGCAACAACACCAGCGACAGTCACCGCTCGCTCATCTGGGATTGGAAATGCTTCTGTCCATTTCGTGAAATAATCTTGTATCACAAGAACATAGCGGTTTCCACGTTCAGTTTCATTCAAAGGTCCCATAATGTCCAGTGCAATGCGCTCCATAGGAGCCCCTACCCGCACAGTCCCCATAGGAGCTTGTGGTGTTTTCCGGGGTCGAGCCCTGGATGCACAACTGGTGCAGGTTCGGCACCAGAGAGCAACGTCCTCCCTCCTACGGTACCAGTAGTATCGAGTTCTTAATCTGGCCAAGGTTCGCTCTACACCAAAGTGTCCACCCACTGGCCCTTCATGCATCTGGCCCATCACCTCTGGTTGAAGCTTGCGTGGCAGCACAATCTGCGGGTAGAACTTGGTGTCATCAAGGCAATAGAATCGACGGACCAGGACCCCATCACGAAAATAAAGTCGGTTCCATTGAGTCCAGTATGTCTTGGTGGCTGGGCTGCATGGCGAGACAGTAGTCCATGGGGGGCGTTCATTGCTGGCCCCCATCCAGGTGCATATGGGAGCAATGTCCACATCGGCCACCTGGGCTTGGCTCAGCTCCCCCATGGTCCAGCCATGAAACAAAGAAGCAGTATCAAAAGTCTTAGTCAGATATACTTTCTCAGTTAGCTTTATAGTACATTTATCAGTGGGAATGTTCTGGGGCAACCTGTTTGTGTGAGTATGAATTGTTTGTGATGCAGTGTATGGGTTGGTAGAGGTGTTTTGACTTACCCCCACTGGACAAACCATAGTAGTAGGTGTAGGTCCCTCTACCCCCACTGGACTCAGCAACTGGGAGCAGATGTCAGAGTCTATCTCGCACTGGACAGCCCGAAGACTGGTGCCCCTAGTTTGTGTGGCGGGGTCCTGCACTTTGCATGGGCATGACTGGCGGCATGGTCTCCTGGACAGACTATCAGCATTGGTGTGCTTTCGACCTGCACGGTGGACAATCTGAAAGTCATATTCTGCAAGCTTCTCGAGCCATCGAGCTAATTGTCCTTCCGGCTCCTTCATCTTTGTAAGCCATCGCAGACTGCTGTGGTCGGTGCGCACTTTGAAAGGCCGTCCAAGGAGGTACTGGCGAAAACGAGACGTGAAATCCACAATAGCAAGGAGTTCACGTCTCGTTGTGCAGTAGTTTTGTTCGGCCTTTGCCAGCTTGCGACTGCCATAAGCCAACACACGTTCCACGCCCTCCTGCATTTGCGACAGCACAGCGCTGATGCCTGTGTCACAAGCATCAGTGTCCAGTATCATCTCACCATCGTCCAATGGATAACCAAGGATGGGGGCTGATGTGAGGCGACTCTTTAGTTCATCAAAAGCAGCCTGGTGCTCGGCCTGCCATCGGAAACGAGCATTTTTCCTAGTGAGGTTGTGGAGGGGGTCAGCCACAGAAGCGAAGTCTTTCACAAACCGGCGATAGTATGAGGCCAGGCCAATGAACTGTCTGACTTCCTGAATAGACCTGGGTGTGGGCCACAGTTGAACCTTCTGAACCTTACTGGGGTCAGTGGCCACACCATGTTCAGACACTATGTGGCCAAGATAGGCAACCTGGCGGTGGAAAAGACAGCATTTGGCAGGTTTAAATTTCAGGTTAGCCTGTTGGAGTCTATAAAACACCTGGCCAAGCCGCTGGAGCATTTCTGGCACGTCCTTAGCCAGCACAATAATATCGTCCAAATAGACCAAGCAGGTCTCCCACTGCATGCCAGCCAGAACGCGGTCCACCAGCCGCTGGAACGTCGCTGGGGCGTTGCATAGTCCAAACGGCATAACATTCCACTCAAAGAGGCCTGTCCTGGCACAAAATGCAGCTGCTTTGCGTGCTCTTGGCGTTAATTCCACCTGCCAGTAACCCGAAGCAAGGTCTAATGTGCTGAACCATCTTGCAGTGGAAAGGGTGTCCAGCGTGTCTTGGATACGGGGCAGGGGGTATGCATCCAGTATGGTGCGGTCATTGAGAGCCCTATAGTCAATGCAGAGACGGTATGTTCCATCCTTCTTGCGCACCATAACGATAGGTGAGGCCCAGCTGCTATGGCTACGCTTGGCAAGACCGCTCTGCAGACTGTCTGAGATCTGCTGGTCCGCGTGTTGCTGCTTTTCCCCTGCCATTCTCCGCGGAGATTGTTTTACTGGGACACCCGGTCGGGTTATAATGTCGTGCTGGACAAGGCTGGTTCGGCCTAGGTCAGCCGGCCCTGCGGAAAACACATGTCCATAAGTACAAAGCAGTCGTTTGAGTGGGAACTTTTCACAATCATTGAGTTCTCTGGAGCTCTGAAAATAAAGCTCCTCCAGGTGCGGGGGGACAACAAGAGGCCTGGCCAGTGAGTCCATAGCCAGAGAGACATGGGAGGGCTGTACGGCTTCAGCGGGCTGCAGTAGCCCCACCATGGATCCTTCCTTAATAGTTACAGCTTCATTTCCGGGATTAAAGAGGCGAAGAGGGACAGCTTTAGAAGGCTGGGCACCAACCAGGACTCTGGCAATGAGTACTTTGTGCTTCTCCACAAACCCTTTGGTGGGACTAAGCATCATGCCCCCATGAGCTACAGCCCCTAAATGCACATGGCCTTTCACAAAATACTCCTGCCCCGGATCCACCACCACAGTCCTGGCCATTCTCACAGCATGGGACTTTGGGCTAGTTTCAGTCTGGTAGTAAGGCACTTCTTCACCAAAAAGGATAATGCGGTGGTTGCCAAAATCAAGGCGGGCTCCAGCCTGTGTGAGAAAAGGATACCCAAGCAGCGCCTCAGTTCCTGCTATGTCCGCTACAAGGAAATCAACATCCACTTGTCGGTTGTTTATGCTGACTGCTAACTGAGCCTCACCCAGCACAGGAACATCCCCGGGCCCTACGCCAAGTAAAGTTTCAACTATTGATGGCTGTAGTTGAGGTCTCATGTCAGGGTGAATGGCATTATAGTAATGTAATGGCAACACGCTTTTCTGTGCTCCACTGTCCAACACAGCACACACCTCCAGCTCGAAGAGCCGCATGTGAATACTCATTTCTCGGTTCTGGCCTTTAAGGTGGAGTACGGTGGGCTCCTGGTTGTCACAAGAGGTCCTAGCAAATGGCAATGTTTTAGTGATTTTATGGGGAGAAGGACACTGCTTCTGTATATGACCCCAACCCTGACAGTTATGGCAGCGGACTCCCCCTTTTGTAAAATTTCTGCGGCTGTTGGATGCTGAGGGTGTGCGTGGAACATACCAGTCACATGAAGGGCTGGCTACAGATGCAGCATTAGTAATAGCTTCAGTCTTATCTTTTGCCCTAACCATCGCAGCTCTGGGGCGACGTTCAGCTAAATTACGGGCTCCTGGCTGCATAGCACTGGTAACGTATGATGCTGCCCTTCTGGTAGTTTCATAAGTGTGAGCTATTTCATATGCATGGGCAAGTGTAGCTGGTCGCTGTTCTAAGAGCTTCTGAACTACTTCTGCATCACCCAGACCATTTGTGAAAACTTCAACAGCTATTAAGTCTTGTTCAATTTCTGCTCTGTCACCATAAGCCACAGTCACTTTCCCATAAATGTCATCTCTGAAAGTATGCAGGGCTTCACCTGCTTTACATACCCGCTGCCTTAGTTCAACAGCAACTGCAGCTGCGTGATCAGAAGAAGGGCCATATGCAATTTCCAGCTCATCCACCAGGCGGCGGTAGTCCCATTTGGATGAACGAGGGTTCCTGTGAACAATGGCACCTGCCGCCCCAACAAGGCAGAATTTTAGCTGAACTGTCATTGTCTTTTCAGACCAGTAGTTGGCTTCAGCACAGCTCTCAAACCTGTGCAGAAATTCCTTCCATGGTGTGGTGCCATCGTATTGACCCGGACTTAAGGTGGGGACCCTCTCCCTGGGATCACTCTCCTCTTCACTGTCAGATAGGGGCTGATGAGACAGAAAACAGGTTTTGCTCAATTTTGATCGGGGCTGGCGGCGTACAGGGGTTTGCCCGTAGCTTATGGCTCCATTTAGACCGTGGGAGGGTGTATGCTGTGCAGGTGTACATGCTGTGGAGCTAAAAGGTGCTGGTGTACTATGTACAAAGCTTCTCACATGAGCAGAAGAAAAGGGGTTTGAATCTGGAAACCGAACAGTTGTCTGTAGAGCAGGAGCTGAATAATTCTGACTCCAGCTGTGCCCAGTCCCCACCTGCTGACAACTTCGACTTTTATCATCAATAAAGGGGTTTCTGCAGGAAGGCTGGGGCTGAGCAGGGCTGCTAGGCAGAACACATCTCTCCCTTCCATTAGTTTGTGTGTTAGCACAATTTTCGTCACACAGAAACGGGTTATAATGTTCACATTTTGTCACAGCTCCGTCCTCATGAGCTTCCCTGATGCCCTCAGCACTCTCAAAAACATTGGTCAGCAACATAGAGGGGTTGGAATAATACGTTTCAAACCCGTAGTTTTCACGGGGGTAACGGGCAGCAGCCATCTTGAACTAGTTTATCCACTACGAGCCAAAACACATGTAACTATGCAGTCGGTCGGCTTCCCGTTTACTTTTACTGTTAGCCACTTCATCCTATGTTCAACTCAGTGCTCACCACTCATTCAGCAACGTGACGAGTCCCTTCGTGGTCGCCAGTGTTAACCTTTCCTGTTTCTGTCCCCTGACCGTAGTCTGATGACACAGGGGAGACGCTTTCTCCAGGGCCGAAGTTACTAGTTTCCTCGGGGTTAACTCCCTCACTCATACATTGCTGAGTTGAGCATGAAGAAACTGCATCAAAACACTGAGTTGTTAACGAGATTCGGGGTTCTTTTTAATGACTTTGCAGAACGTAAAACACAGGGCTTACAGACTCATACACCGCTGCTCCGGTCGCCGTCTCTACCCACCCCACACACACAACAACACCAACGTCAATCCTTCACTCCCGACCCTCAGCCACGGCAGCACACAGCGCCACCTCCGTCCGGAGGAGCAACGTCAACATCCTCCACACACACACACAAAACACACACCGAGCCTCGAACCACACACAGCTCAGGCAACTCCTGCAACAAGTGTCTTCTATGCAGAAGGTCTTTAAAAGTGATGCCCTGGGAGATGATTGGCCGAGGAGGAGTGCGGACCTGCCGTTGATTGGAACAGCCAGTGAGGAGTGATTGGACGAGACGGGGTGGTGAGTCTTCCATGTTGAATTTTCGTTTAAACTCCATTTCAACCTGGAAAGACTCACATAATGGAGAAACAACAAGAAAACGGTTTAAGAGTTTATTAATGAAAGAGTATTTCTTTGGCGCTCCGACCCCTTAGGAAGACGTGAACGCTGAGGATGAAAATGAGTTTGATTAGGTACGTCTTCCCCCAAAAGGGACGAGGCCAGCCTGAGGCTGAACTGAATGAAAAAGGACATTAGTTATGGATGATCTGAGATGAGCCGGGAGTAAAAACTCAGACCAAAACTTTTTAATGGATTAGTCTTGAATGGGCTTACCTGAGTTATGACTGAAGATGCGTGGATGGCCGATGCCAGGTCGGGTAAAGATGGGCTGCACCTGTCAGGCGTCAAGGTGGCTAGATGAATGCCTGACAAGGCATAGGATTGAGATGCCTGCCAAGGCATGTTTGAAAACGCCTGCCAATGGCGTGAGTGAGCCCGATGGCTGAATGAAAAGCCTGCCAAAGGCGTGAGTGAGCCCGACGGCTGAATGAAACGCTTGCCAATGGCGTAGATAGTGATGAGCCTAAAGAGGCAGGATTGCTATGCCTGCCAAGGTATATTCCGATACACTTGCCAATAGCGTAGACTGATGGGCCTGAAAAGGCTGAATGAGGAGCATGACAAGGCTTGGTTGGATATGCCTGCCAGTGGCGAAGATCCAGGTGCATCTGAAAGAGAGAAAACTAAAAATAAAACTGTCTAAAAACATGGTAAATGAATTGAAATAGGAGAATAAAATATGCAAATTTAAAAGGTTAGATATGAGAACCAGGAATAGAGAAGGATGATTAATAATTGATCTAGCCAGAGGAAAGGATTGGATAAGGCCGACCACCACCAGTAATTGTGAGAGTTCTTACCTAAGAACTGATAAATCGTTGTGCTAATAAGGCAGATAGGAGGTCAGGACGGACATACAAAGAGAACGCTGAGGAGGACCAGCAGCCGAGTTGTTGGAGCGAAGCTGTCCAAACTCCTAGTGAGGCGGCTGTAGGGGTCGCCCCGATTCGAAATGAGTGAGCTGAGAACTGACTCGGGGGAAGATTGCATGAACTCAAATTAGTCTCAGATGGTTGAGGAACAAAGAAGCAGTCATGGGAACTCCTCTGGAGTATGGAAGACGGGCAAGGAGGTTGGGAAGAGTTTGTGGCGTTTGATGGTGAATTTAAACATGGCATGAAAAGGGCAGAATAGACCGTTTAAACGAGCAATGAAGATGAAGCAAGGACCTTTTCCTTTGGAATGTTTTAGATACATTTTAAAATGATTGGGATAGAACTTTAGATCAGAAATAGTTAGGTCTCTAGCAGGATCAAATGAGCTTGATGCGGTAGTAAATTCCCCTATTCTGAGAAAGCCATTAAAGCTAAAAGCCAGGCACTGGAGAGAAGACATTTTAGGTAGGATGAAGAAGGGCCTGGACGAAGCACTAGGAGGAGATCTTTTAAGATGGAAAGAGTGATAGGTCTCCTGGAATCTGGCTCAGGAATGCTATGATTTTTAGACCTTTGAATAAAGTTTTATGGATGATTTGAGAAAAGGCTTGGAGTGCGTTCAAAAAGTGGCCTTCGAAAATAACTTTATGCTGGCTAGAAACTCTTAATATAAGGGAGTTTGAAATGCCGGACATCAAAGCAATAAGTAATAAAAGCAAAGATGGTAGGAATGCAAAGGGGGTAAAGAGGAGTACTATGAGCGACATCAATTTGAAAAGTTGGCCAAGAAAAGAAATAAGACCTGAGAGTGGAGGAAGCCAAGCATGAATTACAATAATAATTGGCTGATTGGAGTAAAGGAATGAGGGATGAGTTTAGTCTAGTATCAGGTCTTTGAGAGGTGGTAACTGTGTTGGATGAACATTGGCTGAAGGGCAGAGACGATGGAAGACCTGGAGTTTTGAACGAGAAAGAGCATCATAAGTGAGTTATGATGACCAGGAATATTGCGGGCAGTAATTATAAAATTGTGAGTTACAGCTTGCCAGGTGATGCGGTGCATGAAGGGCGTGATTGACTAGCAGAGGAGCGACCTTTATTTATTACTTCGACTATAGCTGCATTGTCGCATAAAGTGGCTATGCGTTTTCTTTTCTATTGGTTGCCCCAGACACAGCATGCAATAGTGATGGGGTTTATTTCATAAGAGGCTGATGATTCGGATTGGGGAAAGAAAGGTGGCCTGATGCCAGCGAACCATGCACCCTGAAGAAATCCCCACAAAACCCACGGACGAAGCTGCATCCATGAAAACTGAATGGAATCTGCTGACGTGACGACGTCATCATAAAAGAAAGATATACCGTTCCAGTTCTGCAGGAGAGAGGACCAGAAAGACAGGTCAGAGCAGCAACCTCATCTAAACAAACCGAATCTAGCTGAGAGGGGACAGAATTAACCAGATCCAAAAGGTGAGAAATAAAGGAGTGACCTTGGGGAATTATGCGCATTGCGGAATGCAATGTTTCGAGATGCCTTTGAGGAGAAGATAATGCGTAATGAGTGAAAAGGCTCGGAGTGAGCTCAGAAAGATGAACCTTCAATGAAAATTGATGCCTGCTAAAAGGCTGCGGCTGTAGTGGAGCTTAAAACGATGGTGTTCAAACAATGAGTAATGAAAGCTAGGACTGAATGTAAACCAGGTACGATGACGTGTAGCAAGGTAAAATTTTCAAAGTTTTGCAAAGTTTTGCCAGGCGAAGGAACAAGGTTTGAAAGTAGAAAGAGCTAGACCTGAGATACAGCAGTGCTTGGCAGATTGCGAAAGAGGAAGGGGAGAGAGGAATAATCGGAGTAGGGTAAAAGTAGGCTGATGGACAGAAACGGCGGAAGACCTCAAAATTTTAAACGAGACGGGACATGAGCGAATGGTTTAGAAACCTGGAACATGACAGGCAGAAATGAAGAAGTTATGAGTTACGGCCAGCCAGGATTCGCCGAAGGTAAGAGCTACGTCCGTGAAATGAAGTTACTAATATTGACTGTACATAGATTGTTTAGTAAGAGTTTATTATTTTGCTGCAGCAATAATGCAGTTAATGCTTAAATTTGAAAACACTTAGTCCGGAAAGGTGCTGTAAATCAATTGTCTCAAACTGAATAACACAGCGCCGACCCAATATGCAGAAAGAAAGTGTGCTCCACGATTAGGCTGGATAAGATATAGATAAGATGTATATTAAAACAGTAAATGGTTCCTTAGCTCCTGGTTAATAAAGGAAGAAGGTTGGTATAAATGTTCGAATGCTTAAATTAATATTTAGATATTCTATGGAGCAAACAGGTTGCTTTTAAAAGTAGATCCCCCCAGTAGAGGGAGCTAATATGAAGATTTACTAGTTTTAATATAATAAGCTAAGTAAATTCACAGACAAAATAATTTGCGTTGCATTTAATTTATTGTACGGAGAAAATATAGAAGGCAATGGTTACAAATTTAATAAATATACGTGGTAAAAGCACTCAAGGGAAAGACTGTCAAGGATAAACGGGGGTTGTAAATATTTAAGGTAAATAATCAATTTATGGTAAATAATAAGGCAAAGATTTAAAGCAGCACATTGTTAGAGTTATTGAAGGTATTTACATTCTGTATATATATGTATATATATATATATATATATATATATATATATATATATATAAATTTTTTTTTTATATAATGATGTGTTCACATGCAAGGCTCTGACAACGAAAAGATTGAGTACCATCCGTTTGAGAGACCCTCTTTTTTAATTGAGATGGTACAGACAGTAAAGAACTGAAATGAGGCCAACTGAGCCACAGGAATCAGAGGTAGCTTGTGTCATAAAAAAAATTTCAATGGTCAGAATAAACCAGTCTAGGCAAACTCCTGATTGAGCGAGTGTGGATGCAGCTTTGGCAGAGTAGGATTTGTGATATGATAGAAAAATCTGGAAGCCATGTTTGAAATGTAGGTCGACGATGAGAGGGGAATAGGTATCATGCTTATTCAATGCTCAGATAACAGAGCAGAAGACGTTTCTAAAATGCTTAAAGGCGGTCGAAAGCTCACCAAAGAGGATTCTTACAAAGGTGGGGAGTAGATAATTTAAACACAGCATTAAAGCTATCTGGGTGATACAGTGGTCAACCTCGGGAGATAGTAAAATGAGAGAAACCAGATTAATGAGCTGCCCCTGCAGGATTTGGAGCAGAGCCTAAGTGAGATGTTAGAATGCATGGGAGTATATGATCTACCTGAATGTAAAAGAGGAGTGGGAAACACAGCATGCTTAAAGGCCATATGAATGAGGAAACAGTTGAGAAAGGAGAATGAAGTGATACATCTCACCCTAATGGTGCATTCAAACCGAACGCGGATTCTGCGATAGGAGCGGCTGATTTACATGTTACCCCTTTGTAGAGGTGCATTCAGGAGTGGAGCGGCGCGAGGTGGTGCGAAGGAGATGAAGGACGTGGTGCGGAAAGTGCGCCAATAAAAGCTGGAGCGGAGCGAGAGCGATGGACGAGTTGAAAAATCTGAACTTATTCCTAAATTCGCGTCGCGTCAACCAATCAGGGACTGGATGTGTCTGTGATGTAGGGTGAAAGACCACAGCTGAGAAGAAGCGGCTGACAGTGAAGATGGAGGACCAGATCATAGTGGCGGTGTGCGGCAAGCCAGAGTTGTGTGACTCAACTAATTACTTTTACCGAGACAAGTACAGAAAGGACCTGACCTGGTTATGTTTAGGAACAAATATCTTATATTTAGGAGATGTGGACATTAAAAATCGTCTGTTTTTTTTATTGAGCTGAGATTTATTTACTCACCGAAGACAGATTGACAGGGGTTCAGCAGCGGGGATACAGCGCTGGTGTCCCGGAGGCCGATTTGTCTCCCAACGCGGGACAGCAGATCTTCGAACTTTGTCCTGGATAGACGGAAATACCGCTGAAATCAACCGTCATCCATACGCAGCTCCTGGAGCAGGTGGTGGTACTCTCTGAAATGTTCCTGTCCCTGAAGAATCTGGTGAACCCAGGGACATCGACGTCGGCGGCCTTTTTTGGCTTTCCACAGGTAAAACACCGTAATTAGGTCATGTTCAGTTGAAACCAGCAAGCAGCAGACAGAAGCTCCTCCTATTTGATGAATCGTTGAACTCCGCTTCGGAGTTCACGCGGAATGTGAAGCGAGCAACAGCACACAAATGACGTGAAATATTCGCAGAATCCGCGTTCGGTGTGAACGCACCATAAGAGACGAGCCAAGACGAGCGTTGCGATCGTAAATGCCAGTGGGAGGGGCCAAGGAACGGGTTGAACATTGGCGGAGTGGAGATGAGGAAATGCTGATGTGGCAGAATTGGAGGCGAACTCCTGGAGGAGCTGAGTAAAAGAAGATATGAAGCTCTGGAGAGAATCCATGGACAAGATGAATGAAGCAGGGAAGACTGTGGAATGACCGAAGTAGAAGAAGACGTCGGAGCCTGGGGAGCGGGAAGATCAGTTTGAGAGACGAGATCGAAGAACCACTGAAGAAGCCGGGCCGGGTGACATGGCGGCGGGAGCCGGGGTGAAGGCAGGGCGACCTCGGCTGACTAGGATTGGAGGAGATCTTAAGGCGTTTCCACATGCCCGGAGCTGAGACGAGGGGAAAAGGGGCCATCAAGGCAAGAGGCTAGTCGAACGCTCCTACAACCGGAGGAGGAGGAAGGAGGGTGGAATTTGTCACAAAACAGTGTGAGGAACCAGCAGGTCGCCAGAAACTAGTCGGACAAGTCGCAGCTGATCGTCAAAGCTCAGCAGAAGAGCGGTGTCTTCCATGCAGAAGATCTTTAAAAATGATGCCCTGGGAGATGATTGCCCGAGGAGGAGTGCGGACCTGCCGTTGATTGGAGCAGCCAGTGAGGAGTGATTGGACGAGACGGGGTGGTGAGTCTTCCATGTTGAATTTTCATTTAAACTCTATTTCAGTCAACAAACTCTTTACTATGCTAAAACAATCCAACTAAACTACCAAGCAGAATTAAAGAAGAAGGAAGACTAATGGGCTATGTACAATATAAACGAGTAGATCAAAGATGGTTGAAAATCATGACCGAATGAGTGATGCAACATTACCATGCAATATTTATGTTTGAGAACCAATGATTATCTTGAAGAATCTGGAAATGAATTGAAGTTAGTCTTGGAACTAACTTAGGCAATAATTGGCATACCTTTAGACAACCATTCACAAGGCAAGATCAGATAAAATATTATTTTATTAAAATAATGTTTTATTAAAATAATGTTTTAAAGAATGATCTGCTGAATAAAACCAACCTTCTGGATGACAAATTCTCAACAGTGTTTAGTTAGCTGCCTTTATTTATATTTATATATTTATTTATAATATTTAAGGAAATATTATTTTGAAAAAGGACCAAATCTTTTTGGAGAAACGGGGCTTAATGGTGCTTACTTAGTTTTCAAGTTTGGTAATGTTATTTTACTAGATTGAAAACTAACAACCTTTTTGGGTAAATGATCTTTAGCAGGCAAGCACGTGTTCTTAGCTGTTAGCGGTTAAAGCTAACAAAAGAGGTGTATAGCTTATCAGAATCACACATATACTTTTAAAATACCACAAATAAAAGGGGTTAAAATGCATAAGCATGGATGGCGCATTATGGCCGATCTTCTGTGTTTAAAATCACCCTTTAAATAAAGTTTGTCTTAATTTTAACAAAAAAATAACACAAACACAGAACACACAAACTGAGCACGTGCTGAGCATATAATCTGCTAGCACTAAGATAGGTGAGTTTCAACACAAACGAAACCAAACTTCATAAAATGAAATAAATGTTTAGATTATTTAATTCTAAACTACTTCTCTCTCTGCCCAAACCTAACCTCTCAGGTGAACCGTGCTGAGGAAAAGCTGTCTAGGGTGACGAAGTTTGAAGAAAACATCCACAGTGAACAAAGGGTTAGCTGCAGCTAACCTCCGTAGCTGTGGGGCTCGCTCTGTCGGCTGGCCAAACTGCACATTACAGCTGTAACCATGGTGATGCGGTCCGTTGTCCTTCCTTCAGACAGGGAAAACTGCTCCACTCTGCATTGTAGAGACAGGGTCTCTGCTGGGAACTCTCTATAACACAGTTTGATTCTGTAGACCTCAGAGAGAAAAGTCAAGCCATGCTTGTACCTTAATTACCCCCGTTCATGAATGAATACCGGATACACAAACAGCAATTCATTCGTACTTAACTTAGTGCATATGGTCGCATGATCGTATGACACTCTTGGGTCCAGTTTGAAGAGTTATATCTGTTTGCCAGCAAAGAGACATTAGTGTGCGGTGTCTCTCCTTCCAGCTCCGCAGGGACCTGTGTGAAGAGACAGGATGTGTCAGAATCCGTGGTGTGTCTGCCTGCCGCTAACCATTTTACCACCAGGTGCCATTGCCTGGAGGTGCTGGAGAAGGGACAGGTGCAGCTCATCAGGCTTATCAACTGGGCAGTATATGAAGAGGCCGCGCCTGCACTTTGTTGCCTGAGCGTTTTGCCCTTGCGGTACAGCTACTGGCCTCCCCTGAAATCTACTCTCGTAGTTTGAAAGTTATTTCTGAAATTTTCTGTAAACTTGCACTGATTTTGCCTGTCCTGACACTTCCAGGTGCCTTACCTCTGGATCCGACCGAGTTGACCAGCGATTTAAAGAATCGGTCTGAACCGAGTCCCGAATTGAACCGTCAGGCTGACTCTTATGTGAGCCACCAGCGAAGTGAATCCTGTCCACCCTCCCAGCACCTTCTGTTGGCCCCGTCTCAACAAACACGGCGGTCAAGGCGAGCCACTCTCTCTTACACCACTGGATCTATGACCATTTCCCCCGGCGGGTTTCCCTGTGCTTACCTGTAAGCTGCACAATCAGTTCTGGTGCATTTTCTGAGGTCCAGTTTGTAACTCTGCTCTTCTCTCGCAGCCAGACGGTTCCAGTCTTGTTTCCCGTTCCCAGGATCATTTGTTTAAATAAACATTCACTAATCTCATCTGTCTCTGGTTGTTCTCTGCATGTGGGTCAGGTCAGTTAACATTATGATGGGATGTAGCAAGAGTGGTGCTTTTATTTGGACAGTGACGTCACGGGGGGTCCGCTGTTACCCCTTTTCCTGGGTGTCCTGGAAGTAGGTTAATGCGATTTATTTTGAAAGTTCCAGAAAAGTTCGTACCGGACTTTCATGTTGTAACCATGGCTGTGGTCCCAACACCATTGCACATTTATAAATTCTATATATAATGACCTCAAAAACACCTCGATGAATTCAAACTGGTTGTAAACTGTTCGTAGACTTAATCAGCGTTGTTCACAAAATGTTCAAATATTAGCCATGAAAGTGTAAAACGTAATTGGAAGTTCACAGTTCAATTATGGGCATCTCAGCACCAACATAAATGCATAAATAGTTTATAATCAACATTTGTTTAATATTTATTTGCTCTCTAATCTGTGCCTGAAACTAGGTTTTGTTTTTTAGCAAAACATCCTGCTTCTCATTTCTGACAAGAATGATAAAAATGTTTTTTTCTTTCTATAGTGATGTTATTTATGATAGAGCCCCCCTAATCCCTACATATATTCTGCTTAGAGATTCATAGTTGGAAACTAGATCAAACGATGGTTTCTAAAGGTTTATTTTTTTTATTCTGTTTTTGTAAACTCCCCCAGGGAGCAATAATTACATCTCTAAGAGTTATGATACCTGAAGGGAGCAGAAATGAAAAGTGCTTGTTTCGGTAAAAACAAAGATAATACGTGCAGATTGTAAGAACTATTTTGTGGATGATCTGCAGGGACTCCAATGGCCTTGAAAGTGATGCCTAAAGCCTCGACTAAGCTGCAAGGCTTTCTGCGAGAGTACTGCATCTCATTACACCTGTCCTGCCACCCCTGCATCGTGGGCCTCTTTGGCATTGCCTTCCAGTCCAAAGAGCACTACTGCTTTGCCCAGGAGCTTGTCATTGGGAGGGATCTTTTTGCAGTCATCAAACCAAAAGTGAGGCATTCATTGTTTAAACAGGATTTATGACAGATCACAGAGTTCTGACGTATTTAGACACAGAGGAGTTTGAGGTAAATGTTTACTGTGGGTAAAAATGCTTGTAATACAGCTTATGTTAAAACTTTCAGAATAACAAATAAATAAATATAACTATACTTGATGTCTGGCAATTAATGGAAAGTGCTGTTCCCTGACAGAACGTTTTTGAAAAACAACAGAAATCACAAGAATTGTATCTGCTTCTGAATAAAACAGAGCAGTCCTACTCACACTTCTTACATATTACACTTACTCTATTTAAAACAGTCAATATCTCTGAACCAAAGACCTTGGTTTAATAAAAAGATCCAGTGGTGTTTAGAATTTCTTAAATGCTTTCCTGCCTTAACAATGTATTCAGGAAACTTAAGTACAGAGCCTGTAAAGTTACACATTTAGCATCAATTAGGAGCATTAGAGGAGGAAAAAAAGACCCCCAGAATCCTGAAGCTTTTTGGATGGTTGATTTCACTTTTACTCTTGGGCCAAAAGCATTAGTCACCTCCTTTTGGTAGCTGATGGATATGGCCAAATAAAGTTGATTACAATAAGGATTAATCTAACTTAAAACATTTCGTAGAAATTATGCTGAACAAAAAACGTATATTTTGTGGTCCTCTTCACAAACTGCATGTACACCCCCCTTACTAAACCCAAACACTTAACCAAGGAGCAGCAAGGATTATTGAATTCCGCCTTTAGCCGAGATGCTAGTAAAAATGTCAGCTGTACCACTAGTGTCATGTATTAAAGAATTTGAAAAGAATAAGCAGCTAAATCTTAATCTTCATTCGTTTCTAGTTACATACAAGATACTGTAATAAAGCAGCACAGGTACCTGGAAGTTAAAAAAGTAGAAGCCTAATACACCCATGAGGCATTGCTTTAAAAAATGCAAAGACTTGTGTCATAGTTCAATTTGGTGGTGGACCAGAGGTGCAGGACGAGCAGAAACAGTTGGTGAGATGATCACTCTTTAATGATGTGAGCCAACTTACAAATGCCGTTGCAGGCTTAACAGGAGATCCAGGTAACAATGTTCATGAATAAACAGTCCTGGTTTCTGGATCGCAGCATAAACTTCAATGTAGCAAGAACAGACAGACTAAATAAGACTAACGACACCGCATGGAACAAAGGACGAAATGAACTTAAATACAAACAAAGGTGGACATGAAACAATAGGACAGGTAATCAGGGGGGAACAGGACACATGTGTGGACAGATTAGGAGACTGAGAGGCAGGTGAACCAAATTAGCAGTAACAGGAACATAAGGAGCTAGACGAGGAACAAACTGTAAACAAACCCAGGGAACCAGAACACAGGGGAGAGAGCTATACCATTTACCTCTGTACCAGTGTACAATATGGTCAATGAGGTAAGTTTGTGAAAAGCTCAGTCAGTTTTCAGTAACTTACAGAGCATAAGTCATTTCCAGTAAAACAAGCAGCATTTGAATACAAGTTTTTTATTTTGCCATATTTAAGTATCAATTGCTAAGTTTACCTTAGGATGTTTTCTCTTCTTTTTGTTTTATTATTGGCATTAAGAAAGAGCTAATTAAGACAGCTGTGAACACTTTTGAAAGAAACAGGTATTATTCCATAAGTATTTATGACTGCTGTCAAAGGAATGTTCTCATACTGCATTTATTCAGTTTCTCCTCTAGGTGAAGCTGATGCTCTGTTTTTAAACTAATGGATTGCTGATTTTAACACCCTTAAGATCTGGGGATGATGACAAACTGTTGGAAAAATCAAATAAAAGAAGAAAGCTCTGAAGCGCTTTGTTTTAGCAGACTGGAAAAAGTCAAGCAATTTCACAAAAACTGTATTCAGTACATACAGAAATAGCAATTTTCATTAAATTCATTTAAAAAAATATGTTGCTGTGTTAAAATACGGAAAACATATAAAACATTGACATTTGCATTGCTTTTTGACCTTCAAATAAAAAATAATAATGAATTATAATACATATTGGATTCTCAATCCAAACATATGAGTTTTGTGTCTTCACAACCAAAGATTTAATGCGACTGTAGCTGCTGAAAATAATGCGTATTCTCTTTCTCGATACAGGTGGGAATCCCAGAATCATCTGTAAAACGCTGTGTCCTCCAGATCTCCAGTGCTTTGGAGTTCATCCATAGCCATGGCCTGGTTCACCGGGATGTCAAGCCTGAAAACATCCTCCTGCTGGACACTCAGTGTTGTCAGGTCAAGCTGGCAGACTTTGGCCTCGCCCAGAAGAAAGGAACCCTAATACGCTTCATCACAGGGACCTTGCCATATATGGCCCCAGAACTTTGCAACGTGGCTCTGCTGGATAACCAGAAAGAAGTAACAATGCCTCCTCTGAGTGTCGAGCCAAGCCTGGACACCTGGGCCTTTGCAGTGGTTATCTTCTGCATCCTCACTGGTTACTTCCCTTGGGAGCACTGCATGGACTCAGACAGCTTCTACCAGGAGTTTGCAGATTGGTGCACAATAAAAAAGAAACCTTTTATCGAGGAGGAAATCCCTCCTTTGTGGAGGAGGTTCACTCCAGAAGCTATGGAGATGTTCAGTAAGCTTCTGGCTCCAGATGCATCACAAAGGATTGCAGTAGGAGAGGTGAGAGTGTTTGTGGAAAAGGACTGGCTGAAGAACGACCATGGAAACAAGTAGTTCTAGATAAAGGAATGGGATGGGCCTCTGGGAATATTTGGAGGAAAAATAAAATGGTTCATATTAAATAAAATAATAAAAAAAAAAGCGATGGCAACAATTTTTAAGAAGTTTGAAATCTAAGAATCCAAAGAGATATTGTCACCAACAACCGAGAATTTAAAATCTAGAAGAAATAAAAAAAAAATATATATATATTGTCTAAAATATAAGAACCGTATTTGAGAGAGATTGTTGAACTAGTCTCTTCTAATAGGTAGCACAATGCCTGCTTACTGTGAAACATAGAAGAGGACATTGTTACAAGTGAAATTAAAAAAATCTCCTGCATCAGTAATTAGGTGAATTTACCGATCTGAATGAAGATGTTGCTGTTTTTTTTTTTCTTTTTCTGAAAACCTGCCTCTTCTAATGATGCTCATTTATCCAGAACAATGTCTGAGGTAAGACAATGTAAAACACTTTTTGAGATAAACCTTTAAATCTCAAAACAATTTTTACAAATGTCTCTGCTATAAGCAAAATCCAATGAAGAAGTGAACAGACACAAGCTAACTAAATGGATTAGTTAGTATCTGTTAGCTACTTTACAGTCAGCACACATAAACGGCTTCGTTGTGTTTTATTGTCCTAATTGTTAACATTAGCAGGTATATAAAAAAAAAAAAAAAATCAACTTAATATTATCCTGGTGATTCTCTGAGCGCACAGAATGATGAATGCATTGTCAGGCTAATAATGAAATGTGGTTTCTATATTATTTCTATTTCAAAATGTTTTACTTTTCCATGCTCAGTGTTCTAGATTTTTCCTACAGTTTCCTTATGACATTACAGACGTATGATAATAAAAGATTTGGCATCTGGACAAGCTTAAAATCTATCATATTTATAAAAATATGGACTGGTTTATCCTGTAAGTTTGTGACCAGTACCTTCTTTTTCCAAAAGTAGGAATTCCAAAAGTAGGAATTGTAGGGCTTTGTTTGGCATCTAAATCAAACTCAGTTAAAGAACCTTGGGTTCAGTTTAAAACCCAAAATGAAAATGAGCCAAAATGGCTGTAAAATGATTCTTTTTAATTTATGACGATCATGTTTTTTTTATCTCTTAGTTACTCAAAAACTAGAATAATCAATGAGTTGGACAAAAACTCAAGTTGTGATGTGGCAAACCAAAACTAAATGTCCTCATTTAAATATAAATCAATGTAAAAAACCTTTTTTTTTTTTTTTAGAAATTCACATTTATATCTTTTAGATAATGGAATATGATATAAAATATGGAACTTTTCAAGACTTCATAGGAACCCTGCGTAGAATCTTTAGTTCTTTAGGCCATTAAAGCTTTTGGTTTAGACCTGGAATGTGGTTTGCAGTGATGTGTTTGCAGTGAAGTGTTTTTCAGCCTGCAGTCAGCATATGTCATATAGAACAACATCTGCAATTTGACAGGATGGAAGATAAAAAAATATTATTTTCTTAAAAAGTGCAATGACATATCAGTGTTCAAATCAAAAATAGAATATATATTCTAAAATGTCACAAATACAAGTTTTATTTGTTGGAAAAAACATTACCTGGTCATGCAACCAACTTCCATTTAATAGCTGATGTATATTTCTGTATCACAATATTATATTGTTTTAAATGAGTATTTGGTGTCTAATCCTGTATGTGCCATTTTGTAGTGTGCAGTCTCAAGCATGTGAAACTAGTTTAAGCAAATTTTTAATCTCATGTTGCCAGCAGCATCTAAACAATCAGCAGGTTTTGACCTACATTTTGTTAAAAAGATAGTGCAAAGATAAATTTGACTAACATCTGAAAAAAAATGTAAATATGATCGAAAAGTGAAAGGTGAAAAAATTTGAATATATTTTTATTGGTATAGTTCTTGTAATATACAGATATTTCTATGTAAACAACATGGAGTTATGGCCAAAATCATTTATACCCTGGGCAGATTTATGATCAAAGTAACCTTTTAATTTGACCAACGTGTTTCTTATGAGTAATAGTAAAATTAACGTTTTGGAGCAGCCCAGCTAGAGTCCAAATATAAATCTTTTATGAAGAATCCGTTGAGGAAGATAAAGATTAAGGTTATGGCAAGGAGGCCTTCCAACCTCAAAATTTTGGATCACCAAAAATAAACTGTCTGGTCTCTGTCTCAAGCCATAAATGAAACTTCTTGATAGATTTAAAATAGCTTTAAAATGGTATGAATGATTTTGAAATTAACCATGGGTCATTTGACTGTAAACTTCATTATAATCAGTTGTATTGTCTATGTTCACACATAAAAAGATTTAAATGCAAGAAAAAGAATAAACATTTTTTTCATCTGTCCAAGTGTTATCCTTGTGGTCACATAGGGATGTAAACAGATTGTGCCACAAGGTCTCATGATATTATACCACCATGGTATTTTCTCGTCAAAGCAAAGTCTGTTTCATGAGGCGCTGTCTAGTCGCTGTGAGCATAAGGCTTCGTCTTTCCAAATAAATGTAAATATAATGATCCACTGATGTGAAGGCGACTGCTTTAAACTTGACAGCCTGAATCAGTGTTCTTCTTATTTGAAAAGCAAGTAATTCTAGAGTTGCTGCCAAATTGTGGCGGCAGACTGCTCATGGGGCTGATTGACAACACTCAAGCCGGGTACAAAAGCATAGAAGAAGCCTCTAGCTGTTTTAAATAGCTTATCTGGCAGCATTATGGGTACAAACTGTGACAGAGTGACAGTCAAAATAATGATTTGTGAGAATCCTGCTGCTGACTAACCATTAGCCACTCATGATGCTAAAGTTGGCACCTAATTTGTAGCTATTGGCACTACACCAAAAGGAAAATTCACCGTTTATATATTGGACACTGATTACAGCTTCCTTAGATCAGTTTTTGATTTGTGAAAGCTTTTTTTTGCAAAAACAAATTATTGGTTATTCTTAGTTTATCAAAGAATATTGCTAAAAATCACACCTCATGTGCTGGTTGTATTGTTACACACCGAGTCACATATATCTTATTTAACTTTTAGTTAGAGACATTACCCCAGGAGCCACATTTTAAATGGCACCTTTCACCTACTTCACTGACCTTGTTCAGCAGCTTTTCACAGAATAATCTCCTGACACTTGTTGCAGCTGACCCTCCACTGATGGATGTTCTGCATCAGTTGTCCCAGAGCACGGGACACCACAGGTGTTTTCTCTGCAGGTCATTATCCGAGCTGAATAGAACCAAATTTGGCCAAGAGCCTGAACATGTTTGTCCTGCACATGCTTTAAATGCGTTTCTAAGCCATTATACTAACCAGGGTCATCTTTCACCTGACCTCTGCCATGCAAACACTTACACAGCCAATGTAAATCCCTCTGCAAAGCCATTGCGGACAGTTGACTTACAAATTATCCAGGTTGGCATTCACACACTAAACAGTCTTGGTTAAAAAATTAAAATGATGCATACCTTTTTAGTGTAACAAGGCAGTATGGCCTGCCCATATATCTTGTGGTTTTATTACCTTACCTTCAAAAGTACATTTTACATTTTGTAAGCATCTAAAAGCCTTTTTATCTGATATGTTAATGACTGTGCTGGCTTGCCAGGTTTATCAAATTAACTTCCAGATATGGCAGATGACATTTCCTGGAAATATGCAAATTAAAACATGTACCTGCTCACCATGGGTAAAGTTGTGAAACAATCATTTCATTTTTGCACACAGTTTAATAATGCTAAACTGGAAAAAAAATAATCAGCATAAATTTATTGAACTACTATCAAAACAACAAATTACCAATTCAAACGTTTTATTCAAAACTGAAAAAGAACATTTAGCAAATTGAAAGAAAAATGTAAGGGTGACGATACAAATGCTACCACAAAGTGTAAAAACCTAAAATACAAATAATTTGTATTTGCTAAGATTTGATTATAACTCAATTGATATTCTTTACAGCAGTCACTAACTTTTCTTTTTATAACAATTAACACCAGCATAAAAACTCAAAGCACCAAACTAAACGATATTTTAAACAGGACTGTGTCTATATCAGCTTTGTTATGTTACGATTGAAACTGCATGTATTCCATTTTCAGTCAGAAGTTGAAAGGTTTTATCTAGTCAGGTTCCCTAAAATTAGAATTCGAAGTGAGAAAGTTGGAGGTTTCTCAGCAAACCTGACCTCAACCCGACATGGCTGCCGTGGATAAAGCTTAGTCATTGCTAGAGCAAAATAACTTAGCTTAAACCTTTAAAGTTATATCATCAGATTTTTCACACAAATAGTACTCTACTGAGTTCTTGAAGCCTCCAGAAGTAGCCCTAATTGAAGCAGATTTCCCCCCATGGCCTGGAAAAGAAGGCACAGGGACCGCATCATCGCAGGCCTTCCTGCATGTCTACCCCCGCTGAAGAAGCCTAATGTGCCATTGTCATACAGTTTGGTCGGGCCAGCTAAAAAGCCAACCCCTTACAGCTACTGAGAATAGCTCCAAGACTGGTCCCTTCAATGCCCACACGTGGATGACTGGAAACCTTCGCTTCCCTCAACTTGTCACCCAGGAAACCCTGGGTGACAAGTTTAATGTTCGTTTAATGATGTTTGTTTTTGGTGGTGTTGAGAAAACTCAGCTAAGTGCTAGCAGACTAGCTGCTCAGCTAATGATTTATTCTGTGTTGTGCTTTTAAAGTTAAGACAACTTTATTTAAAGGGTGGTTTTTAAACACAGATCAGCCATAACGTGCAGTCAATGCTTAGGCATTTTGATCTTTTTTTGATTTAAAGTTCATGTTTTATTTTAAAGGGATGATAACAAGCTACAACCTTATTTTCTTTGATTCAACTGCTAACAGCTAACACGTGACTTATGACCGTCATCTCATGAGCATTGTAAACACCTAGTTAAGAGTCATTTATCCATGTTGTTAGTTTCCAATCTAGGAAAATAAAATTTCCCTAAATATAATTTAACTAAATGTGACGCCGTTAAGATTCATTTATCCAGGAAGGTTTGGTTCTTATTCAAAATAATATTTCCTTAAATATTATTTTAGAATTTCCTTAATACATTTTGCTTACACTATGGGCTGGCTCTGTTTTCCGTAAATCACATATGTAATTGAAACAGAAAACGGGGTCCGACTTCTCAGTTGTCCCTTTGCTTGTTAGTACATGTTGCACTCTGATTGCTAGTATGACAAATAAAAAAATTGAAATCCTATCTGTGAAAATTGTCACTTCACAGATAGGAATGTCTCCACTGTGTATATTTAAGCTTCAGACACAAAGCAGAGTTAATCCTACATCATGATCTATAGCAAAGCCTCTGGCAGAGAGGCTGGGTGTGATCTTTACATATCATTTGAGGGGCGAGGGTTACAAATGAGTCCCACTGGGTATATCTTGGCTCTCTCCTGACTAAACATATCAGGCTCCTGCCGATCTGTCATTGCCTGGTGGATGGTGTTACTCATGGAAACATTTGAAGTTTAGAACTGGTGTCGTATTTCTCAACCACTGAGAGGAAATGGGTTTAGAAAAAGTTAAGATTCTACCCAACCTATTCACATTAAAGTAATTTATCAAAAAAACTGACAATGAAGAAAAGGTTTAATCTTAGTGACACTTACCATAAAATGATGTACAAAATGATGTCTGTTGGATAAAACAGCTTATTGTGCTGTGTATCAAACTATATATGGTCTATTTAACATACAGTTTGATACTCAACATCTAAGCTGTTTCCGAAAAAACCCGTAGCAGCTCCAGCTGGTTCTGCAGCTTACAGCAGATAAATATATTGTGTCAGCACAAAACTGTCCATATAAAGAGTTGAGATATGTTAAAAATTTCTTTATTTCACTTTCTCAGTGGAGCATGTTGTTATTTACAAAGCCAAAATATATAAAATGGATACTGAAACTAAAACAGTTGTAAAAACACATACCAAAACCTTAATTAAAGATATCAAACATTTTTAACAAATAACATGGATTTCACAACTGTAATTCGAAGCTTGTCTTAAAAAACAACCCTAGCAGTCATGTTGATCCTTAAAATAAAATAATTCTGTTTTTTTACACTGTGCTTACAGCTGAAGTTAAACAGAACATGAAGTTAACATGCTCCCTCACCGTTATGGTGAGGGAGCATGTTAATATCACTAAAAAAGCAGATATTACTCATATAGTTTTTTAACAAATATGGAACCAGCGATCCTACCAGGTAGCTTAACATAGCACATACGTAATTCTACAGTAAGGAGAAACAAGTTAGTCGGCCTTTGTCTGAGATTTAACCAGGATTGCCAGATATGAATGACAGTTTCCAGCCCAAACACAGAGTAAAACACGGCCACCTCAGTAAAAACCAGCCCAAATCTCAACCTCTCTTGAACTTTAAAATAAAGAATGCGGTGCCATGTTCTTTTAAATCATGAGCTTGCACTCGGATTTATGTTTTACCATACTTGCAACAACCTTTCGAGTCATTCCCTGGGACAGGAGCAATGCACGATTACTGTATATTTCTTTGTATTTTCCCCCTTCAGCATGATGCTGTCTTTCATCATCAAGTCAAAGCTTAAAAGTAAAGGGGTATAGGCCAATGCACCTCAGTGTAGCTTAGTTGAACTCTTAACTCCATTAGGGTCACAATTGACATTAACCGATATAGTTTGCAGTAACACTTGATTAACCAATGACTATCACTGATTAGTCTCTACATTTCAAAATAAATGAACTAATGATATAAGTGTACAGACACATTTTATTGAAATGGTTGTACTTTGTACTTTTATTGCACACAATGCCTATACCTATTTTGATATGACAATAACTAATTTGATAGAATTTTCCAAAAAATACCTCCTAGAAACCCGCCAATGTAATGTGATGTAAGCAAGCGACAGACCTTTTTGCCATAGATTTAACTCATCTAACTAAAAACAAAACAAAAATTTTAAAATGTATATATTTTTACCATGGGCTAGCGTCACTTTTTTTTATGTTCTTCATCTTGTTATTGTTGTAAAGCATTTATTAAAGTTCTAACATAAAGTAATACATTTCTCAGCTTTGATATCTCTGATATTATTTATGATTTGAAATGACAAATGCTTCAGTCTATGCATAAGTCTTCTCAGGAATGCATTCAGTTTTTTTACATTCAGTTTTTGCATTATTATTAGTTTTCATTATTAGCACTTACAGGTTAAATTAAAGCCATATTTTGGGATTATCCAATTTTGTTGTGCAGAATTTTGTTTGATTTACACCCAGCTCAGGCTCACCATACTTGACCCCACACAAAGCGGTTTTAATCTTTCTGGATCTGGTCTTTAGGTGCTGCGGCATCTCCTTCAGGTGCAGGTTTGGGCCCATCGTGGACTTCTGCTGTGGTTTCAGAGTTCTCAGGGTTGGTATCAATGTCGTCGTAGTTCTCCTGTGAGTCTTCCACTTCATAGGTCACACCATCTGTTTAAAAACAAACAGTTAAAGTTTAGTTTGCCAGGTGGATCAAGTACTCAGTGTATTAATATATGATTGAAACTGGATAAAAACTTCCCATCACTTGGCTTAACGTTGCCTTCATGCATGTCTTCGTCTTCAGTTGCACGGACCATGGAGCCCTGAGGTGTCAGAGGCTGAGCCTCAGTCACCTCATCAATATCATCGTAGTTATAGGATCTATTGCTATCCATATCTTTCTCCCCTTGCACTTCGGATTCTGATCTGAATCCTACATAAAAGTTCAGATCAGAAAAAAAACATGCCTAATGTTTACATAATAATGACCATTTATGAGCCATTAATCTTTGTTTTAGAAATTGTTAAAAATTAAAATCATATGGAGTATGGAGAACTGAACTGATTAGTAGGTTTTGTTTTTACTTACTGCCACGACCGAAGCTTTCCATTTCATCTTTGTCAACATCTTCATACTCTCCACTATCCCAGTCTGCTTCTTCCATGTCCGCTGCATAAGAAACATGTTATCAATGTACTGATATGGTTTAACGTAACAATCAAAATTGTTCATCTGAATAAAAGAATGAGCACAGAGCAATATAACAGCTTGCCAGAACTTTCAAAACTCAGCATTAACAGCTTCAAGAGTTCAATCAGTTAGGTCATTCATCGTGACAGCAAATGTACATTCTGGTTATAGTGCAAAATGGTTAGTTGCACACATAGCTAAGAATAATAACATAGTTTGATTAAAAAGTTGAGGAAAACATACAGAGAAATACAGGGAACAATGGGCTGCCCATGTAAGATAGTCTGGTATGCTTTACACCAGACTAGTGCACTAAAACCAGAAAACTGTTGAAGAAATGCTCCATGGTACCAGGTATCTACAGTTACCTGTGAGGACAATTAGTAGACTCTTGTGGGGAGTCAAGCTACCAGCAAAAAGCCATTAGAAAAATGCAAATGTTGAAAAATGATTTGGACTGAAGAGGTCCCAATTTGACGAACACATTGACTGGTCTCAAAATGAAATGAACAATGAAAGCAAAGTCGTTCTGTGTAGAAAATGTGTCAGACAACGCAAAACACTGACTTTAAATGATAGTACACTGTGAAACATGGTGACTCCAGCACCATGTCATGGAGATGTCAAATTATTGCTCACAGGTGCTATGCAACACAGATGTGAAGCAGCTCTCAAAAACAATGGTTGTACAGCTTAATAACTGCTAAAGTTCAATAATTTTTCACTTCATTCAATAAATATTTTAGTTTGGTAAAAAAAAAAAAATCTGACAGCTGTTTTTGAACAGCCTAATGTTAATTTTTTTCTCACTTTCAGAATAAATTTGATAATTTTTTTTTCAGGCTTTTTATGTGTAATAGTACACATAAAAACATTGTTAACCATCCATTTCTGTTGAACTGATTCGAGAGCGACTCTTATTTTTCAAAGAATCTGCTATTATTCGAAACAAAACTCTGTAGATTGTTGCTTCGGTTTGTATCAATTTTGATTTGAATTATGGTTACCATAGCAAACATAGCCGTTTAATGATGTGCTGCTTGTTTAACAACAAGAACACTGCATTGTGTTATTGGAAAATATGCAGAGGTCCAATTTTAGACAGCATAAAGAATGACTGCCCCCTAGAGGAAACAAGCTCCAGCACAATTTTATTCTGAAAAGGTTAAGACTCTTACTTGTATTCAGACAGAACAGAATAGTGGTTTAATATAGTTGATAAAAAAATAGTTTTGATTTATTGCAGGGGTTTTAGAGTACTTACATGGCACCATGGATTTCCTGTTTCTCCTGTTAATCTGGTATCGCACAAATATCACAATCAATACAACCAGAATAAGAAGTATAAGGACTCCCACAATATAGGGAACTGGATTTGCTGGTGGTTGTGTGGAAGGCGGCGGGGTAGGTGGCTGGTAGCCTGAAATAAAAGCAGCCATGCAGAAGCAAGACAACAAGTGTTTATTTTATTTCCTGTTCTTTACCGTTGAATCAAAACTAAGACAACATTTGATAAGTATAATGTAATGCATAACCTTCTTCCTTTAAAGAAAGAAGAAAGTGAATATTTTTCTCTGCTTTAGTTACCTTTACAGGTGAAGATAGAAGGACTTGGACAGGACTCTCTTTTGGCACAGTACCTTGGATCTTTGTAATAACTTGGGCAGGCAAGACTTGTTTGCATTTTGGGCTTTAAAAAATAAAACTTCAGTTTCAGACAGACTATTTTACCAGTCTTGATGTAAAACATTACCTTTTTGATAAAATGGACATTATTTTATCTAAAATGAGCAAGATTTTAATTGAAAATTTACCGTCTGTTGGTTTGATGGCCCTTTTATTTTTTCAAATGGGCCACATTTTAAACTTTGACACAATTTATTTGATAACTCTGTGGAAATGCTGGGTTCGCACACTTCCTCTGGGAGTTTTCCATATTTAATTGAAAGCACACCACCACACTTTTCTGATGTCTTAAAAGAGACACTGCCTGTAAAACAAAAAGACACATGACATGTTATAAAAGAAACTTGTTGGAAACTGAGACATGTTGGAAAAAGTGGATTTGAGTACAGGAGAAACAAAAAGTGAAAGAACAAGGCTACAGTTGTAAAAAAAATAAAAAAAATAAATATATCACAGTCTTTTTAAAGGGGTTATAACAATTCATCATTTACTACTATGAGGTTTGGACTAATTTATGAATAAGTTTCTTACATTTTTCTGAAAGACTGTCAAGCTATAGCAGCTGTCAACAGTGTACACATCCCAGTTAAAAGACCAGGATATTGAGACTTAAAGTTTGCTTAACTCCAAATATTACACATATTATGGCAGCAAGGAAGAACCTTTTCCTCCCAAGAAAACATTCACGTCTGACCTAAAACCAGGTGGGGGAAGGAAGGAACCAAGCTGTAATTTCTGAGCCAGACTTCCAAAAGGCATATTTGGTTGAAAGCAAGTGGGTGAGATGAAACTGGGATTTAATAACTTGAACAGTTTCAAAGACCACAGATGAAGAGGGATTTTGATTTTCAGCATCATGTTGTGTCCAAGCATACATCCAAGTTAACTAAAAAATATTTTTTTTTGAAAAAGCCTAGTTAGAGTCTAGAATCAAATCTGACAGAAAATCTGTGGGGTCACCCGAAGAGGTGATGTGGACAAGAGCTGCTGTTATCCTCTGAAAGATAAGAAGAACATATGCAAGGAACCTTTGGGGAAATATTGCCAAGTCATGTTGTTGAATGATGATGGACTTCTGCTAAAGAAGACTGAATGCTGTAAATGACTCAAAAGCTGCTTAAACTGAGTTTCACATGCAATCTGTGCACACTTATCCAACCAGAACACTACAGTTTTTGGATTTTTACCGCTTACAGATTTATTTGCGTTTCAGTAAAATCTTCCATGTTACATTAACGGTTAAAAATAAGTAAGCCACTGCTGTGTTCTTAAACACCTGGAATTTCAACAGAGGAATGTACACTTTTGAGCAGTTCTTTATCAAGTAAGACTTGCTCTTTTTCTGTTATAAAAGAGGAAAATATTACAAATTATACAGAGAAAGATGCCACTAGTGCTCAGTTTGATTAAACAATTTATAAACAACTTTCAACACTACAAGATTATGTGAACTGAAGTGATTAATACATGAATATCACAATCCACAATCAATCTTTTTTTTCCAATTTGCTGCAGAGGCCCCTTGAATAATGACTTGTCTAGTTTATCAACAAGACAACAAAACTTGATATTATAAATAAATATTTTTTATAGAAAGATTTTTTCAAGTAAAGGAAAACAAATTACATAGACGGAGGGGGGGGGGTAAATAGAATGAATGCACACTTACCTACACAGGAAATAGACACAAACCCTGAGTTGCACTTTCCTCTCACTCTTTTACACTGACCAATGAGGTAGTTGTGCTCATCACAGTTGACATGGTAGGAGTCCGTAGATGGAGGGCCGCTCTGCTGAAAATAAATGGCGTTGCCACAATTCAGTTGTTGGCAAACTCTGTGTGAATATTCAGTTTTCCACTGACTGCTGCACACAGGACTGCCATTTATTGTCAGCTTTCCAGTACACTTTTCAGAGAGAACAACTTCTGGTTCATCTAAAAAAAAAAAACGGTAAAAGAGACACGTCAGTCTACTTGTGATATTGACTGAATAGCAGGCAGGAAAGCCGAATTATTTATTTTCATTAATAGAAATTGTGACCAATAATTACCCAGCTTTAGAATTTTTGGTAACCAGATTTAGTTGCTATACACACACTGAGCCAGGTTTCCTGATCTAGTCTACCTATTATTTTTGTGTCATTATGTTAAGCCAATCACAAAACATCACAGGTTCTCATTGTGCTTACAGCTTTGAATGTCTGGTGTAGTAGCTGCATCAGTGTAAATCAACTGGCATTTGAGACATGATGTAGTGCACCTAAAATAATCCCCACTCTTAATAAAGTCAGTGTAACGCTGCATTCACTTTCTTTCTTATCATGCAGTACATGTTGCCGTATCTCAAAACAACATATTGTAATATGAAGATATGAAGTTTATTTTGTCACCCGTCAAGTCCTGTTTCTTATGATGTGCCCTCTTTTTTTATAGATTAATTTTTTTCTCATACATGAGTTAATAATCTGTTATGAAAAGATGAAAGTTCAATACTCCATATAAACTCCATATAAAGTCATGACAAGGTGTCCAGTTGGCAGAATTATTCAGAAAGTCAGTCAGACCTCCATCAGTCAGAGTGGCTCCAAGCATTTGGCAGGCCGAAAGAGGGGCATTTTCATCAATGCAGACAGATTACGTTTGGGTTTGTGCTGCTATGTTTAGGTAGCTATTCAGTTCCGTAGCAATGGTTTATCTGCATATACTGTATGATGTAAGTTATGATGTTTATGAAATAAAGTTTCTTGACATGTCTAAAATCCTGTTGCAGCCCATCTTAGTTGGCAGGCAAATGTATCAGATGCATATGAAGATGATTTACCTAATTTGCCATCTACACAATAGTGTGATGGGGTAGAAGATAATTAATTTCCAAAGTACATAATTCAACAACATATAAGAATACTCTAAGTAACAGGAACCATACTATTGAAGTCCCCATTAAACTGACTAGAATTTGTAGTTGAACCATAACCTACATGATTTTTTGAATTAAACTAAAAAATATAGCCGTAGTCTCATTTCCCCTTTTATAAACTATGCCAGCAGTGAAGTTCCTTGATTCATTAAGTTTCCCTCCCTGTTAGGAAGGTTGTGATTATTAAGGAACAATCTCCACAAAAGGAATCTTACCTTCACATTCAAGGAAGAGTTTATTTTCCTGTGAAATTGCTGTTTGCTTTTTCTCACACTGCCAAATGCTTTCAGGTTTAGAAGAACAATTAAAGCTTTGGCTCCATAAAGAATTAGCCTCAGCTGAAAAAATCCTGTTTTCAATCAGTTTGTATTTGCCGCACTTCAGATCCATACAAAGCCTCTCCCCCTCAGCTTCTCTCCAGCCATGACTGGAGACGAAACTTCGTTTTGTCTCTTGGTTGTTTACTCCTTCAGAGTAAACAACCACTTCTCCTTTACAGGAGTGTTCCACTTCTAGCACCATGGTACTCCATTCTAACAAAAGGAACAGGGAAAGAATGAAAATATTAGTTCAATATTTTGTGAAAACGTACAGTGGATGGTCAGAGGAAAAACATAACTGTTAGGTTTATAGATCTCCCTGAACTGTCCTCAGGAGTTATTCCATGATTGTTTGTCCTGACGATTAATGGATGTAAAATGCTAATAGGTAATAATGCAGGAAATGTATTAAAATGCTTCCCCTTTATGTTTTTACTAATAGAATAAAGGTTTCTAATTTCTGTTAGGTGTAAAATGATCTAGTTCAAAGTGTTTAGTTAAATATGAAGTATTTTACATTTTGTACTCCAGAGGATCAAATGTTGTCCAATCTTAAACTATAAAACAGGCCTTTCATGTGGTGCTGTTATAAAGCATCCTCCGAGGCCGATTCCAGCCTTAGTAAACTGCCTTGTTTGTCTTGTTTGTCGCCTCAACATTTCTGAGTCATTTTATTTATTGAGCAGTCAAATTGCTGCCACACAAACTATTTAAAACTGGTGGGGGTTCCTTAAATGCTTTTGTAATGAGTGTTGTTGACCAGCCCGACAAGACGTGTGAGGAGACTGTCGACAAACCGGGGAAAAGCAGAAAGTTCTTCAATTCTAGGTTTGAAACAAGACTCTTAAAATTGATTTGAAACAGAATCAGTCCCCTTAATATCCAAGGCTGAAAATAATCCCTTAAACTTACTTTACCAGACAGCTAGCACTTTTCATAACTAATTACACTATGACTAGAAATAATGTGGCATTTATGTATTACAGGATTTTGGGATGTAGTTACAAACACTATCAATTACTTAAGGACCAGAGGTCAAAGCAAGGCCTGCAGACTAGGTTCTTACAGCTTAAAACTCAGACTTGAAATATATAAGCATAGAAGTTTTAGATTTAAAAACAAATCTATCTATCTATCTATCTATCTATCTATCTATCTATCTATCTATCTATCTATCTATCTATCTATCTATCTATCTATCTATCTATCTATCTATCTATCTATCTATCTATCTATCTATCTATCTATCTATCTATCTATCTATCTATCTATCTATCTATCTATCTATCTATCTATCTATCTATCTATCTATCTATCTATCTATCTATCTATCTATCTATCTATCTATCTATCTATCTATCTATCTATCTATCTATCTATCTATCTATCTATCTATCTATCTATCTATCTATCTATCTATCTATCTATCTATCTATCTATCTATCTATCTATCTGTCTGTCTGTCTGTCTGTCTGTCTGTCTGTCTGTCTGTCTGTCTGTCTGTCTGTCTGTCTGTCTGTCTGTCTGTCTGTCTGTCTGTCTATCTATCTATCTATCTATCTATCTATCTATCTATCTATCTATCTATCTATCTATCTATCTATCTATCTATCTATCTATCTGTCTATCTGTCTGTCTGTCTGTCTGTCTGTCTGTCTGTCTGTCTGTCTGTCTGTCTGTCTGTCTGTCTGTCTGTCTGTCTGTCTGTCTGTCTATCTATCTATCTATATTTTTTTAACTACCATGCACAACTAGTGAGTCGGGATGATACAGAATTCCTTTAAGCATTTCAAATTTTAATTTTGAGACAAAAACAAAATAGTCCCACTAACCGGAGCACTTGAGGCCTGTGAGGTTAGAGGTTTGTAGGGTCCCCTCAATCTTTTCAACAACAACATCTTGACAAGTTGCTAACGAATTAGTATTTTTCTGACACTGTAATCTTCTGATCAAATGATTAACCTCTAGAGGCCCTGAGTAGTCAATTCTTGTGACAGCTTTTCCACAGTTTAGCTCCTCACAGATTGTGTTTTGATTATCAATGTTCTCAAGAGCATCCTTGTGCACTGGGATCCAACTGCCCTCATAAAACACCTCTACATTTCCAGAACATTTGTCACGAGAAGGCTTAAATCTTGGCTTGATGCTCCCTGCAACAAAGAAAACAGGTGTCCTGAAAATAGGACTGGCAAAAGCAGAAGTGCAAAGGTAGGTAATAAAACATCTTTTCTGAGGAAAAACAAAAAAATCTAGAAAATATATCATATAACCAAAGAAGCTTTTTAACTGTAGGTTTTAGTGTAATTTCTTTAAAAACCAACATAATAAAGTCAGATAAGTAAAAAGTTATTTGGTCATCCTTTGTGGAAGATGAATGATCTACTTGGAATTGTGTCCTATTTTCATATCATATGAAACATAATCATATAAAAAAGTAGAATCTTACAAAAGAACAATTTCTTACCTTTGCAAACAACATAGGCTGGCTCTTTTCGAAGCATGGTGTTTGCATCAACTAAAGTGTGCTGGCTCAGTTTGCTGGCTGTCCGTAAGGCATGCAAACTCTTAAAGGTAAGAATAGTTTCTCCTAACCCTTTGTGGGTGGGTAAGGTCTTATCCTGACACGCCAGTTCTTTACACAGTTGTACAGACATTGCTTCTGTCCAGGCATCTTTACTCACATAGCCCTGCTTGCTTGCTGTAGAAATGTTGACTATTCCCCAACAGCCGTGGGTCAAAGTTACTGTGATATTTCCTGCCATGGCAAAAACAAAATAGACAAGAGAAAAGTATGCCAATGTAGATTAGAGAATTTCTGTTAAAGTTTTCATAATCAAAGTACTTTTAGCGAAATATCTTTGATAATAACTGTAATAAGTAGATGAAAAGTGTGCGCTGATTCCCAAATATTGGATGGCAAGATTCATTCCTAAATTTCATTACTGTCATAAGGTTTCACATTACCTTCACAATCCACATAAGCTAGAGTCTGATTGCTGTCAGATTCGTGACCTTCCATTATGTCACATTGAAGCAGAGATTTGTTGCTAGACGAGCAAGTACGAGACTCAACCAAAAGAGATGTTTGGTTTTTCAAAGGTTTAGATGAGAATTTGGAAGCATTCCCACAGTGCAACTCCTGGCATATCATGTTTGCTACATTTTGGTTCCACGTCTGGTTTGACCCAGAGAGCCAGTGGGTTTTGTTCCTGTACTCGATCCCCACGGTGCCAGAGCATGGTTTACTCTCCTCCAGAAAAATCACCGTGTGCTCTGCAAGGAAAAAGGGGGAGGGTGGTCAGTAATTATCAGTGTTTGGATTCAACTGAAACTTCTATGAAATCAAGTCTTCCAAACATTTAATAGAAAGCTCAGATATTTGAAGACTTGTTCAGTGGGATGTGTTAATCTCGCCTTTGTGGTAGCAGAAAGTCTTCCTGAATCTTTTCAAAGACAAAGACTCTCAAGACATTAGGTTTCTCTAAGTGAAATTTTCAAACGCAAGAATAATACAAGTTAAGGTTGAACTTTAATAAAATAAAAGTCTAAAAATTAAAGAAAAAACCAGGGTGCATATCATGTTTCTAAAAATATGACTCCGTTACTGAGCGCTTTTTATTTTCCATGGGTACTGAAAATTCAGAATATTGTTCGATGAGATGTAGAATTTGCTTTCATGATGAATTAAAAATGATAGAAATCACTCCACTGAATAGTTGGTGTTAGCTGTTTTTTTCCTTTATATTCACTACTATAAATCACCTAACCACCACTAACACAGAAATACAGAGGTGAACACAACATGTTTCTCTCCTTACAACAGGTGCTAGTTAGGATCAACTGAGCAAAAGTAAAAAAAACAAAAACAAAACACAATGAGGAAAGAATATATATTTCCAAATAAAACAGGCAGAATCTGCAAGTCTAACTGAAGTAAAGTTCAGACAATGCTAAATTTTAATCAAGACTCCAGATATATCATCAAAGAGAGGCCTAAGTACCACATGACACTAAAAGGGAATTCATACTTAGATGACATAGCTACACTTGATTTAGATTAGGCAATAATAAGGTTAGCATGTGTCTCCTGCAAATAAAAGTTTAAGATAAATATAAACAGTTAAAGAGCACATAAAGTTTTTAAGGACAAAAAGAGCAAAACTCACTTTCACAGGTTATTTCAACTTGATCGTAGTCTTGAGTGCCTTTGTTGTCTGTTATGCACTCAGATATGTCGGATATTTGAGTGCCCTTTTTACAGCTCAAAGTTAGGAAATCACTAATCCCTTTGTCTAATGTTTTAGAGCTTTTTTTTCCGCTGTCTCCACATTTCAGTTGTTTGCATAAAACAGCTGAAAATGTCTCTTCCCATTTGTCACTGATGGCTGTTTTCCACTGGTCCTCATGCTGAACCTTCAAACTTCCAGCACAACGTCCAGGACCATCCACTAGTTTCACATTCACGCTCCCTGTATCAAGGTGAAAATATATTTATGAAAGACTGGGAATCATTTCTGGACTAGCAAAATTACAATGTTTTGCATCATAGTTGACGTAGCACCTGGAAAGTTTATAATATTACGAATTTCATATTTAAGATTACTGGTAAATCTTACCAGAACAGACAACATAAGGAACAGATGAGCATCTTATGTTATTCTGATGCTTAGCTCTACAGTGCCACAGTGAAGACTCACTCCCTGTGCATTCCACATGGTCCAATATCCCACTTGTGTCTTGGCTTAATGATTTATAACTAATGGCCTAAAAGAAGCATATGACAGGCTGAATTTGTTATTTACAAACAAGAAGAAATCTGATCTAAACTGCAATTCAACCCAGACCCACACATTTAAGAAACATTGATCTGGGGTTCTAGAAGCAGCAGTGTGGGAAGGACCTGCTGTAACAGAAGGCATTAAATCCAAGCACTTAGCGAATGAAGCAGAAAAACAACTCATTCTGCAAAGAAAACTGCAAAGAAAACGAATAATCAGCTGAATTATCAACAACACTTTTTAAAACAGAGAGGAAGCAGGTTAGCATCACACTTGGAGTTAGAAAACATTGCACATACACTGAACATATCAGCAGAGCAAGATGGTTGAGAAAGGCACAGAGACCATTTGCTGAAGTCTTTTTGTAGCTTTAAAGACCGAGTCAAAGAGTCCTTTAGAAATGTTAGATCTTCTCTCATTTAGACTACTGTAAAGGTAAACTCTGTCTCCAGGCAGTTCAGAATACTGCTGCTTCAACTGGCACACACAAGAGGGAGTTACTGTAAGTGAGAGCTTTCTTTGGTCATGCGTTTCCATCTGTGTTGTACTTTTATACATTTATTTTGTCATTCCTTTTTACTATACATTTTATTCATGATTCTGTATCTGTGAAACGTGCTATATAAATACATTTTACTCATTTTCTTTACAAATTTAAGAAAATAAGCAGAATTGTCCAATTTTAAATATTATGGTTAGATTGTTTATTTTGAAGAATATGCTCACTTTTATGGCTAGGCTTAAAACTTTCCTTTTTGATAAAGCTTATGGTTAGATTGGTTTAGGTTATCCTGAACTATCTCTGTAGTTATGCTGCTATAGGCTTAGTCTGATGGAGGACATAATGACCATATTTTAATGTTTGCATTTTATATTTATGTTTTTTCTCTTCCTAGAAGCTACATCTGGCGTGGCTCTGTGATCAGTTGTGATATCATCCCTGCTGCTGCCAACAACATCATGTTCTCCTTCTACAGATGATACACTTGGCCCTGTCTTTCTGTGTTTAACCCTGTCTCTCTTCTAGACATAGCTACTGACTGAGCTTTTACTGTGACTAACTGTATGGACTCTTTCATACTCTAGACTTGAAAACTGGCTCTGTCCTTAATAAAGACAATAAAGGAGCTACTACTGCCATTTACTTTTTACTTTTCTGTAACATAGAAAGTACTCCAAGGCCAGTTGGTCATGGCAGATCCCCACTCACACTGAGCCTGGTTCTGCTGGAGGTTTCTTCCTGTTAAAGGGAGTTTTCCTTTCCACTGTTGCTACATGCATGGTCAGTATGAGGGATTGCTGCAAAGTCAGCGACGCAATACCAGCAACTGTCCACTTGCGCGACATGCCCATCCAGGAGGATTAAATGCTGCAAGTCATTGACTCGATGCAATCTGCCAGGTTTCCTTAAATAGAAAACTTTTAAAGAAATTTGAATAAAAATCTGACATCACTGTTTGATAACTATGATCAGTTAGAATGTGTGTACCTGACTTGGCATCTGTATGATTTGATTGACTTTTTTCAAATGTTTTTTGCAAAGTGCCATGAAATGATATTTGTTGTGACCTGGATTGAATTCATCAAAAGAGAAGTGCTCATCAATAGTTGTGTAAGACCTTTGACCTTTTCTAGAAAAGAGATGTGGACGTTTTAACATGACGTTTGAGAACCTCTGGTCTAAAAAGACTGAAAAGTGACATAGAGAAAAGAATAATTTTCTGCTTAGAAACACAAATTTTCTTTCCATTGAATTAATAATAATTTAACAATTTTTTGTTATTTGATAAGTTATAAGGTAAAGATTATCAGCTGAGGTGCAAGTTGTTATTTATCCTCTTTTCAAAGTTCCAAAATTATTTTCCCACACCAGAGAATCAACCCTGGGGACTCACCTTCCCACAGTGCAGTTCTTTGCAGACCATGTCAGCATTTTTTGAAGTCCAATCTGTCCCGCAAGTAGTTTTAATACTATTATTCACTTTTATTCTGACCCTACCATAGCACTTGGTTTCGCTGTTTCTGTCATTCGTCAGAACCACACTGACACGATCTGTTGTGAAAGAAAAAGACTGATGAAAATGCAGTTTATCTCATGGTTTATATTTCAAATATTAAAAAAGATTGTAACAATAATGTAACTGATCTGGAAAACAAAACTCACAATGGTTATGTAAAAGATTAACCTGATTACCTGGACAGGTCAGATGGTAGCCTTGGTCATCCTTTGTGAGGTTACCAGAGTCACCACAGTGCATTTGCTGACATAACTTATCAGAAGTAGATCTTTTTGGTTCAATAGATTTCCATTTTCTATCTTTTTCCATTTCCAGTTGTCCAGAACAAACATTTGACCCCTCTCCTGTCAGCTGCACTCTATCATGGCCTGTTTTAATGAAACCGGTTTGATCATTTACTGTTGTTACACCATGCATCAGCTGGATTTGTGCAACATGCTATTTGTTACCTTTACATCTGATCAATACAGGCGATTTGCATGATGGGGATGCTGATTGTACACACTGCCATGGATGAGTCACATTAGCAATGCCTGAACAGTTTATTTCCATCCTTTCCACATTTTGGAAGTCTTCCAAATGAATCCATTCAGATCTTAAAATCTCTGCGACCCCCCCACACCCAAAGTTTTTGCACAACATATTTGCCTCTTCGTTTCCTTTGAAATGACAATATATTACAAGAGATTCATTAGTTGTTTCAATAGACACTGGGTCATACAAAACATTTTGTGGGTTATTAGATCAAGATTGCCAAAGGATTAATTTTGCCTTTACATTTAAAATAATTAGATAGGATTGTAATTCATATAGACAATATGTTGACTTTTCCTTGAAGCTCAGGACATGATTAACAAATCATATTAAGTTTTACTGTGAGTTTACAGTTTACAGATGAGTTCTTACCAAACCCGTTGCTGCAGATGTAACCAGTTCTTTTTGGCTGTCCGGTCGACTGAACAGTGTACTCGACCGCTCCCTCACATTTATGTGGTTTCAGGTTGATCTTGATCTTATCTAAAAAGTTCGAAAACAGTTTTATGTCATTTTGTTTTGACTTTGTTTTGTTGTATATTAATGCATACAATAGGAAATATTAAAGACTCACTTGAACATGTGACCATTTTCACTGTGGGCTTTTTGTAAAAACTCACTTCTGGACCAGGCCAACCGTCGCAATCCCACAGACTTCTCTCATTCCCCTGACACTGCAGTTCGTTGAGCCAGACTTTGGTGTTGAGGGGCCTGTACACATCATTTGTGCCATTCTCAGGTTTCCCACAGTGTGTGCTCCTGCACACCACTTCTTCAGTTGTCTTGGTCCAGTATTTATCTCCAACATAGCCCTTTTCATTTCCATAATAAGCTTCCACATGTCCTTTACAGGGGCTGTCTTTGTTCTGTAGGTTCCGTAGGATAATCTTGCCTTGTTTTGGATCTGGTTACAGAGTATAGGATTTATAAAGTAGCACAGCATTTTCTGAGAGAGATAGCATCACACATGAGCATCATGTTTAAAACCAATCTTCATTCTGTACCAAGCAAAGGTTTTAATCCATCTGCAAGTCCAATTTAAATAAGTAGACATGTTTAAACACGTATCACTATTTGGGCTCCTCCTGCATGGAGTTTACACTTTGTCCAATGTTCACCCCAGTTGTACTCCCGCTTTTTCCAACATACCAGAAATTTACGTTAGGTTAATTAGTTTCTCTAAGTTGCCCTTAGCAGTGATTGTGTGTGTGTGTGCATGGCTGTCTGTCCAGTGTGTTTCTGTATTATCTATAATGCACTGGTGGCCTGCCCAGGGTGTACCGGGTCTCTCATACAATGACCACTGGAGACAGACAACAGTTACTCCGGTACCGAGTGGATAAGCTGGTACAGATGATGCGTGTCTGTATGGGGGTGTAGGGTTATGTCAGACTCCATACTTTTGTGCCACCTATATATTCTTCAGGTTTCTTGTTGGGAGTTTTGTTGTTTTTATAACCAAGTATAAAATGTATTTTCTCAGTACAACATAATTTGCATTTTGTTTTTCCCACAAATATTCCACCCCATCAAATTGCAATTTTGAATGTCTTTAATTGATTCTACATCTCTCCTGAAATACTTTTTTTTATATTAATTAATTAATTTGTGCGATCATGTTAGCTTTGGAACCTGATTGATGTGACTGATAGTGGCAAAAAAAGTTAATAAAACTCATGTGTGACTGCAATAAGCTTTAGGTGTCATGACTAAATATCTTATAATGATAATCTGAATTTAGAAGCAACACACTGTCACTTTGAAAGTATAACATCACACAGAGCCAATTAAAAGTACCTTCATCAAGGGGATGAAGTTTGGTCCATTAATGCTTAATGTGAACCGTTCCTTTTTTGGCATGAAATGATTTTACAAGAAACAATTTCAATACATTTTTAAAGTAAAGATTCTGTGCACAAGTTTCAATTTAGTTGTAATAACACAGACATGTTCCAATATATACATACATTTCAACTAAGATTCTGTTAAATATCCCTGTATGAGCTGCACCTTGAACATATGCTTTTTGTAGCCATTAACAATCCTCTGGTGTCATCTTGGCTGGATATATGACCTCTTTTCTTAACAGAACTGGTAAAGCTCATTTAAATAGTTGATTTCTTCCATTGGAGCTGTTTTATGAGGGGATGAGTGGTCAGCAATCCAGCCAGAGTTATAAGAGAACCCCATTAATGTCAACAAAGTGCATGTTGTCAAGGTGCTCATTGCCACAGAAATGTTACCAATTATTAGTCTTGGTGTATGTACTGAACGGTTCAAAGGCATCATTAAAACTCCCAAATTAATAGGACATTACCAGTTAGGACTGGATGTAAACATCTGGCTAGAAGTGAATGTGTTATAATATCAAAATAAGGACTGAAATAAAACAAATTTTATAAATAAAAAACTAAAATATTTTGGTTCTATTAATAAATATTTAAAATGTATTAAAATATTATTTGGCGGGACTAATGAAAGCATGTCTGATGCAGAAAAGCTGCTCTCTCTTGTCAAAATTATAATAAAGCTGATTTGAGTGGTAAATACAAATCTTTCCATAGCATTTACACATAATGTTAAAAACTATAAAATAAATATAACCCACCTCTGCATAATTTTCTTTTACAAAAGAGCAAATTACTCTATTTGAAAATTTCAGTTTACACATTCAAATATTGCATTTCAGTAGTTCAAAATTATTTAATTCATTTGTTCATAAAACATTCCTCAAATTTATACAACATATGATATATGGCAAAATCCAGGATGAAGAAATCTGATATTTTCAAGGTTTCCTTTGGCTAAAAATAACTCAGAAATGAAGGATGGCTATTTTCTAAGACAGGAGCAGCAGAAATATCAATTTTATAACATTAAAATAAATATTTCTTCTTTTGGAAATTCAGGATAAAATTTAACATCCCACAGAGCTATTTTGCATCAATACTTAAGAATAAAGATGAAACTGTAACTTGCCTGATGAGCTTGCCGGCCCAAAGTGAGCTAAGCTGTGGAGGAGCAGAAGGAACCACATCATCGCCACAGCTCATGACTAGCGACTAAGGAACACAGATGATCTGTGCGACTTTATATTGACAAGGAAGTGCCCGCCAAAAATGGATGTGAGCAGCAGACGGCCCATCTTGTGACACTTAAATACTGTTTCAAAATGGATTAAATGGTAAAAAAAAAAAAAAAACTGAAAATGTAAATGTGAATTTCCTATACTTTTTGAACTTTAAATATCTGCAACTAAGCTCCACTGTGATGATAAATGATTTGAGACATTTAAGAATGTGAAATATGTTCAGCCTTATAAAGAATTGACAAAGGCTTTAAAATCGGTGTATTCATTACATTTTAAACACTTTATTAATTTGTTAATTATTATTATTTAAGAACTTTTATAAACTGATGAATGAAATATTTTTAGTGTTTTCTCCTAGTTGTAACTCGATTTATTGAGCTTTTTTATGTAGAAAATGTAGTCGACTAAGTGTAGGACTAAGTAGTATAGAAACTTTTTAATTTATTGCTTGGCAGCTTGTATTCAGATTATTTATTATTTGAACATTGTAAATCAAAAGGAATCCTTATCTTTAAAACATCTAAAATGTCAGATCTTTCTTTCAAGTGAAGATTGCATATGTGATTAGTTTTAGGTATTAACATGGTAATTCTGATGTAGAATAATATTCACCTATAAAATGAAAAGTTTATTTTTGTCAGGTATCTGTCTCAGCAGTAGAAGAGGACTTTCTGTTCTTTCTTGAACAACATGAATAAGACGACTTGTAACAGACAAACTTTGAGTCCAAAAGGTGGAATATCTGTTTATTCTCGTTCTACTGTTTGATTGTTTCACCGCATTCAAACGGCAATGTTACAAATGTGAAAATATATGTGTAACAACATTTTTTTCATCAGTAATAATTAAAATATTGTTCTAAATTTTTAAACAATAAAAATATAGTAAATTAGCAACTTAATAATTTTATTGTAATTATAATTAAAATTCATTCATTCATTCATCTTCTATACCGTTCCTTCCATAGTGGGTCACGGGAGAGCTGGTGCCTATCTCCAGCAGTCTAAGGCCGAGAGGCGGTTTAGAGCCTGGACAGGTCACCAGTCCATCACAAATAAACCTGTGATCTTGTGATGAGGTTTTACCAATGTAAATATTAGGTGATTTTTTTTTTCTTTTTTTTTTTAAACGCTGTGCAATTAAAATCCACTAGCCTGTTTAACAATTACAATAATAATATTAGTTATTATTATTAGATAATTTTTAATCAGTAATATTGTTTTTTTTTTTTTTTTATCTCAGAGCTTTTTGTGGTATTCGTGACACCTAACAGAAGTTCTGTCACAAAATGCAAAGACTTTTCAACAGAGCAGTGAAAACGGTGGCTGTCAACAGAGGCAAATGTCAGATTACATCAGAGAAATGTCAAACTATTAATATTCTTAGAGGGGATAGAATATTTGTGAGGGGTTAAAAAATGATTAACATCCTGCTTCATGTTATCAGAACGCATCAGGAAACTAGAAAAAAGCTGCAATAGAGATTTTAAAGCACGCAAACTTGTCAAGATCAAATTGTTTATATTAGGTCATGATTAACCCAAGCACACATCTAAAATGCTTAATGTTTCCATTTTGTTTGTTTCAGTGCATTTACTGCATTTATTCAGCTTTGACATGGAAGGATGATGAATGACTGAACGTATCTTCAACATGAAGGTTGAAAACTCGCAGAAACAACAATGGATTCTTTGTGCCTATCAAGATACCACATCTGGTTATTTTTACGCCCATCCAGAAACATCCCATTCAGCATCGTACTGCTACGTTTAAGTCATAAAATGTCAGTGGTACTGTATGTTTCTAAAAAGTCAGTTAATCAAAATGGACCTCAGCATCCAAAGAGCTCGGAGGTCTGCTGACCAGAGCTGGCAAATGATGTTATTAAACCTGATGAAGATTTTAAGGACTTAAATTAAAAGAGACTATTATTATTCGCACACCTTTTAAAATGTGTGTAAAAAGCTTTAAAAAATAAATGCATGGTTATTGCTGCTGGATTATCTTACTGTAAAGTTTAGAAAGTCCTACCTTTATGCAAGTATATTTATTCATGTTGTGAAAAACATCCTGTTAGGTTTTCTTTACAAGCACCTCAAAAGTGTTTATTCCTGTAATACGTTTTCACATTTTGTCACATTACAGCCACACATGTCCATGTAGTCATTAGGTTTTTATGTGATTAACCAACACAAAGTGGGGCATAATTGTGAAGGAGTAGGAAAAGCATACGTGATTTTTCTACAGTTTTACACATAAAATCTGAAGAGCTGAATGCATATTTATTCAGCCCCTTTGGATCTGAATAAATAAATTAAATCCAGTGCAAGTCTCCCAATTAAGTTGAGTCTGCTTTTGTGTAATTTTATCACAGCATCATAAAGACCACATGGTACAGGTCAGGGAGAAAGTTGGGGACAGCAGGGTTAGGTTCTAAAACAATACCCTAAGCGTAGAATATCTCAGTGAGCATTATTCAATCCTTCATTTGACATGTCACAACTGCAAATCTACCTTGCTGACAGCCCAGGGAACATGACTCACAGAGACAGGCAAGAGGCCGATGGTAACTCTGGAGGAGCTGCAGAGATCCACAGTTCAACTAGGGGCACAGGGGCAACTATGAGCAGTGCACTCCGTAAATGTGGACTCTATGAAGGTGGCACGTTTGTTGGAAGAAACCCATAAGAAGTCACGTTCACAGTTTGCCACAAGCCATGTAAAGGTGCTCAAGACCAAAATCTAACTTTGTTGCTTTCATGCAAAGGACAACTTTCTGCAGAAAACAAACACTGCACATCACCCTCAAAACATCATCCCCACCAATAAAGATTACAATGGTGGCAACATCACGCTGTAGGGATACTTTCCTTCAGCAGGGAATGGGAAGCTGGTCGGAGTTGATGAGAAGATGAGGCCAGTCCTGGAAAAAGAAACCAGTTAGAGGCTGCCAAAGACTTTAGACTGGAGTTAGTTTTGATTCACCAGCTCACCTCATCCAAACTGTGTAATACTGAGCTATACTGCAAAGAAGAATGAGCTAAAATGGTGGTCTCTTGATGTTCAGAGCTGGTCGAAACATACACCAATAGACTTGGAGCTCTAATTGGTGGTTCTACAAAGTATTGGCTCAAATGGGTCAATTACAGAATGCCAATTTCTTCCAGTTTTTATTTGTAAATAAATGTTAAAACAATTTTTCATCCACATCACAATTATGCATTACTTTGTATTGATCACATAAAATCTCAACGAAACAGATCAAAGTTTGTGGTTGTGCATCAAAATGTAACAAACATTAAGGCTCATGATGCTTTGACACAAAGACACAAAATAATATTTAACAGGTGCTGCTAAAAATGTGTGTCATCTCAAAATCAGGAGTACAGTGCTTATTACCATCTAGGCTGTTTATACAGCTTTTTGTCAGTACGACAGCACACAGCACATCTTCAACCATTACTCCCATCTCTGGAGTCCTGGGTTATCTCTAATGCTCTCTTCTCTTCAGATCGTCCCCCAGGCTTTCTTCAGTGTTTCTAGTGTTTCTACGGTGTTTATATCTGCGGACTGAGATAACCATGGAAGAAGGTTCATTTGATGGGGATCATTAGTCTGCGGAAGGGGTTTAGCTGTAGAATGTGCCAGATTTTTATTTAAAATCTCCTTGGATTTCAATGTTTTCATGATTCCATGCACTCTAACAAGGTTCCCAGAACCTTTTGAGGAGAAGCGTGTCTACAGCATCACATATCCTTCACTGTACTTAACCATGACCAGAAGTTGCTTTTCCACAAATTCATCCATTGATTTCATACAAAAACCACCTGGTGGGTTTGCAGTTGAAAAACTAAATCTCATCATTTCATCTCAACATGCAACAGTGCATACTTTTACATTTGTGATGTGATCCCAAACAATCGGTTGGCATGTAGATGGTGTTTAATGGTTGCTATAGAGACCTTGTGACCATAAGATACCACTTTTTGCTGCAGCTCTCTAATAATGAGCTTTGGATATATATATATTTTTTTTAACCTAGCTTAGCTTTTTCCTCACTTTCCACGATGCCAAGATAAGTGTGGTTCAAGTGTAGCCTTGTATGTTACTGTGCCAGTTGTCATAAACTTTTTCATTTAATATGATGGGCAGGTTTAGCTGAAATATTCTTTTAGCCATTCCTGGTTTCGAGACATACTCTTCCTGCTTACTTTAATGCCATGTTCTCTTTTCTTTCCCACTATGAAGACTGTTTAAGACAAATAGACTTTTGTGTAATATTATTTATACCCCAAGGAACCAGGAAGTAATGGATTAAGGATTAAACGAAGTAAACCCTGGTAACTTGGATCAACATTTCCTCCTCCCCTTTTTAAGGACTGCGTTGGTTTATCTCTAAAATGTTCTATAAAAGATGAATTTGTTTTAGGTTTGTTGTTGTTTAGCTTTATTTGGGATGCCAATAACTGTGGAAGATGCTGCACATATGGTGGGAAATCCCTGCCTCAGACCCATAACTGCGCAAAACAGTTCAAGAAAAATTTAAAAACTGAAGAATTAGAACTCTCACACAGCCTACACCTATGATACACACTCTGCACCTTATTTTATTCTTTGTATTAGTAAAAATGGAAAACATGTGAGTCCGATCTAACATTTATTTGCTCTTACTTTAACACTCCAGTCAAAGCTGCTGTCAACGTTTCAATAACAGCCTACTACTACCATTGCTACCAGCGACCTTTCGACCTCGGTGTCAGATTTGACCTGTGAATATAGCCTGCACACGGACTGTGGAAACAGCAAAAACCTATGTCCAGGCTTCAGAAACTCTGAAGCACAGATAAACCTGCCAGTTAAGATCGGCCCCACTTTGCTACAACTCGCTGAAAAGAATTTGAAACAAAAAAAGGCTGTTTATTTAGAAAATCTTCAAAGCTTTGGTTCAGATTTTTAAAATAGGGGTTCTGTTATAAGGCCAATAAATGAGTTTTCACTTAACCTAAAAGCTAGTGGTTTTTCCTAGTGGGATAACACAAAAACTGCATCTGCCATGTTAAAACTGTTGTCTCTAAGTTTATCGGGGTTCTTGAGAACCCTTATTGTCCATATATAACCCATTTGAACTTTAAACTTTTTTATGTTTGCATTTCATGCAAATACATTGAGGCCCAAGGTTATTTACTTAGAAGAGCATGTTGGAAGAATCTGATCCCAGTACCTTTCTGAATTGTAGGCACTGAAATAATCAGAAAAATAAATATATTAAAAAGAAACATTAACAAATTTATTTGAAAAAGCAGCCAAAGTAGACAGTTACTTTGACTGTATGCTTCAGACACATTCTGTTTTGCTTTACATATTTCAGGCTGTGAACTACCACTGTTCTCAGTTGAAACTAATTACGTCCGTGTAAATAAGAATCTAATATAAATGTGAAGGACGATTGAAGAATCAATTTGAAATATTTAAGGAAGACGTTATTTTAACATGACAGGAAATAACTTGCCTCAGAGCCGTTAACTCTTGAACTAACTATCAGTTTAAGATGTGATGTAAAGATGCTAAGGTGAAGATACAGTGAGATATCGACTGTACAAACCTGCTTAAAGAAACCTCTTTTCAGAAAATCTGAAAAGCATGGGTGAATTTGGCATGTTTTTGAGTTGTTTGTTGAGTTGATGCTGTCAGAAGTACAAACTAAATACCTATTTTGCACTTAACACACCACACACAGCAGGATTACCTCATAATATTATCACAATAATCGGGGCATTATCTATTATGTTGTGAAGCCAAACCTTAATCTGACATAGAAGTTTTAAATTTTTCAAATTTGAGTTGCTTTAATTTATTTATGTGTTTCTCTAAACTAGGGGTTAAATTAAATGTTACACTCAAAGACAAAATGTTTTCAGCAAAGTCAAGAAATGGTGAAAATAATCTACCAAAGTCATATTCAGTAATTTAGAATATTATCGAAAAGTTCATTTATTTTAGTAACTCAAGTGCAACTCATTAAATAAATTAATTTCACACGCATTTTATTTCTGCAAATTACTCCACTTCCAGCTAATGAAAACGTGACATTTAAGATTGGAATGTGACATCAGGACAATACAAAACAACATTTTTAATACAGAAATGTAAATGAAAAGTATGTTTAACACCTGCTTAAAGGTTGTTACTTTCTAACAGTACTTGAATGTCTGACAAACTAACCACATTAGAACACATTTCTAATTAATCGAATCAACTGTATAAATACAATAAAACCTCCTTTAAACTTTTTGGAACACGTGTTTGAGAGAGTGAGGAAAAGCAACTTACTATAAAGCATTTTAAACTGTTCACTGTGTTGATGGAAAGTACTGTGAGGTATAATTTAAGGTAGCTGTAAGCACATCTAAGCTGAACTGAGGCGTATATCAGGCAGATTTTCCTTCTTATTTAAATGCATCAGAAAAAAATATGAATGGGTAGTATTAAAACTTGCATCCATTTTAAACTTAAAGCGTTACACAATTTTCTTAAATCAGATTCAATTCGTCTTAGTTTTCATTCTTTATTGTCTATTTTTAATTTACAGATTCATCAATTTTCTTGTTATTCCCGTCAATCGTACACTAGAAATTTTAAAGAAAAATAAACCATTAGCATTTTGAAATTCTTCCTGAACAACCTTTGAAAAAGATTTTATGCATTACAATAGTATTTAAAATATCAAACCCTGGCTTAAGAACTATTCATTTAAATTCTATCACATGCTTAAATTTATCATGTTATTTCCTTCCTGTAGTATTTCTGATTGTGATTTTTTGATAGCGCAGACTGGTAGCAGCTCTGCATTTTGTGATTTTTTTTTATTAAACTAAATACAGAATGAACACATAATCCAGTCTAACTCTGAAGTCATGTAACAAGGTCTTCAATTCTATAAAAATAGATTTCTGTCGCAGCATGAAACATCAGCCGTACGTTGATTGATGCAATAAGGTTTAAACATTTGAACGTAATATATATTGGATAAAATGTAATTGTGTATCAGTCAAAATGCCCCCTCCCCCACCAACATAAAAGAAGGTGTTATTTTGACAGTGGGTGTGAAATGTGTTAATTTTCTGCCGCTGAATATTAAAGCAAAGCATTCTGGGTGCCTGATTCTCTCAGAGCTGTCTTGACCACATGTTTTCCATTTATCAGCGCAGCGATCAGAGTTGATACATAACTGACTCAACCACCAACTTGTGACAGGAGCCAGTTTAGCAGAAAGCAAGCCACAAACCTTCTGGCTTGTGTGTTTGAAACCAGATCTTCTATCTTGGCAGGAAACACAGATCTTACACTTGCTTCTTCCTCACATGCATTCTCAGGAAACATGAAAGTACTTACTCTCGACTGTGTTCATTAGACTCTATTTCAATTATAAAATAGATACATATGAGCCTCTCATATATGTACCTTCATGTTAATTTCCATCCTTTTTTAAATCCAACTTAAAATGGCGTTAAAGGGCACTCTAATCAGCAGGTAATCTCTCCATTTGATAAAATCTTATATCAAAAAACAGAAATAGCGTGACATTTACCCGTCATGTTTACTACAAAATACCATTACTGGAAAATTTATTTCAGCAGTAATCAGACCTACAAAATAAAACAAAAAATTCAAAATGTTTTATTTATTCCCTATAAAAAAAACAAGCTATTAGTGGCTGATGCTTGTTTTTAATGGTGAAATACATCTGCTTGTATGATTTATGACCTCATCTAACAAAGGCACAAGGGAACAGATACAATTAGTGTTCAACGAGTGAACAAAAATGCTCACATACTGAAAATTTTATAAAACTAATTTATATAAATTTTTCTGATCATCAAGAAATCCAGTTAAAATACCTGTTAAATACACCTTTATCATATGTAAGACACAATTGCTCTATGACTTTAGTTTGACTAACGTGTATAACTCATCTCATCTAGAAAACAAATAACTGCATATAACGACATCTCAAAGATTTTAAGACAAAACGTTTTGAAGGTTTTGAAGAGGAAGAAAGAAAAATAATAGTGAGAATATTTTCCTTTTTTAGATGTGATATTTCTATTTTTAGCAAAACAGCAAAAAAACTTTTATAGTGTTTTTATTTTGTTGTTGTTTGAGGTAGACTGATAGGATATTGTTTGTTTGTTTTTTTTAAATAAAATGGAACATGTGAAAAAAAAAAAAAATAGGCTAGGATAACAGTACTGGAGCCTGGATACTTTCTACAGGAGTGAATTTCTAATGCCAAACATAAATATCTGCATCATTAATTAAATTTTTTTTGCTCATGCTCTCACATTTTGCAGTACACATGAAGCATATCAGCATTCTGCACATTGATTTATTTCTTGCAATTCTATTTCAGGTATAATATGACATTTTAGACACAATTACGTTACACATTTAAACATGTTTTTACCTCTACACACAACCATCGGAAACAGCGTAACCCCACCCAGTTAAGCCAAAGGAAGATTACACCATGTGTAATGTGTAATACCATGTGCTTGAAATGTTGCTGTTGCAGTAAAGGTTGTTCAGACAGTGACTGCTTTCAAAACTAGATTGCTTCTGCAAATAGCATGCAAATACTAAACGTTTGTTATTTTTCAAAATAATCACATTTGTTATAAATGACATATTCTGCTGGGGTTTGTGCTACAGTGATTTCTGTAATAAAGCATAAAGTTTACTGAAGTGTAGAACCACAGCTATGATCAAACTCTCCTTTTCCGTGATGCAAAAAAAAAAAAAGTTATTGTTTCATATATTTCAAAATATAATATACAGCTTTAAAGCATGTACTTAGACTTTTTTTGTAGTAAAGGATTGCTGTATTTTTTGTAGTTGTTGAGGGAAATCTTCAATAACATTTTTAATAAAGTAGCAAATACCATAGATGGGTAATAGTGATGTAAATAAACAAATGTAAATTGACAAATAAAATAGCAAATAATGATGTTGGATTTTGCATTCATAAATATTTATTTTTCGACTTTTTAAAGGTGCATGTGCAGGTTTTGTGGTGGTGTGTGAACCATGTCTGCAGATTCTTAATGCAGTGAGCTTTAAATAATAATATGTTAGATCTGCCTGGTTCTGTAACTGTGTTTGTCATTTAAAATGTTTAGAAAAACAATGTTCATTCCATTGCGTTTTAATATTTGGTTCAGTCTTGGTAATGTTTTTATTTATTTATTTTCATGAGGTTTTTAGATTAAGGTCTTCCTTTGATTAAAGCTGGAAATTTTTCCTCCATCAATGATCTTTATTAATTCAAAGTGTTTCTGTGCACTACCGCTGTGATTGCAGACAGCAGAGGCTAAATGCATGAGATGTTCCAGGGTGTAGCAGGTCCGTGACACCGACAGATTGTGGTTTATTTTAACTGTGAAAGTTCTTAAGAAAACTGTGGACTCTCACCACCAGCACCTCCCCCATTGATAGCTAATTTACTTCTGATAACAGCTTCCGTGCGTGCCTGTGTTTGTGAGTGGGCGGATGCTGGTGGGGATGTTGTTCGCTTTAAAATATACATCTGGATCTTAAAACTGGCCAAACTTGAGGAGAATTCGAGCTCTGTTGAAAAAGTGTCTGAGTAAGAGATTCTTACTCTTAAGCCCACAAATATCTTTCTCTTACAAACACACTTCTTTAGACGAAATGCAATGTTTTAGAGCGGTCCAGCCAGAATACAGACTTGATTCTGGTAAAAAAAAAAAAAAATAGGGCAATGCAAACAATGAAGTCAAAAATATCAGTAAATATTTTGATACTGTATTGCAATATTAGCTCAAATGTAAATAAAAATAGAGAAGCTTTTTTTTTAAACGATGTCCCTTGGACATTATCTTCTCTCCTTAGAGATGCTTGGTCTGGGCCTTAGTTACATGGTCATCGCTGTCATGGCTGTGATGAGCAGTGCCTGTTTTTCTCCAGAAATGTCGTTTTGAGTTTAGGCAAAAAAAAATCTCACAAAGTCTTGACACTTCATCTTATGGCCTGATTGGTGGAGTGCATCAGCAATGATTGATCTTCGGAAAGGTTCTGCTGTTTCCACATTGGTATGTGGAAACTGCTTTATGCCTGGTTCACAGAAGTTTTATGCCGATTTTTACCCTGATCTTCCCCATCCGATATATACGGATTATTATAATGGCTCTTAACATAATCTTATTAGATAATTCTACCGTGTGTGGTGTGTTAAGAGTGATTTAGTCTGCTCGGAAGCACGTCGGTAATGTTCCGATCTTAAATCGGGGATATTCAACATGTTAGATTTTCTAGCCCCTCTCAAAACAAATGAGCACGCAGCCTGTTGAATGTAACGTACAGCCAATCAGAAACACAGAAGGGAATTACTCTGAACTCACATTTGATCTGAGAGGGTTTGCCAGATTTCCCATCTAAAATCTGAATGTTTGAGTGAAATCTGTTCATGTGTGGTGTGTTGTGCTTGCCGTGTGGCTGGACACCACACAGTGTAAGACTGAATCTGTTACACCTATGATTTTTTATCGCCATTTGTGGTGTATCTCAGGTTTTGAACTTCAGCCGACAATTTAAAAATCCTGCCGCGTGAACCAGGCATCAGTGACCTTTAGGTTCCCAGTTTGTTCAGTTTGGTCTGTTGGACGGACCTAGGAAGTGTCATGGCGGTTCCATTTTTTTTTTCCTTTTCTAAATAATCAAGAATCACATTGCTTTTGGGACCTCCATCCACACTAAACCTTTTGGCATCCTACCTCAGATTTGTGCTTTGATTGAATTCAGTCTCTGAGCTCAAACATAGACAAACACTGAATTCTAATAGCCCAACCACATTCCTGTGTAATTCCCACTTTATAGATTTTGTCTGTTTTGGCTTATCTGTCACATTGAAATGTTTTGGATAATCAAACAATTTCAATTTCAAACAATAACCTGAGTAAACACAAAATGCTGTTTTCAAATAATGATTTTATTTATTAAGGGAAAGCTATCCACCCCAACCTGACCATATGTGATAAAAGTAATTTCCTCTAAACAAGATAACTATTTGTGTCACTCCTGATGTGAACAACTGCCATCAACCAAGCAATGAGTCTTTACCATTGTTGTGGAGAAATAGTAAACACCTTTCTTAGCTGAATTGTTTTAAAGCGGACATATCATGCTTTTAAATTCTTCCTTTCACACTTAAATCGCTCAGTTGTGGTCTCTATAAAGTGAAACTGCAATGCTTTGGTATGAATTCCTTATTATTGTAGCCTCACAGGTCCCTCTTTTACCTCTGTTCTGAGGTGTGTCTACAACTCGTTTTGGTGCGGTCTCTTTAAATGCCTTTGAGGCACCTCACACCCCGCCCCCTCCAGGTCAAGGTGCGCTCCACTTTAACTCGTTTGGCCATTTTTGTAGTTGGATATCAATCATCTAGCGCAGCAGAAACAAGACATAATGATGCTCCTGCTATCAAAACAATGGCCACCACGTCATAGCAACATGAAATAAATTAATGTCTAAGATAAAGTTTGTCATTTTAGTTATTTGCAGCTTACTCCTTTTTTTTTTGACTGTAGAATTTATTTCAGACAATGATTTCAGACAATTATTTCAGACAATGACAAATAACAGTAAATAAATAAATCAATTTCAGAAATGCTTAAAACAAACAAACAAACAAATATCCAAATACCATATGAAGAAGTGTTTGGTAAACATTAAATTAAATTAAATTTCCAGTTCCAAATAAATTAAATTAACTTGAACATAAATAGAAACTAGTAAAATAAACATTTTCCAATAAGTAAACTTGTCAGTATATTTAACCTGTGATCTGACATTGATTATTAATTAATATAAATTATCTGAAAAGGGGTATGAAGAAGTAAAACTTATTTTTCATACCCCTTCTCCCTCTAATTGCACTTAAATTAACTTTAAGTAACCTTCCTAATTAACATCTATGTTTTTGATCCAGAATTCACAAACAAAAAATGATAAATAAATATATATACACAATTATATATATATATATATATATACACATATACATACATACACATACATACATACACATACATACATACACACACACATATACACACATATACATATGTACATATACATACATACAAACATGTACATCCACATATATACATGTAACATCACACATGCATACCTACACACACACACACACACACACACACACACACAGTGCTCAGATGAGATACCATTCACCTCACCTCCTCATCCCAGTACCTGTTGAAAAACATCAGTTTTAGTCTTTTTTTAAACAGACTCATGCTTGGACATTGCTTCAGCTCTTTTTGGAGTTTATTCCTTCACACCACTGACTGAAATGCACATTCTCTTTATGGTGGTTCGAACCCTCAAGGTTCTGAAATTGAGGTTTTCCCTATAGTCATAACCCCCCACTCTATCAGTGAACAGCTTTTGAATATTTTCTGGTAGTTGTTTATTTCTAGCTTTATACACCAGCTGAGCTGTTTGAAATTCTACCAGATCTGGGAGTTTGAGGAGGCAGGACTCTATAAATAGTATGTTAGTAAGGTCGTGGAATCCTGCCTTATGAACCATTCTGATGGCCCTTTTTTGTAATGTGCATAATGGTCGCAGTGAGGTTTTATAGGTGTTGCCCCATATTTCCACACAATAACACAAGCTTTGCTGCGTCCATCGTTTCCACAGACAGAAGGAACTGACCTCTGAATCAGATGAAGTCTTTTAGCAAATCCTTCTTGATACTGGCAGAGGTTGCTGAAGAACCTGTCCTTGAATTGGGGGAAATAGGAATTTCCCCACTGATGTTGGAACATTTACATGAAAAACAAAATTTAACCAGGCACTTCAAAGAGGTTTTGATGCTGGGGGACAGTGTAATGAATTGTGTGGGTTAATACACACAATAACCGAAACAAACTTATTCTCTTTCAGCATATGCATACTTGAGCTTGGACTACAAAATCGCAGCGAGAAATAAATATGGGCGGATACGCGAAACTGATCAACCAGAAGTCCATGACCTTATTGTGCTGTTCTGCAGCAAATACTGTGACGTAACAGTTGAAAATACAGATAGAGAAAATTGAAGTGATTGAAAAATATTACCCAAACAAAATATAAAGATATCTCTGCAACACCTCGAGAAACTAAATTTAACTTTTCTGCTCTCCTACAGACTCCAAGTGCACGAAAATATATTTAAAGGCTAAAAAAGTGGATTTTGCAGGATGTGTCCCCTTTAATTCAGCTACATTGGAGGACTTTGCAGCATGAATGTCCTGTTTAAGGTCATGCCAGACAATCTCAGTTGATTTAAGTCCACAATTTTACTAGGCCCAGCTTTGACCCAGCTTTCTTAATTAGACTACAATGGACTGTTATTACTTAGTTCAACTTCAGTACCTGTAAAAGCAATATATTATTAGCACCTGGAAATGTGGATTAAAGCTATTATGTACCAGTGACTCAGCTTCCCTGGTTAGAATTCAGTGGAATGATGAGACTATCAATATTATCATATTCCTTTAGCATAAGATGCTTTATTATTAAGAGTGGCTTGGAACCAATTTCTACCAGTAAACTTGGAAGGATTATTAATTATTATTACTCCCAAGGATTATTATTGTAATTTGATTTTTTTTTCTGTGTCTGTATCTGTGTTTATTTTCTTTGTGATTGTATTGTAATTGTTCTTCCTCATGTACAGCGCTTTGAATGTCTTGTTACTGAAAAGCGCTATATAAATAAACTTACCTTACCTTACCTTACCTCGCCTCGCCTCGCCTCGCCTCGCCTCGCCTCGCCTCGCCTTACCTTACCTTACCATACCTTACCATACCATACCATACCATACCTTACCATACCATACCATACCTTACCTTACCTAGGCCTCTAGAACACCTTCAATGAGTTCTTTTTTTCTTTTCTCAGCCATTCAGATTTGAATTGCTGATCCGTCTTGCATTATTGTCCTGCTGTATACCCTACTGAGCATTTTCCCTCAGAATCTTCTAACAGAGAGCAGAATTCATGGTTCCATTAATTACAGCAAGTCTTAGTTTTATTTTTGTCTTGTTAGTCCAATGAATATTTCCCCAAATGTCAAGATGTTTATTGACAAATGTGAGAATGGCCTATGTGTTCTCCTGGTTTTGAGTGATTTTGGCCTTGAAACTCTGTTGTGGAGAATATTTTTCTCTTTCTAAATGTTCTAAATGTTGAACTGCCACCTAAACGTGGTGGAGGTGTTTGAGTGCTCGAATGACCCTGGAGGCTATGTTGTCCGGGGCTTAAATGCACCCATTAGGGTCTCCCTTGGCAAACAGGCTCTGGGTGATGGGTCAGACAAAGAGCGGTTCAGACACCCTCATGAGGACCACTAGAATGAGGCACGTGATGTTGCCCAGTATGGGGGAGCCGGGGTCTCACCTTGGAGCGAGCGCCTGTTGGCTGGGTTATTCCTCATTGGACCTGGCCATTCTAAGCCCAAACCAGTGACACGAGGCCATCCCTCAGTAGGTCCACCACCTGCAGGGGGATCCATGTGGGTGAAAGTGGAGACCTCGACAACCTGATAGCTGGATGCTTAAACTGACTCTAGGGACGTGGAATGACACCTTGCTGGGGGGAGGAGCCTAGGCTTGTGTAGGAGGTGGAGAGATATCATCTAGAAATAGTCAGGCTCACCTCTATGCACAGCATGGGCTCTGGAACCCAACTCCTCAAGAGAGGTTGGACTCTCTTTTACCCTGGAGTGGCTCGTGGGGAGAGGCGGGAGGCTTGGTTGGGTTTGCTTGTCGCCCCCCAGCTCAGCTGTCTCATGTTAGGGTTTATCACAGCGAATGAGAAGGTGGCATCCCTGCGCCTTTGGGTCAGGGACAGATCTCTGACTGTCGTTTCGGCCTCCGGGCCAAGCTTTGTTGCATACATTGTTCATGGACTGTGTTCTTTACTTCTTTTTTAATTTTTTTTTTTGCGGCACTAGAGGCCTTTATTTTTTGTTTTTTGACAGTATATAGACAGGAAATTCAATTTCAAATCAATTCAGTTTTATTTATTTAGTGCCAATTCACAACACATTGTCTCAAGGCACTTCACGAGGGTTTGGAATTGTATAGGGTTGTTGGGGAGGTTAGATTACACTACTGAGTGTTAGAATTTGGACATTTTAGAATGGGCTATGTGTATGGGTACTAAATAAAATAATGCACTGATAAAGTGTGTCCATGTAGAGCCCACTGGTCACCATTGTTATACTAAAAACCACAAGGATTGGGGGTACCTCTCTCTGTCAGACTGATTATAACCATTGGAAAAGCGAAGGGGTCGCACAGGTAGCAGAATTGGAGGGTGTGTTTACACCTCAACCATAACTAAGCCAGTTTAGGCTAAACCTGACTCCCACTTACTCTGACCAACAGGGAGGGAGGAAGGCTCCCTGATAAACTAAGCCACTTGAACTTTATTGGTATAGTCAGAGAATACAGTTACAAAAGATTTTATTACGTTTTCCAAGTAAAAACACACTTTGTAGTGCCAAATGGTGCAAACATGTGCCATACTGTGCCAATGGGCAAAACGCCAAGGGATGTGTTCACTAAAAGCTCTGTAACTTTCCTTTAGTTTATTTCAGCTGCATGAATCTTGGCACTAGTAATGTCCACAAGTAGATTTAGGGTTTTCAAACATTTTTAGCCCTATTCATGATATTTCTAAAAAGTTTATATATTGTATAATTCAGAAAAAACTGGCAAAGAAATAATTTATTTTGTGTTCCATCCTCATTATCTCCAAAACAATAGCAGCTACTGTGAAATTAATGATTCTGATGGAATCTGTGCTTTAATTTGACAGCAAGATTTTTAAATAGAGTTTGTAATTGCTGAGGAAAAACTCAATTAGAATTGGGCATGTTATTTCAGAATCAGAATCAGAAAAGCTTTATTGCCAAGTACGTTTTTGGACATACAAGGAATTTGTTTTGGCGTAGTCAGTCCAATACAGTACAAATTAAACAGTATAAATATATCTACAATATAATATAAATATATGTGCACAGTTTTAAGTGAGTGAGAGTAAATATAGAGCAGTATAAGATGCAAGAGCAATACAACAGTGCAGGTGATGCAAGTATGGCAGTGCAAGTAAAGCACAAACTTCACAAAATCCCCTTTTAAGTGGTGTAAAGTGCCACGAGAGTTTACTTAATGAGTACAACTGAGAACATATGCTTTACACAACAAGATGGGCAGTTTTTACATTTTTATCTCTCATTCAAGTTCCTTGCAATCAAATGCAGGTACTATCATTTTCCCAGAACCCACACACACACCCACTGACACAAACCACAGACACCTACACAAACAGGAACCATCTAATCAAGACCCTGAGAAATGTTTTTCACTTTAGTCACAGACATAAGTAAGAAAACACGACGACCACAGAACAGACTACTAAACTCATCATGATCATAAGTCTGGACCTCAAAGACGCTGTCAGATTAGTTTTAGGGAAAAACATAAACTAGGTGTGTGGTCTTATTGCAGATATGTCAGGAAAATATATCCTGATATATTACTTTTGGTGTAACTGGGTAAAAATAGTTTGTAAATTAAAGTGGGGAGAAATGGTCTTCTAAACAGAGACAGAGAAACATTTAAAACATTGCAGGACTGTGGGCCCTGAGGTCCAGGAGTTAACATTGAATACTACAAACATTGATATTTTTGGACTATGAGAGGAAGCTGGAAAACCCACACATGTAGTGGGAGAACATACAAAGTCCATGCAAAAAGACCCCAGGCAGGTATCCTAATTAAGGATTTTCTGATAGCTGGAATAATTAGGCATAGTCCCCTTTTCCATCCCAGAAAACCTCCAAAGGGAGGTTAAAAGACATCCGTATCAGTCTGAGCCACCTGAAATGACTCTTTTTGATGCAGAGGAGCAGAGACTCCTTCTCTGAGCTCCCCCTGTATGAGAGAACTTCAGAGCCAATTTTTAAAGGCTGCCAGAAATTCTTGCATAAAATTAATTAAAGTAAAAAAAGAAACACACGATGCCTGTACTTATGAGGTACATTCCTGACTTCTGCTGGTTGTTATGTAAGATAATACTAAGGGGAATGTTTGTTATGTGCCTGAAACATTATGATACAACCTAAATTAACCTTAACCTATACCCTTTACATGACCCACAGCCTTCATGCATTTTAATCTTACTTCTAAAATTAAGTTGTTTTTTTTTTCTCCAGCTGTTTTGTGACCTCTTAGTGTAATACATAATTTCAAAGACAGGAAGACTAATTTATGTATTTACATATCTCGACCACTAGATGGAAAAAGAGGATAGCAGATTGAGACTGAACAAGCCTTACTATAATTTCTGTAGATTTAATTGTTATAAAGACATTAAATGTGCAAAAAGGATGAATTCAGAAAAAGCATAAATATATTCAATGCAAGTAATTGAAACATGTTTCTTCTAGTGTTAAAACCTTTTTGTTTCTGTTTTAGGAGTGGTACCATCGCCACATTGCTGAATATATTTATTTTCAACATTAAGTAAATATTACACAAGTCCACATTATTTCTTGAACCTCTTGCACCAAAAGCCATTTCCACATTTAATTCCCCAGGCCTGATGTCAGCTTTGTTAAAGAGTGAGAGAATAAATCCCAGACACCAAAACTAATTTGGCTTGATGAATTAAGAGAATCCTCCTGATCAAATGCCATCCTAAACAGGGAGCGGAGCAGGCAGCCGAGCAGAGCACAGCCTGTGCTCAACGCTTCTATAAATGAACAGCCTTGCTCTGCGGGGCCCCTTTATTAGTCATCTCTGTGTTGCAGAGCAGAGAAAAAGAGCTTCAAACCCACCACACACATCCACACCTCAAAGCGAAACCAAAGAGTGTGTGTGTGTCATGTTCTGTGATGTTTTCACGCAGCATTTGCAGGGTATCAGATAATATTGCCTGTCCTGTTCAGATATGCTGCTCCAGGTGGAGGGGGGTGGGAGCAGCAGCAGAGGGCTCTACCTGAGCTTCTCTGATCATTACACCTAAAGATGCTCACTGTTATCACTTCTCTGCACTTGTTTATACATTTGTGAGCTGTTCACAATATGATCAGTCTCAGTGAGCAGAACTGGAAATATATGTGTAAAAGCCCAGGCACAAACTGTCAAACTGCTACTCCTTACGATGTTCATCCTGTTTGTTTTTGGAATACACAAATCCCTTTTAAGAACTGAAAACACAATTGTGGGTAAATAAAGTGGAATTAAATGCTGCTTTGTCGTAAAGTTGAGCTAAAATGATGAAACAACAAACCAAAAACTTCACAGGTATTACTGTTGCATATCCTCTGGATTTTACTATGAGGCACTACTTCCTAACATTATAATTGAACAACACAATTTTCTTCACCATTAGAGGCTTCAGCTTTCTGAGCTGTGGAGAATTAATTTTCTTCAGAAAAAGAATCCAACATAAATGAGACTGACACACAGATTACTTGCTGTCCAACTTGTTTTTGGAGTTTTTGCTTAACAGCTGATGGTGGTCAGAGGTCTCAATGTATGGTAGTCTCACTTCTGTCAGTCTGCCCCAGGGCAACTGTGGCTACAATGTACTCTACCACTGTCAGTGTGTGAATGAGTGTATGAATGGGTGAATGACTGATTCTGGGGGCTTGATAAAGCACTATACCAGTATAGGGCTAATACAAGTTCATTTACCATTTAACAGAACCTTTAGGCTCTGCTCTGTGTTCAAATGTACTTTGTTGGCAAACATATTTCTGCAGACTCAATAACTACAAAGCTCAAAACTTTATGTGCCTTTCAGATTAGCTTAAGAACAGAGTCTAGAGAGCTTTATACAATGTGCCTCGATGGTTGGGCAGCTGCACCCAATCCAAACATCATCAAGTTTAACGCAAAGCGTCGGATGCTGTGGTGGAATGCATTTCACAACTAAACTCTAGAGCAGTAGAGATGTGTTCTCTGGGGTGATAAATCAAATGTTTCTGTCTGGCAATCCACTGGAGTTTGGTAGTTGCCAGGAGAGCAGCAGTTTGTCAGGGGTTCGGCTCAGCTTCAACATAACACATTTTGGAGAATTGTTCCATTCTGACTCTATGGAATAAGTTTAGAAGTGGCGAGTTCAGTTCCAAGGTGATGTTCACCAGTTCACAAAGCACGGTCCATAAAGAGATGGATGAAGAACTTGAACGGCCTGCACAAAGTCCTGACTTAAACCTGTCAGAGGTTAATTATAGAGAAGATTATGAGCCCGGCCATCTTGTCAAACATTCCCAGAATAATTTTGTTTGGTTTGAATGTAGTCAGACTGTAGAGAGACATTGTCAGACCAACACAAGGTAAGTTGTCCATTCAGTTGGATTTCTGCTGCTCCACAGATAGTTTGACTTTAGTCTAATGTGGTACAAAGAAACTTTAAATACAAACCAGAAGGTCTAAAGCCCACTTCTTACAGTATCTGCTAAAAGATTTCACGCTGATACAAACATGTCACATTTTTAGGTTTGTCTTCCTCTCTAAGTCTGTACTGCTTTTTAAGTTTTAAAGGCTTTAAATAGTGCATAAATCAAATCTGTCTCAGGAGTCAGTATTTACAATGTCGTTGCTTCTTCTTTATAATGTCTGAAGTTCTGTCAGCCATTCTGCATTTCAACTTCTGGACCAAATCCAAAAGAACAGGACTGGTACACTCATGGTAGAACTCACTTTTTCTTTACAAGACAGTGCTCTGAGCTCCATCCTTGTATTTCCAGTAACATTTCCTTCTGCTGCTGATATGTTTTATAGACATTAGTTGCTTCTGGGATTGAAATTTTTTCTGCTCCCAAACCTGAGGTACAAAGGTATTTGATACTGTGTGTGTAAAAATGCACTCACATCCACTTGTTGCCAATGTTGGCATTATTTTGTCGCTCACTCTTCTGGAAAACACCATTCTGGTACTTGCCTTAAGATCTTGGATGTCAAGAAGATGTTGTTGCTGCCATTGAATCTCTGAAGTTAAAGAATATATTGATCAAGAAAAATAAATGTCAGCTGCTAAATTCTAAGCAACAGTTTCCTGTATGTGAATGTTCTTCTTTCAGAGGTAAACATTGCTAACACAAGAAAACAATTATTTTAAGCACCTCTGCCCTTGTTCAATTGTAGCCAAAGTGATTTCAGCTAGACACTTCCACAGCTTCATCAATGCTTATATTAAGCTTATACTGAAATGAAGCTTGTGCTAGCACAAACATACAGTAAAAAGTGGGTTTTGCTACTTAGTAAACCTTTAAGCTTCTTTGGAAAAGTATCACTCTGCACCATAATCCAAAAGCAAGTTCAACTTTCACAGCTAGAATCTGTAAATCCACAGTTTGCTAAACATAACATCTGTCTGTCCTCTCAAAAGTTTGGGCCCTGGAGCACATGCCCAGCAGAAACAGGTGTACTTAGCTGGTCAATCTTAACCCATTAAATCCATGCCATCTTGCATATAACCTTTCCTGGGAAGATTTTGTAAGTTATAATTGACAAGAAACTCAACATACTTGAAAATAACTTTTTAACAACAGTTACTGATAATGAGAATGTCTATGCACCAAAAAAGTGCATAGACATTAGAACTCAACATTATATCAAATCAAAGTAACTATCAAATCAAATATTAATGAGTGCAATTCTGGGATAGGAAAGGAGTATTTGGATGCTATTTGGTAGAATGTTATGTAGGTCTAAGGCTAAGTTTCTCTGCATATTAATAACAAATTTGACCACTGGATCAGAATCAAAGTGCCCTTAATGATTGATTGATAGATAGATAGATAGATAGATAGATAGATAGATAGATAGATAGATAGATAGATAGATAGATAGATAGATAGATAGATAGATAGATAGATAGATAGATAGATAGATAGATAGATAGATAGATAGATAGATAGATAGATAGATAGATAGATAGATAGATAGATAGATAGATAGATAGATAGATAGATAGATAGATAGATAGATAGATAGATGATAGATAGATAGATAGATAGATAGATAGATAGATAGATAGATAGATAGATAGATAGATAGATAGATAGATAGATAGATAGATAGATAGATAGATAGATAGATAGATAGATAGATAGATAGATAGATAGATAGATAGATAGATGATAGATAGATAGATAGATAGATAGATAGATAGATAGATAGATAGATAGATAGATAGATAGATAGATAGATAGATAGATAGATAGATAGATAGATAGATAGATAGATAGATAGATAGATAGATAGATAGATAGATAGATAGATAGATAGATAGATAGATAGATAGATAGATAGATAGATAGATAGATAGATAGATAGATAGATAGATAGATAGATAGATAGATAATCTATGCTAGTTTCATGTCGAGCAAAACAAAACAGCTCTTTATAACAGAGAGATTAAAAATAACCTGATGATACTGTGGGTTGCAGGAAAAGAATAACAGCATGTTTTGGATGAAAGAATTTCACACTACGCCAACATGTTCATCCGACCAAGAGTCATGATTTCCAATTGCCTTTCCTGCCATTTTTACTTTCTTTTTGTCAGCCAGGGTGAAAATAATAAGGCTGTCGTGGCCTGACAGCAACAGAAGTCAACGCTCATGCATCCCATGAGAAAGAGCCCTCATTAGTCCTGTCCACAATGCTTAAAAAAAGGCAACAGAAATCAGACAAAAGACACTAGTAATATAATATTTTTTACATGGTATCGTTCACTGCAACTTTAATATCATTTCCAGCCTCCTACCCATCTGTCTTTACCTGCATTTTCTTCTTCTGATTCCCTGCTGAGATGTTAATAAGCATCTTCAGCAACATGTTTATCATCCCTGGCATAGGACATTAATGGAATAACAGTAATTATAAATCTGTGTTGAAGCAGACTCCAGGGACCAGCAGGGTGAGAAGGATGATAGGATGGGCATAAATCTTTGATCACTAATTAACAGAAGCCATCACTGTACACTTGGAATGCTGCATCTTATTGGAGCTCAAAAAGGCTACCAGAACTTCCTCTTAATTGCCATGAATCATAATAAGTCATGAAAGTGTCTGAGAATAGCATTCAGCAGATTCATTTCCTACTCAAGGTGATTTGTCCAAATCATGTCACAAATTCTTATGCAGGGATGTTTCCTGCTCTTTACTCACTTTAACTCTAACCCGTTTAGCATGTTTTAGCATGATTTACCTACACCCTTTGTTTTTTCAGCTGAATATTACCCTTTTAATAATACTCCTGTTGGGCAGGAAGACAATTTACCTCCTAGATCAGTTCTGCTAAGACTATGAAGGGGAATTAGAAATAACTTCTCTTTAAAATAGGGAGACCACCACCCCGGCCTGGACCAGCAGACCAGGGTGGTGGTCCCCCTTCATAAGAAGGGTGAAGGGAGGTTGTGTTACAAATAAAGGGGGGTCACACTCCTCAGCCTCCCTGGTAAGGCATATGCCAGGGTATTGGAGAGGAGAGTCTGGCCGATAGTCGGATAGTTGGAAGGTCAGAAGATTCATATACTGATTGGAAACCCCGCCAAAACTCCGGCGCAGGTGAAAACCCACAGTGGTTTGTTTCCAACGAGGAATGAGGTTTCCTCCTTGTTGATTCAGTCAACTGCAACAGTTCCTCATGTTTTCCCCGTTTTGGACGGATGAGAAGTTTACCGTTTTTGAGTTGATCACAGACGCGTGTCACTCTGGCTCCCCACCCTATTTTTTCTTCGGACCTATGACCCATCCTCAAACCGGTGAAGAGAAGAAATCAACATCAAAGTAATTTCGTTCTTTTTTATATTAAATTGGATAAGAGCATTTAGAGGTCTGGGCAGGTTGAAGCATGGTTAAGGTAATTTAGAATCACCAGTAGTTAATTCAAGGTATCAACTTATCAACTATTGCATACAATACTGATTGAAGTGTCTTATGCTGAGCTGTTTGATTTGCTGTGCAACTGTGCTGAATTGCAGAGCGCGGATGCGATCAGCAAGGTACGTGTGTTTTTGTCTGGCTGATCCCAAATCAGCCAAGAGTTAGAAGTTGGACTTTTAAAAGTTTTCCATTCAAAGCAGCTGCAGTCTAAACCTTGTGGCCTGAACATTCCTTTGTCCCAGTTTTATTTTTCCACTGAGTTCCCACCTCAGAGTTTTATGACTCTTTGTTCAAGATTTTGGGCAATCAGCTGCAATCAGCCCCCCCCTTTCCAAGTTAACCCAAATTGTGCATTTTGTCCATAACACGGCACATTTGATCTCTATAGACACTCATTGTGCATATACTTTCTTTTATTATTATTGTTAGATAGTCATTTTTATCCCCCTTGTGTAGAAGGAGGATAAAAGTGCTTGTTAGTTAGGTGAAGGTTTTTGGACCAGAGTAGTTATTATTTTAGGGCTATATGGTTTCAAGAAATGTTCTCATTTACAGGTCCTTCTCAAAATATTAGCATATTGTGATAAAGTTCATTATTTTCCATGTCATGATGAAAATTTAACATTCATATATTTTAGATTCATTGCACACTAACTGAAATATTTCAGGTCTTTTATTGTCTTAATACGGATGATTTTGGCATACAGCTCATGAAAACCCAAAATTCCTATCTCACAAAATTAGCATATTTCATCCGACCAATAAAAGAAAAGTGTTCCCCCACCGATAGGTGAAGTGGCTGATTGAACAGTGACATTTAGCATGGTTTAATTAATAATGATCAATTATTAATGATACTTAACTAATTGTATTTATGAAGTGCTTTGAGCCCATAATCACAACACCAGAGGACATCTCTGACTTCTATTTGTAAGTAATGATTTTTGGTAAAAAAAAAAAAAGTTTTCTGATTTATGATTTTTAATAATACTTTTTGATAAATATTCATTAATCAATAATCATAATCCTTACACTGAACACAAGCAAATAAAAATATTGTACATACATTGTTCATATTAACAGTAGTTTATGGATGCTCGCAACATTGAGCGCAGCTCGGCAAGATCCGCTATTTCACTACCAAGCTCCCCCTCCGCGCTGTGTATTGCCCACTGTTGATGACTAATGCTTGGTTCCCACAACTGGTGGAAACGTGTGCTCAACAAAACACCAAAGTTCAAAGGCAACCAAACCGAATCGTTCAAGAACAAGAGTTTTTCCCGCAGGAAAATGCTGTGTAAAGTTAGAAAGATTCCCTTTTCTGTTGTAAAATGATGTCATCTCACTTTTAATTTGTAAAAAAGTGAAGAATTTTACAGAAGACTATTTTTAGATGCATACCTTCTTCAACACTCCGGAGTTAGATAAATGGCTCATTGCCAGGCCTCTGCAGAGCTGAATGACTCAATGCTTATGAGGGACATCAGCCATTTAATTCATGTATGTTGCCAAAGGGATGCACCTAAAAGTTGCAGGATAGTAGCTCTCGAGGACCAAAACTGGGCACCCCTGATATACACTTTCACAAGATACAGTTGATTAGCTCATTACTGTTTTGTTAACCAAACAGCATCCTTGTTACCACCCTAAAGTCACACTGCTTAAAGCTTCTGGCTGTATCAATCTGCCGACTTGCCGGTCCACTCTATAGCCACACCATGAGCTCCTGCTGCAAGAATCGTCACTTTGTATCTATTACTACATCACACTTGTTACTTAAAGTTCATGGTGTTTGTGACCACCTCCTGAAGTGGACCCGGTGTGTAATAGTGGTGGAGTGACTTCAGCCCCATATTCCTTGTCAGGACCTTACTGTTAATTGCCAGGTGTGTATCACAGAACAAATGGAAGCTCTGAAAGGGGCTTGAGACCCCCTTAAGAAGAAGAAGAAAAAAAATGTTTGACTTTGTGATTAGCTGTCATATGTGCTTTGGTAAATCTACAGGGGTTGGACAATGAAACTGAAACACCTGGTTTTAGACCACAATAATTTATTAGTATGGTGTAGGGCCTCCTTTTGCGGCCAATACAGCGTCAATTCATCTTGAGAATGACATATATAAGTCCTGCACAGTGGTCAGAGGGATTTTAAGCCATTCTTCTTGCAGGATAGTGGCCAGGTCACTACGTGATACTGGTGGAGGAAAACGTTTCCTGACTCGCTCCTCCAAAACTCCCCAAAGTGGCTCAATAATATTTAGATCTGGTGACTGTGCAGGCCATGGGAGATGTTCAACTTCACTTTCATGTTCATCAAACCAATCTTTCACCAGTCTTGCTGTGTGTATTGGTGCATTGTCATCCTGATACATGGCACCGCCTTCAGGATATAATGTTTGAACCATTGGATGCACATGGTCCTCAAGAATGGTTCGGTAGTCCTTGGCAGTGACGCGCCCATCTAGCACAAGTATTGGGCCGAGGGAATGCCATGATATGGCAGCCCAAACCATCAATGATCCACCTCCATGCTTCACTCTGGGCATGCAACAGTCTGGGTGGTATGCTTCTTTGGGGCTTCTCCACACCGTAACTCTCTCGGATGTGGGGAAAACAGTAAAGGTGGACTCATCAGAGAACAATACATGTTTCACATTGTCCACAGCCCAAGATTTGTGCTCCTTGCACCATTGAAGCTGACGTTTGGCATTGGCATGAATGACCAAAGGTTTGGCTATAGCAGCCCGACCGTGTATATTGACCCTGTAGAGCTCCCGACGGACAGTTCTGGTGGAAACAGGAGAGTTGAGGTGCACATTTAATTCTGCCGTGATTTGGGCAGCCGTGGTTTTATGTTTATTGGATACAATGCGGGTTAGCACCCGAACATCCCTTTCAGACAGCTTCCTCTTGCGTCCACAGTTAATCCTGTTGGATGTGGTTCGTCCTTCTTGGTGGTATGCTGACATTACCCTGGATACCGTGGCTCTTGATACATCACAAAGACTTGCTGTCTTGGTCACAGATGCGCCAGCAAGACGTGCACCAACAATTTGTCCTCTTATGAACTCTGGTATGTCACCCATAATGTTGTGTGCATTTCAATATTTTGAGCAAAACTGTGCTCTTACCCTGCTAATTGAACCTTCATACTGCTCTTACTGGTGCAATGTGCAATCAATGAAGACTGGCTACCAGGCTGGTCCAATTTAGCCATGAAACCTCCCACACTAAAATGACAGGTGTTTCAGTTTCATTGTCCAACCCCTGTAGGCCTTGTTGTTTGGAAATGATCTCGGACACTATAAACCAGTTTATCTGTTGAAATACATTTTGGTACATAGCCGAATCAATAAATAGACAAATAAATGAACTTTAACAGTTGGATCAGATTGAGATGTACTTATTCTGCCTATGAACCCCATCACACATTGCATGTACAAGGATCGTTATAGCTAACACTAGCTTCAGTGTCTGCACAGCTACATATTTAGCATTGAGGTGACAGTGTATGCTTGCTGTAGTGAAAACGCCATTGGGAAGTTTCCTCCCAACAAGCCAAACAATTTGGCCTCATCCTCCATCACTGTAGGATGGAGGAGGCAAACCTTTGTGTCCTCCTGTTACTCAGTGTCTTCTATGCATCTGAGCTGGCAAATGCACTTTAGGTGCATTACCCCCACTTACCAGTATGGAGTTTTAAGGGGAGTTTTGAGTGTTACTATTCTGTACAATAAATTAGGGAACTGAAAAAGGTGTGTTGTAAATGTTACTTTTTACTACATTATTTTTTTTATGTAATTAATTGATCAAAATGAATGCTTAAAGTTCCAGTGTTGATGCCATGCCAAGAAAAAAAGGAGTTTTAGTATGGGTAAATCAGGCTTGTTTGAATTGTAAATTACTGTTTATGAAGGCAGAGCTCATTAGGCTCAACAACATTACTCATTACCCTTAAATATGACCTCCTTTTTCTCTCAAAGTAAACATGTTTTGCACAAGCCTTTATCTGCAACCAAACTTTAGCTATGACAACAAAATGATGTTCATCCTAATTACTGTGCAGCCAATTAGTTGCTGTTAAGAGACTGAAAAGCTTTCCAATGATGCAGGAAACAGTGCATTATCTCCCTCATAGCACCATGGAGTCAGCAGCTGCTTCCTGAGGACTGCAGGTGGTATTTAATATGACACATATTCAGTGTGACAGGTGGTTCCCCTGAGAGTTTGAAGAAGAGAGAAGACTCATTTGGAGAAGCAGCTGACCATGGAGTCACACATCCAGTTCCTCCCACTGTAAGAGAAGAAATACGCTTCAAATTTTTGTCACACTCTATAGGAGTGCTTCATCTATGCAGCACATTTGAAGTGGGTTTTGACATCAGCTTCATCTATAATGGATCAGATGGCATTTCTCTGGTGACAGCACCCAACGCTCCTCTTCAGAGACAGGCAAGGAAACGGTCACATGAAACAAACAAACTTATTATCTGTACTCCTTCTCTTTCCTCTTTGTATCATACAGGGTGGGAAAAAAAGGTACGTACAACATATGGAATCAGACGACAAGTCAAAATAGTTTATTAGAGAACAGAATTCATAGTCGAGGCACAACCTCACATTTAGTATAGGCACTGAACTACTGCACTGGAGTCACAGCCTCAACTCGGTCTGAAAACCAAAGCCTGCCATAAACATCGATACTGGCTACAGCTACATGTACAACATGTCTTCGCCAAATCATCAGAACATATATCACTCAGAGTGAATGAGGTCATAACTCAAATCTTGCCATGTGTCAGTAAAAACCTAATTACATTGTAAATACACTATATTGCCAAAAGTATTGGGTCACAATAGCAAATCAATTAATTCTGGTGTTCCAGTCATTTCCATGGTTGCAGGAGTGGTGTGGAGAAACTTGACTGGCCTGCACAGTCCTGACCTTCATCAACACCTTTAGGAGGAATTATAGCAGAGGCTGAAATTCTGGTTTTTACATCTAAAAATAAACAAACTCCTAAACCTTGCGGAAGATGTTTACAAAAAAGTTAAAGTTACTATTGTTGGTAATGGTGGCCCCAGCAACAAATTGGAGATTATAGATTAAGAATAGGATGTTTTCAAAGTTAAAAAATCTGTTTCAAAGTTTCAAAGTCTGTCTACATGTAAAAGTAGACAGACAAATACTTTTGGCATTAAAGTGTAAAGAACCATGCTTTAATAAGGTAAATCTTGTTCACTAATGGGAAACGTTTTCCTTTGATGTTAAATTAAACGTTAATATAAAGATAACTTGCTTGCTAAAATCAAGCTAGATTTAGTCTAATTTCTAAACCCACAGGTGTAAATGATTGTAAAAACCACACTGTTCCAGTACACCCAGTATAATCAAAACACAATAATTAATGTTGGGAGAAGTATTGATACCACCTTTCGCTCAAAAAAGCTGTTTTTAAAAGTCTGCTTGTGGAATAAATGAATTTCGGCTAATGTTGTGAGCTAGTAGCTGGTAGCTTAAAATAGCTATGGTTACAACTATATTTCCTTCATAGATGAGAAATATCTTATATTTTAAACATTGCTAGATATAAGCTTGGTTGAAGTACGTTTTAATTTTCAGAACCATGTTTTAGACATTTGTTTTGACAAAATTTGTTTTAAAGACCTTTAGTCTATTTAGCTGTTTCAGTTCAGTTTGTTGCTTTGTGATAAAGGACTTAATTTCCTCTAAATGCACTTTTGTGTGTATAGAGGAAAAGCAGCCAAAAAGTATTGATCCTATCCACTTACTCAAGGCATGGGCCCGTTACTGATACCATGGTATGAAAAGTTAGAGTTTAAAACCTGCTAATATTTTTACATCATAGCATTCCTTTAAATAAGTCCTTATTAATGATTGACCAGAATTTTCTATACAGAGAATAATGGTGGAATATATTGAGAAATAATAACCTAAAAATACTATTAATTCAACAGATGTTTGTTCTACATACAGGTCCTTCTCAAAACATTTGCATATTGTGATAAAGTTCATTATTTTCTATAATGTAATGATGAAAATTTAACATTCATATATTTTAGATTCATTGCACACTAACTGAAATATTTCAGGTCTTGTATTGTCTTAATATGGATGATTTTGGCATACAGCTCATGAAAACCCAAAATTCCTATCTCACAAAATTAGCATATTTCATCCGACCAATAAAAGAAAAGTGTTTTTAATACAAAAAACGTCAACCTTCAAATAATCATGTACAGTTATGCACTCAATACTTGGTCGGGAATCCTTTTGCAGAAATGACTGCTTCAATGCGGCGTGGCATGGAGGCAATCAGCCTGTGGCACTGCTGAGGTCTTATGGAGGCCCAGGATGCTTCGATAGCGGCCTTTAGCTCATCCAGAGTGTTGGGTCTTGAGTCTCTCAACGTTCTCTTCACAATATCCCACAGATTGTGGGTTCAGGTCAGGGGAGTTGGCAGGCCAATTGAGCACACTGATACCATGGTCAGTAAACCATTTACCAGTGGTTTTGGCACTGTGAGCAAGTGCCAGGTCGTGCTGAAAAATGAAATCTTCATCTCCATAAAGCTTTTCAGCAGATGGAAGCAAGAAGTGCTCCAAAATCTCCTGATAGCTAGCTGCATTGACCTTGCCCTTGATAAAACACAGTGGACCAACACCAGCAGCTGACACGGCACCCCAGACCATCACTGACTGTGGGTACTTGACACTGGACTTCTGGCATTTTGGCATTTCCTTCTCCCCAGTCTTCCTCCAGACTCTGGCACCTTGATTTCCGAATGACATGCAGAATTTGCTTTCATCCGAAAAAAGTACTTTGGAACACTGAGCAACAGTCCAGTGCTGCTTCTCTGTAGCCCAGGACTGGGGAATGCGGCACCTGTAGCCCATTTCCTGCACACGCCTGTGCATGGTGGCTCTGGATGTTTCTACTCCAGACTCAGTCCACTGGTTCCGCAGGTCCCCCAAGGTCTGGAATCGGCCCTTCTCCACAATCTTCCTCAGGGTCCGGTCACCTCTTCTCATTGTGCAGCGTTTTCTGCCACACTTTTTCCTTCCCACAGACTTCCCACTGAGGTGCCTTGATACAGCACTCTGGGAACAGCCTATTCGTTCAGAAATTTCTTTCTGTGTCTTACCCTCTTGCTTGAGGGTGTCAATAGTGGCCTTCTGGACAGCAGTCAGGTCAGCAGTCTTACCCATGATTGGGGTTTTGAGTGATGAACCAGGCTGGGAGTTTTAAAGGCCTCAGGAATCTTTTGCAGGTGTTTAGAGTTAACTCGTTGATTCAGATGATTAGGTTCATAGCTCGTTTAGAGACCCTTTTAATGATATGCTAATTTTGTGAGATAGGAATTTTGGGTTTTCATGAGCTGTATGCCAAAATCATCCGTATTAAGACAATAAAAGACCTGAAATATTTCAGTTAGTGTGCAATGAATCAAAAATATATGAATGTAAAATTTTCATCATGACATTATGGAAAATAATGAACTTTATCACAATATGCTAATTTTTTGAGAAGGACCTGTATTTGCTTAAGCCCTGCATAAAAAAAAAACTAAAAAAAAAACTGCATTACAGATATTATTCTAATTGTAAAAATCAATATATCATTTTCGGAGCAGTTGCTTAATTGTTGCTCTAATTGTTGCTTTGTTAAAAGCAAGTAGATCTTATGCTTGTTTTCAAATTTAGCTTAAATACACTAATACTGTGGAGATTTTACTCATGGTTATTTTACCAGAACAATTGCACAGTGGTTATAGCCTAAAACAAATCATGTGGTCGAACAATACTATTTGTATGTATGTATAAATACACTGTACTGGTGGTGTTGGAATTAATGTCATATAGAGGCTTTATTTTATTACCAAGCTTCAATTAAGGCTGGTCAAACAACTTTGCCGATTAGGTAATTAGCTATTAAAAAATGTTTGTTTAGGGCTAGAAAACATACTAATTTCTTGTCTTGTCTGCTGCAGGTTAAAAGAGGGAAAACTCTGAAACCATTTGCAAAAGATGCAACATTTGGTGCAGACTTTCAGAAAACTTTACGTTGAAATTCATTCATTTTACAGTGATACTTGTTCATAAATTGGCTTGAGATAGTCACAGCCGATAAAGTCTCTAAAATGCACACACAATGATGAGCATCTCCTATCACAATTAATTGCCTCCATGAAACCCTTTTTATCCAGGGCTGTTTCCAGCATATTTTACCCAGTTTCTTTAGTATTCAATGTTTTTTTTCTTTTCTTTGCACCTGTTAGATCAAATTAGTGAAGATTTTTCCTTGATTAGCCTCTGTTTCACCCGTTTCCATGCGTTTGCTCCAAACTGTTTAGTTCTCAGTACTGCCAAAAAGAGAGAGAAAATCTTCCTTACCTTCTCCACAGCCTGCATTGTTTTCAGGGCAACATGAAAATCCTTAATATTGATTTGTTAATTGTAATCATATATCTGTAGTACAACAGATTAATCCTGCTCCAACACAGTGTTAATCCTTATCACTCTTAAACCTCCCTGATTTTATCAGTTGGTCGGACATTGAGTCTGCCAGACTTTGGTGACTTTTGGTGCCCTTGATGTTGAGAGACTTTTAAATCTTTAATTTTAAAAAGTGACCAGCTGAATTAAATTTTGTAAAGCTGCCATCACATGCAAAATTATTTCTACTTGGGTCTACATGTAAAACAAGTGAAGCATGAAAAAGTTAGTTTGGTGTGTTGTCTCTGTCTTTTTTTATACTAAATGATTGACTGACAATCTAGGGATGAAAGTTCACTGCTCCATTAACACTGACTGTAAGTGGCTCCAAGTAGTCGAATAATTATTAGCTGAATTAATTAAATAAAAGGTTAGGTCTCCCTCCTGTTGGAGCCACTCCAAAGGTTCCTCATGCTAAGGTTAGCATGTCTTCATCAGCACAAAGGGTCAGAACAGTGTAGCATGAGGTTAAGCAATATAATTATTGGGTTATTCTTGTGACAGTTGGTTACAGAGTATTACTTATGTTAATTACGTAGAAGGGGCACATAAGTGTGGTATATATGGTGTCTCTGTAACGGCCGTGCAACAAAGCTTGGCTTAGCTGGAGATCAAATTATATAAGCTACAGTGTAGGACTACAGGACATCTGTAGCTGTCAGACTTCCTAAAACATTTTTACAAATAAAGCAAACCACCCATCACCATCACATCTAAATTCTAAGGTAATTACTCTGGATTTTAAAGCTTCTTAAGACCGTATAAACCTAACTGAACCAATATGACAGGTTAATCAAAAAGGTCCTTTGAGACCAGAGTTCAGTTTAGTAGTTTAAAGTAAAAAGTGTTTCTTAATGATTTTATTTAACTATGTATTAATAGTACCTATCTTATATAGTATATACCTATCTTAATAGGTATTTAATAGGTATCTTTAGTAAATAATCTAGTAAATAATGAATATGGCTGAACAGACTCTGGTGCTGCATTGGTATTGCATTTATTGTCATCCAGTAATTAGAATCTGCCTTCTGCTTATTTCTTTATTTTTGGTTAAAAAAACAAACAAATATTGTGCGTTTATAATTTCACAGCCTGTACACTGGAAGTCTTCCAAATTTGCCACAATCCAGCCACTTTTAAAAACCCATAGTGGTCTTGATCCAGAATGAAGGGGGTGTGAAGAAACATCCAGTGTTGTAAAATCTCCATAATAAACTTGTTTTACTGTGAACTGAATAGGAATGTGAAACCAATGACAGAGTTGTGAAATTTGTGTACTGCCAGAACTAAAGAGATAAAACTATAAAGACCTTCTTGAGATTTACAGATTTGGTCGAAGGATGAGTACCAATGTCATCAAGAATTTAATGTTTCTCCTTTTGTTTCAAAGTCACTGCCTCATTTCATTATTCAGCTCAGGAACACGTTTCCTATTTCACTTCATCACCATATAGAAGAGTTATTGAGCTGCTGTTGAGATATGTTTTGTCTGTGGGTTCAGATTCTCATTGGTCAGGATGGGTCGAGCTAGATCCTACAAATCTTCCCTCAAGCATGCATTGTTCTCATTAAACCCCAATGACATCATCGGGCTGTAAAATGCTTTTCTCACACCCACAGGGGAATGTTACACAATCTCTAAAATGGTTAAAATAAAATGTGATCTTCATGTGGAAAATAACTGAATGTACGTTTAAAAAGATGAATTAGTGTTCTAAAAATATTGCTGAGACTCTTTACTGAAACAGATTGTCTAACTGAAAATGAATTAATAAACATCAGTTTAAGTGATTTCTGGATGAATTTGAGACATCTTAGCTGGGTTCACATCTGGCTTCAACTGTTGTTGGGGTCACCTGTAGTGTTTAAGGTGCATAATTCCTGTGTGTGGTTTGTTTCACTGGAAGTTTGGCACATATAATTTTTAAATGTTAATTTTGAGGGGTAAAAATTAAAATGTTAACCTGCTTAACATAAAGAAGGACAATATAACTGTCTCCACACACCATCTGAATTTGTCCTATTCCTTCACTATAACATTTGCTAGTCATTTTTAAGTTTCTCAAGCCTCCCAAAACACATTGTGTACACACAGAGCACATGGCAATACTGATCCACTGAGACCACAAGCGGTTGTCACCATATTTTCTACCATCACTGCAGGGAAACCGCACAGTACAGTGAGAAATAATAAGAACAAGTATATTCAGGTTTTTTTTTTAGGGGGTCCCAAAAATGTCTATACAAACCAGGCTATAGTTTGATATGAAGCAGTGAAATGAAACATGACACGTATGGCTCTACAATTGTGCAGGGTTCAGTTTCCATCACGGAAACAAAAGCAATACCCTTTGTTGAAATTAATTTGCTGAAACCCACAAAAAAAAAATGGAAATACAAACAAAATAATTCATTACTGAAATAAACTTTTACAGACTCGTCTACTTGGTTCCACACACTACAGTGCCATGTAAAAGTATTAAAACCTCCTGAAAACATTTTCACATTATGTCACATTGCAAGCATAAACTTTAATGTATTTTGTTGGGATTTTATGTGAAACACAGAGTATTTCATTGTCAAGTGGAGGCAAGATCATACATGATTTTCAAACTTTTACATAATTAAAAACCTGCAAAATGTAGCAAATATTTGTATTAAGCTCCCTTTATGTTGACACCCCTTAATAAAATCTAGTGAAATTGCCTTCAGAAGCCACCCAATTGGCAAATAAATTCCAGGTGTGTCCAATTAAATCTCAGTACAAATAAAGATGTTTTGTTAAGGTCTCAGAGGTTTGTTAGAGAATACACAGCATAATGAAGACAAAGGTAAGGTCAGGGAGAATATTACAGAGAGGTTTAGTAATTTCCCAACTTTATTGTTCCAGGAAACTAAAACCCTGAACACACCATTCCCACAGTAAAACATGGCAGTGGCATGTTTTACTGTGGGAATGGTGTGTTCAGGGTTTTGGAAGAATGTATTTATGGTGAATACAAATGCACACTATACTCCTTTCACTTCACAATTATGCACTGCTTTGTGTTGGCCTATCACATAAAATACCAATGAATTACATTGACATTTTTGGTTGTAATGAGACAAAAGGTGGAAAAGTTCAAGGTGTATGTATATTTTTGCAAGCACTGTATCTTTCATTTCATACATTTTACCGTTTAAAAATCTTTCTACTTAGTTCCACAGTTTATTATCTCTAAAAGTTTACAATTAAACATGTTTAGACATGTTTTTATCCATCTTTAAAAAATAGATTCAGCTGTTTGTACAAAAGCATTTTCAGAAGACACCACCAGTAACAAACACTTTGGGAGGAACCCAGCCCAGATCTGGGCAACAACACGACACGTCAGTCACCTCACAACCTCAATCCACAACACAAACACCTGGAGGGCAACAGAACGAGCATGAACATGAACAAATAGGAAATAAACAGTAAGGTGACTTATTCAGATCACAAGTTCAGTATGTATCACAAAGAATTTTTTTACTTTAAAAACAGACACAAAAAAACAGGAACACATGGAGACGATATGCTAATGCTAATATAAGAGAAACATATTTATGCTACCACCGGGTATGAATTCTTCCCCGTCACCCAGGAAACGGACATAAACCTGCCCACCCTGCAATTATAAAACAAAGAAAATTTAAATCTTCCCCCTATTTGAGAATTGTTATGTCAGAACCTGAGTCTTTGGGCCTTATCGTTGTAAACCAAGGCACAAAACATGCCCACATCAAAAACAGGTCTGTGAATGCATCTTGGACAAGATCGGGTGTGATGTATCTGCAGATCTGAGAGGTAATGATACACAAGGCAACTTTTCTGGGAGCAATGAAAGTCTCATCATGGCCTAAGATGAGTAATATGAGGGTGTAGTTAGTCAATAGTGCTTTGTTCTGTAGAGTATTAAAAACCTATGCAATAAATGTAGGGCATGTGTTCAGGTTCTGCAGATTTCTCAAACTCCAAATAAAAACATTTCATCATTTTAATTCTCTGGTGGTTGTAAGCTGGTGCACCCATACAAGACTCTGATTTGGCTTTTAAAATTCCCATTAGCTTGTGCGTCATTCGCCCTATGGCCCTCTAAAACAGTGCAGCATGTAATTAGCTGCTACCTGCACTGAAGCATCCTGCTCTTTTGTTCTCCATTTCAGCCTGCCGTCAGAAGAGAGATTTCATCCCGATGAGCAAACAGCCTGACACATGCTTCACATGAGGAGCCGTTGAGGCAGACCTGAGAGGCATGTCTTCAACTGGAAACAAATTTTAGATTTATAAGACATAATTTCAGTGCAGCATGCTCATCCTGATGGGGTAAGAGAGGCAGAGAGAAAAGGTTTTTTAAAAGATGTACGCCAACAACATGAGAAAGCTGGCTCTGGCAAAGGTCCAGAACTTCACCCAGACTGCAAGGTACGTGTAAAAAAAGAGAAAGCTGGAGAGACAGAATCCCTGCAAAGGAGGCTCTGTGCATCCACCAGACAGCTCGTGGTGTCTGTAGATTTGCATTCATACGCCAACGCAGAAGCATAACAACAGTTATATATCTATGAGGTGACACAATGACACAGATGCACATACATTTTAAATGTAAGTAGTCTTAGACACAGTGTGAGTGAGCCAAAGCTGCACATTTTAATGTTTTCTATTTTAAAGCCTGTGTGCGGTGATAATGCACAGAAAATCAGCTGCTTTTAACTACATTTGAGCTCGAATACATCCTGGAGGTTCTGTTTTTATTACCTCTCCTCAAGGAGAGCAGACACAACATTGGCTGGTTAAACATCTCCCAATCTAATGGAATATTCAGTGCATAAAGAATTTAGTCGTTGCATTTATTATACAGAATGAGTGTCTAAATGCAGCTTCATAAACTCGCACTGCAGTTTTTTTTTTTATTAAAAGCAATCATTAGTCCCATCCTTAACAATTCCTAAAAATAAAAATAATTGTAACTGATTAGTTTTTTTATATATACTTTGCTTTTTTAAGTTGATTGGTGTGTCTTTTAACCTTTTAATGCCTGAATTCATTTACAATTATATAAAATATAAAGAAATAAATGCTGTCAAGCAGCTGCTAAATTGGGTAGAGTAAATTGTTGATTTGAAAATAGTAAATCCAATAGATATAAATCTTCGTATGATGCAAATTTTTGACATTAAGAATAATACTGATCAAACAAATGTCTCCGGTGTGTAAATTATTTTGTTGATGCTGCTATTGATAAACAATGTTGTAAAATTAGACTACTAAATAATCCATTCTGCTTCACAGTATTTTAAGTACAGCTTAATACTGTAAAAGCCCAACTGGATGTTCTTCACACCCTGACCGCCAGATGGCAGTAAAGTGTTTCTAAGATGATTAGTAATTAGCAATTCATAAATTCCAGTTTTACGCCCTCCCTGTTTTAGACATGTCCATACTCCAACACATCTGAACCGAAGAGCTGACTCATCCCCTCAGCCTTTAACCAGTTTTTTAGGAGCATAATAATGGCCGGTTCATGTGATCTGGGTGTGTTAATGCAGGGAAACATCTAAAATGAACAGAACCTCAAAGACCACGAATAAACGAGAAAAGAATAGTGCTGTCCAGTTCGCAAAGGTATTGAAAAACTTTAAACAGAATAGGTGCCAATGAATATAGCAAAGGTGATTGTGTAAAAACAAATGTTTTGTGAGATTTTTTCCCTCTTTGAATAAATGTATTCTAAATTAAAGCTTGGCTGTTTCAAAAAATGTAAATCTGTTAAGTGTAAAAGACACATTTATTTTACACACCTTTACTAGCTGTGCATTATTTATTCCTTCGGTTTAAAATAAGCCCCTTGAATTTACTTTGATCATATTGCATCCATCCCAGGCTGTTACCCCATGCTTTGATGACCAGAGTGTGTGTCCATTCTGAAAATCAAAGCACCAGCTTAAAAATGTCCTTTTTACATTTCAATTAAAAGAGAGGGTGCTTAGGTTGACCATTAAGCTTAGAAAGTAAAGGTTGGTTGTCCTCAAATCTTAAACAGTTCTCCTTAAAAGTTGCATTATAATTTACATTAGCAAAGATTTAAAGACCCAGTCTCCTCTTCCACTTGGATTCCGCATCAGAATCAAGTTCTCTAGCAGAGGTTCAGGAGCTTGGAATATCTTAGCTCTTGCTAGGACTGCACTCCTCTGCACATAGATCTCAGAGGTTATTCCTGATATCAGCACCAAACAACTCAGAGGGACAGGCTGCAGAACGTTTAGTCACTAAAGAGTCATAGTTTCTCCAGGACTAGACACAGGTTGCCAGAAACATCACTACAAATGACCTGTAATGTTGCATCTTGTCTGCTGGATGTAGAGGAAGGCAGCTGCCGCCATATACACCAGAGCTTTGCCTGTAACTAGTTCAGCTGCCTCCAGGTAGCTACTTTATTTATTATTTTTCTGTGCTGAGGATTATTTTAATGTAACAAGCTCTCAGAGGAAAAGTGTGGCATTGCAATGCAACATTAATTAAATCCCCCACAGCTCAATAAAGTTATGCAAACATAATGAGTCTTTCCATATCATGTTCTTTTAATCCCTACCACTTTTGTTATTTGCGACTTAGTTCATGTAAGTAAATCTAATGTGCAAGGCACAAATATGCACATTTAAAAGGTGACATTTCCATATTTTTGTGTGTCCTCTCTTGGAATCTTAGGCAAATGGTAGGGTGGGTCTGGAAGCCTTGGAGTAGCAATGTCAGATCTGCTCTATAGAAGTGGGATAGTGAGACATCCCTCCTGTTTCACAAATAATTTATTAATGTATTGGCACAACAGGGTGAAATTCTACTCAAATTGAATGGACTATTGTGAGAGATGTGCAGGTGTGTGTTTCATCTGATATAGTGAACCTTTTATTTTATTTTCAACATAAACTTGCTGGTTTTAAATGTAAATACATGTGCTATGATGTGTTTTTACCTTGGGTAAACCTCAGCAAGGAATCAGAAGTTGAGGAAGTTCAAGAAAAATAAAAACAGTGCCTGAATCTTAACTGAGTTTCATTAAATCTGTGAAACAAATAGAAGATAAATTTGAGTATATGACGAAATAAATCAAAAATGATGCTTTTAGGCTTCCTTTCTGCATGAACAGTAGTGTGAAAAACGTTTTATGGATGCATACGTGATGACTGTGTCACTTGTACCTAACATATCCACTTAGGAGGACAGAGTGCAGCACCAGAAATAACCGACTGTCAGCTGGTATCTCATCTGAGGTCTCCAACAGCAATAGATGTCTGACTCTGTTAGTGAGGTTGACCACCAAACGGGCAAGAAAAACATAGGAGTTGGACGAGACAGTGAACATGGTGAGCGTATGTTTAATGTGGAGACAAAACTCTTTTAATGACGGCCAGAGGCAGCTCTCTCCTCATGTAATGCTTCTAAATCATGTGTAGTCATTTTACCTCATTTTATGCCTCATATTAAATTATTTCAAACTGTTTGAATGAAATTCAATGAAACTTTCTCCAGGCAGCAATAAACTCAAGCAAATTTCACTAAAGGAGCTAAACTGACTCCAGCTGTGATGGAAACAAGAATATTTTTGACATGTTTCACTTGATATTGGCTCAGCTTTACAATGTGAATTGTAATTTTTTGCTGCACCCCGGACCAGCAGAGACTCACTATTGATTAATGGCACACTGAATATGAATGGTGATGGAGAATGGCGCTCACTGGCTCTTTGTGTGCTTTCTAGAACAATCCTCCCAGTAAGTGAGGTGCAAGCCCTTCCTAAATAATAATGGTGAACAACAGCAGAGGCACTACAGCAACACATGACTTCATTCATTAACCATATTAAACAAAACCATGTGACACATGCCTACTTCATTGCTGTGGCATTTAAAAACCATTCAGCTAACTTTCATCAGTACAATTCAACAGTTATTCTACTTCTGCTGCCACAACAATTACTCTTCCGAGGTAATTGCCGATGCCTTTCCTTCTTAACATTGTGTTACCACACACACGTATGCTCTGCAATGAAAAAAACAAACAAACACTCCCTCTTTTATAGAGTTGAACACATCTGCTGACGTTCGTTCGATTGGCAGCAACTGATTGCTACTTTTACTCTTAAATCCTAAGAAAGCATTAATGGTGTAATTTTTTTTTTGTGATGCGTTTAAAACTGTTATGATGAGACATGAACATCCATCATCTGGCTGATATCAGGCTGACCTTTGTCATAAAGTGAACTGCTATAATTCAAGAGGAAAAGCCCATCATGTGACGGGAAGCTGATTTCCCAGGATGCTTCTGTGCGGCAGGTAATTCTACATTCACTCCACGAGCAAAATCATCCCTGCACTGCAGTGTGAGTGGTGGTTAAAGCTCACATTTTCTGACAAGTTTACCTACAATCTCTGTGTCCTCCGTCAAAGAAACGGTGATTGTGCTCAAGATGGGCTCCTGTTGGAGAAAGTGGATGTTTTTCTGACAGGCAGGCCTTTGACCTGCTTGTGGTGTGAAGGCATGTAAAGGACCAATGCTGTTGACGCACTTGTAGCTGCTAGCAGGTTCTTCACACACTTACAACAGAACAAAGAACCACAACCAGACATCCAGGTTCTCTGAATGCCACCATTTATAACTCAACCAAGTAAGGTTATAGAAAAGAGTCAGAGTGAACTGTTGCTGCAGAAGCAGAGCACAGCGCTGCTGTTAAGAAGAGTTTTAGATATGGCCCTATGTTCCTTTAGTATCCAGAAAAGTACCCTGCTTTTATTCTGAAAAATGCTCAACAGTTCAAAGCCGTGTTGTTTCTTCAGAAACCAGGTCTGTGTCAGTTTGTTGTTTGGCTCATTTGTTTCTCTCTTTGATTTCCCCAGAATATAAAAGCTGTCAGTTCTCAGTCTTTACCAGTCACAGCAACCTGCTTCAGTGTCCAGCTCCGAAACCCTCATCTCATAAAATTGTTAAATGCCGAAAGAACTCTTTGACATCCCAGTGTAAAAGACGAATAGATTGTTGGGCATCAAAGAGAGAACATATCTGAATGCAATCCAACTCGTGTGTGTTTTAGAGTTTCTGCTTAGACATGAAGAAAATATAGATGCCAATTTGCATTAATGCCAGTGCTTGGGTTTTTGTGCCTGCGTCACACTGTTTCCTGTAAGCAGAGGGCTTCCACAGCATTACTGGGTCCCTGGGCAACTCCTCCAATCACAAAGAGGATGCTGGCTGTCTGCAGCAGAGCAGAAGAGCATCGCGCAGTGGGCATAGGAACCACGTATTCCCAGCGCCGCTTCACTGGATTGTAGCTCTCCACTGAGCCCAGCGGTGATGGCTCATTACCTGCAAAACAAAGAACAAAATGCGAGGATGATGCCTGTTATGTTGCAAAGTCAGTCAGAAATAAGCATCATTCCAGTGAGTGAGTGAAAAAACGGTGATTATTACATTCCCAGCTGAAAAACCTTCTTTGGAAGAGCTGCTAGAAGAACTATGTTCAAAGAAAGTCATAAGAAGTCCTGTTTGTAATTTCTTCCATGCAGCCAGAGCTACAAGGATATGTTGGCATCAACTATGTACGAGGTCAGTATAAGATAAAATGGCTTGGGCCTGAACAGCGCTAAAGAGGAGCAGTTTAGGCAGAACGATCTTTGCTTCAAGAATATTCTATTTGAGAGGTGACGTGGCAGAAGTTAATAGTTATATCTAACCAAAAAAATCAACCTCAGCTGAACAGTTTTCTAGCTAGCCCTTCTCAATGAGCAGGGAAGCATTATCAGCATTACAAGCAAATATTTTGCTGGTTGTAGTACTCTGCATTTTAGCAAACAAACTGGCAGACGTTTAAACACAACCTTTTGTTATCATAGCTATCATTATATTTTAATTACACAGCAATGATATTGGGTTTTGAGATTATTTTGGTGAGAAAACTCCACTCCTTAAAATTCTGACTTTAGGGTGCCTTCGTATTTATTGTTCCAACTTGAAACTTGACATTTTTACTTCAAGCATGTCGTGCGAATTGATAAGAATGTTGTTTCCCTTTCATTCTTCTTTTTCCAAATTGTGGTGCCTTAAAATGTCTTGGTAGCATAGTGGTATTTTAGAGACTTAGCAGTGAGTGACGTGGTGATTGTTCTAAAAGAACGAGGATCACTGGTGTAGATCAAAACAAATGGATTGGTTAGAATGGCTCGGTCAAAGCCCAGACCTAAATCCTAATGTAAATTGATGTTGCTAGGCTCTCTCCGTCCAATATGACCGAGTCTCAGTTTTTTTTGCAAAGACAAACGGTGAAAAATGTCAGTGTCTAGATGCACAAAGTTGGAGACATACCACAGCTGTAGACTTGCAGCTGTAGCTGCAGAACAATTTATTGACTAGTACACAAATAAAAATACACGCCACACATTTGTAGTTGTGAAAGATTGTAACAGCCATGTATTATTTTTCTCCTACTAAATTATTCGTACTTTGTGTTGGCCTATCAAATGAATACATTTTAGTTTCTGGTCGTAACTTGACCAGAGATTTGAATATTGTATGTTTGCAAATGGTACTTGAACCTCTACTAGATCACATCATTAGGAACTGAACATTTCTGAGACTTTAAAACCAAACTTCATGAATTTACGGGAACATAGCTACAAACAAGGTAGCTGTTCTGACGTGTTAAAAGCCAAATACGCTTTTAATGGTGGACACAGTGAGACAGAGGCCACATTTTCAATGACAGCACTAAACTGGGTTTTTATTTAAAACATTTCTCACAACACAGTGAAGTATTTTAAGCCTGCAGTAATGTTGGACGGGTTTTTTTACTCAGGAAGTTTGAAGTGGAGCTTATCAGGTGATGAGAGCTGGGGGTTGTCTAGTTATCATTCAGTTAGGCAAATCCTCATTATCCATGCAGCTAGCAAGGTTTTAAAGATCCCACAACATAATGATTTGTATTCATCAATCGTCTCATCAGCAGCTTCTAAAAACTGAACTGACACTTTTCCTGAGGGGCAAGAGTGACATGCTCAGCAATGAACTTAACTCAGTCACAAGAGCCCTGAAAGCTGATAAGGATACCACGTCCTGGCACTGAATCCCACATAGTCACCTTCTGTTGTAGCACAGACACCTATCCATATATATATATATATATATATATATATATATAAGATGCCACTCCAGATCTGTTACTGAATATGGGAAACATTTCACACCAGATAGTCATAACTAGGTATAAAGAAGGTAAAGCCTCACATTTAGACAAATCAAGAATCCCAGATTTCCACCTTTTATGTATTTTTGAGCAGCTAAACAAAACCCTGTCATTTTTCCGTTTGAAGTGAGACAAATTTGAATTCATATTTTAGTTGGGGAAATTAAACCACAATGACTCTTTACCTGTCGTTGTGGTTTTTTTTTCCCCCTTTGGCATCAGTTTTAAACAGATAAATTAAAAGAGCAAAAGCTTTGGTAGAAGCTGGGCTGCCAGCTCCCATGATGCACTACTGGCAGGAAAACATCTTCAATCCTCACTCTACCCTCACAAACAACAAGCATGAGGATTTCAGGCTAGTGGAGAAAAGCGAAGATATTGTCTCTTAAGACAAAAAGAACCAACCAAATTTGGTGCAAGGAAGGAACAAAAACAAGCTGACATGTAATTGGCACCAAAGGTTTTTTTTATGCATTTGAAAAACATAACCTGGCAGAATAGCGTTGCCAGTATTCTAGGAAAATACTTATCCCGTAAAGTTGCACACTGTGTGGGCAGGCTGAACGTATGTCACTTATTTCCTGCCTGACCTCACCTAAGGATGTTTCAGTTTGTTGATGTTGGAGGTGAGGCTTGTCTGACTTTCTTTGTATGTCTGTTTGTTTTCAAGTTATTTTCATTTTGACTATTTGACTCTGTTACAGCTATATTTTCAATTGTGTAACAGCCTAACTACTCCCACTGTCCAGCATGTATCACAACCAGCAGGGCAATCATGACTTTTTTTTTTGCCTACAACAATATGCAAAACGTATGATAATGACCCAAACGAGCAAATTCAAGGGAGGAGGATATACAAATGTGATCCTTTACAACCCGTAATGTGATTTTCAAAGCCTGAAACAGTTTGCGGGCACTATTTTTGCGTGTGAATTTAGCACGTTTAAATGCAGGTGCTGACTGGGACACAAAACTGTCTGCTGTCACTTGGGCCAGAAGGAGGCATAGATAGAATGACAGATGACAGGGAGAAAATAAAAATATTAAAAATAGATAAGAATATACTATTCTATGTAGGATTAACTAAGCTCTGATTTGGAACCAATCACAAACAAAAGCCATGATATTTCTACTATGGTAAAACCCCTTGCAACACTTCATTCAATATCATTCCAGCGTAACATCGATGTCAGTGATCAGTTGTTGAACGTGCACAAACCTGACCGTGGCAAAATGCACACATCACTGATCAAACGCGCACAGCCTGTCATTGCATATCATGCAAAGATACACTGTGCTTTTATGTTGATAATATAATTAATAGGAAAGAACTAAAGACATTATAAGGTGGATTAAATCCTTCATTTGCAAACTAGATGCTAAAATTACTTCTTAGCAGGTGAAAAATCACCATTTTAAGGCAGCTTTTCCATGTGGTGACAAGACAGTGTATGCTTTAACCTTGTCAGTAAACCAAACACATTGCTTTATTGACAGTAGCGTTATGTCATTGCAAGGCAATAGGTGCTGGATCAGTTTGATTACTTTGTTTAAATGTGAACATACTTGTTTATGTGGTAAAAATAAATTTTTTGTCACCAAAAAACTATTTAAATAATCAAACACGTTGTATATCGTTAAAATATTGGCAAAACAAACAAAACGAATTTAGTAAAATAATTGTAAAATATTTTTTTTATAATTTTAATAATAATTTTTACATACATAAATATTTGATTTAACTTTTTTGCAGGATAGTTATGTGACGCTATGTTTTAAAATTAGCAAAGCTATAACATACAGATTGCCAACTCCTACAACAATCTATTTTTATGTTGCTAATATTACGTTCAGTCTTAAATATTGTGGCTGTTTATGATAAACTCCAAACTCTTCAAACATCTACTCTGAAAAAAGCAACAGAACCCGGTGAGTCTCCAAAATGAATTAAAAGGGGATTAAAAGGGAGACAAATCAATTAACAGACATATTTGTCTTTTATATTGTTAATATTGATTGGCCAATTTGTTGCGAGTTACGTCGAGAGTGAAATAATCTCATCAGGGCAGATGACAAACCTGCTTTAAGTAGCACAACAAAAGTTAACCAACTGTAACAGTCTGGAAAAACAAGGGCCGAACGGAACAGAAGGAAAAAATCAGCAACTGGATCATTTATATTGATGCAATCCCTGCATATTTCTAGCAACACAGCAGAGGATCTGTTCACTTTTCCTCTTGTTCCAGCTAGTAGCACACGCAATTTCCTCATTGAAATAGGGCAGTCTGCACCTGTTTTGAACGTGTTATCCATTGCACGCGCAATCTTTGAAAATTGCATGCAACTATTCTGTAATATATTTTGGTGCTAAGCCATTCGGTGATTTATAGACTAGACTATAAACAGAAGTATTTTAAAGTCTATTCTCTGAGCTACAGGGAGCCAGTGTAAGGACTTTAGAACCGGGGTGATGTGCTCCACTTTCTTAGTTCTAGTGAGGACACGGGCAGCAGCATTCTGGATCAACTGCAGCTGTCTGATCGACTTTTTAGGCAGACCTGTGAAGACACTGTTGCAGTAATCAATTCTACTAAAGATGAACGCATGAATTAGTTTTACAAGGTACTGCTGAGACAGTAGTCCTTTAATGTTCTTTAGGTGATAGAAGGCCGACCTTGTTACTGTCTTTATGGTGGCACTGTGGTTCTTCCACAGTCTGCATTTATACGGATGTCATTGAACACCTTGACAAGAGCAGTCTCTGTACTGTGGTGAGCAGGAAGCCTGACTGGAAGACATCGAAGCGGTTGGTTGTTGTTAGGAAGTTGTTTAACTGCTGAAACACAGCTTTTTCAATAATCTTACTGATGAAGGGGAGGTTTGATATAGGCCTGTAGTTCTGTAGTAGCAGCTTGTCCAAGTTGCTCTTTTTCAATAGAGGTTTGATAATTGATAATTGATCATTCATAATCAACAGATATCACAGATAAAAGCTCATTAAAATCACTGAAAAAGTTTGTTTTGGATTTAGGGGGCCTGTAAATATTCCAGAACATGGTTCGGACCGGGCTCTTTACCTGGAGAGCCAAATATTCAAAAGAGTCAAATTTGCCCAGAAATACTTTTTTACACTTAAGTAAATCTTTAAACAAAGTGGCCACCCCTCCACCTTTTCTTTGCTGTCTGCTCTTACAAAGAAAATTGTAGTACGGAGGCATCGACTCTATCAGAATGGGAGCTTCATTAAATTCATGTAACCATGTTTCTGTTAAAAACATAACATCAAGATCGTGGTCAGTAATGAAGTCATTGATTAAAAATGATTTTCCTGACAGAGATCTAATGTTCAGTAAAGCCATTTTATATGACTTATTTGGTGATATTAACTCTGTGTCTGGTTGTACCTGACAGTTTATGGCTTTTAAGTTTGATTGGTTATTATTGTCTCTTATCCTTTTGGCTTTGTTCTTTCTGTCACGTATAAGCACAGAGATTTTACAACTATCTCCTATTAGGGGCCCAAGTTTTTCCTGGACATGCTCATTTTTGATAGAGTTACCACTGGGGCCCAGACTGTATTTTGTGTAATAAACACAAAAGATGGTTGATATATAATCAATATGAATGCAAATCTTCCATTTGTTAAAACTGTCAGTGTAACCTCTGCAGGTAGAATCTAATATACTGTATTTCAGAGTACAATTTTTTGTAGTATGTTAATTGTAATATTCTCATAAATAAGGCATTTATTTAAAATGTATTCACAGAAAATGCAGAAATCCTCAGTATTTAAATGTGTTGCCTACTTTATTGTAACTAACATTCATTGTCTTTAAAATGCCTGTTCTGATCTCTCCTTCTTGTCTCCTCTCCTTTCTCTCTTCCTCTCTCATATTAGCAGCAATGCGCACTGTTATTATACATCAGACAGACCTAAGTTGTTGCTGTTTCCATGGAGACCCACATCGCATCCACTGAGTCCCCAAATTATGTGGCCTGGTTAGTGTGTGTGCATGTGTCTGTCAAAGAAAGACTAAGATAGTCATGTTGTTGGAAGAACAAAGTGCCGATGCCGACGTGACCATTTCAAAGTAATCCCGGCTTGCTCAGCCATCATCTCCTTTAGTGTTTTTTTATGAAGACACTTTCTCTTGAGGACACACACAAAGAAACATCTTGCCACAGGTTGCTCAAAGGCTTTCGTCATCGCTTTGATTCTCGACCCACAGGTGTCATGCTAATTCATTCATTGTTTCTTGTTCATTTGACCCTAGTTCTTTGTCTTCTTCACTACTGTTTACATTACCATTTTATTTTTACTTGTTGTTTATAGCTGTATTGTTTTTCTCTCCTGTGTAACTCTTGTTTTCTACTTCTACTTTTACTTTGCAAATCTTAGCCCATTTCTCCAGTTGGTTGCATCCTACTTGATTTCCTGCACTTATCCTTGTTTCTATCTTAGCCCTTTTCAGTTCTCAGTTTTCCTGTTCTGTATTTTTGTCTTTATTTTTGTACTTCTCATACAATTGTCTTTTTTTGTATGTCACCTCTCCAACATTCAGCCGCTGTTGCATTGTTCTCTCTCCTTTCATTATGTTTACTGCCTTTTCTGAAAATACCAATTATACCTTCTATTCACTTATGCACCCCAACAAAATAAACAAGCTCCTTGTAAACACTGTTAAGTTAGGACACAGGAACAGCAAAACTGGCTTTTAAAATACATCAAAGAAACTTTGACTCAGTTTCTTGAGGAAATCTTTTGCTTTCCTTGAGGATTCTTGCCATGTGACTCTGATGATTGTTGTCCTTATTTTATCTTTTTTTTTTACTACTCCCACTATCTTTTACACTGGATTAACAAAGCAGATTGCATTAAATACATGCAGGAACAAACCTGCCCATCAGGTTAAGCAGATGGAAGCAATTTACACCTGTTTTTGTATCAGGTTATAGATGTTTTCTCTTTCGCCACAAATACAGTAGATGCCAAAGAGATTTTTTTTAGTTGTTATTTTAATAAATTGGATCCCTTGACATTTGTTGGTGTTTCTGAATGGTATTTTTGCAGTATTTTGATGATTTCTTTTTTTTTTTCTTTTTTTGCCTCAATGGTTCATATGCGGGCTGCACGGTGGCGCAGTTGGTAGCACTGTTGCCTTGCAGCAAGAAGATCCTGGGTTTGATTCCCAGCCTGGGGTCTTTCTGCATGGAGTTTGCATGTTCTCCCCGTGCATGCGTGGGTTCTCACCGGGTACTCCGGCTTCTTCCCACAGTCCAAAGACATGCCTGTTAGGTTAATTGGTCACTCTAAATTGCCCTTAGGTGTATGAATGAGTGTGTGCTTGGTTGTTTGTGTGTTGCCCTGCGATGGACTGGCGACATGTCCAGGGTGTACCCCGCCTCCCGCCCATAGACTGCTGGAGATAGGCACCAGCTCCCCCGTGACCCACTATGGAATAAGCGGTAGAAAATGACTGACTGACTGGTTCATATGCTTTTTAAACCTAGGTGAACCTGTCTGTCTCTTCTGCAATTGATTCCTATTCAAAAAGTATTATTTGAACATTCTACTATTTCAGTTTGATTTTTACTTTCAATACCTATTGTGACAACTCTGTTGTGTGACATTAGGTTAGGTTTGGGTATGAATTATTAATGAACTATTAATAAGTATCAAAGCCAATTATTAATAAAGTTTGTAATTATAAACAAAATGACAAAAAGTCGGGGCACCACCTGAATATTAGGAATTAATAGCCAAATAGCTGTTAGTTTGAATACCTGCCTAGTGAGGTGTGGTATTAAGAATAGACGAAGGTGTGAATTTTTGCCCACACAGAATAAACAAACTTCTCTCCAAATACAAGCATATACAGGTCCTTCTCAAAATATTAGCATATTGTGATAAAGTTACTTATTTTCCATAATGCCATGATGAAAATTTAACATTCATACAGGTCCTTCTCAAAATATTAGCATATTGTGATGAAGTTCATTATTTTCATAATGTCATGATGAAAATTTTACATTCATATATTTTAGATTCATTGCACACTAACTGAAATATTTCAGGTCTTTTATTGTCTTAATACGGATGATTTTGGCATACATTGGCATACAGCTCATGAAAATTCCTATCTCACAAAATTAGCATATCATTAAAAGGGTCTCTAAACGAGCTATGAACCTAATCATCTGAATCAACGAGTTAACTCTAAACACCTGCAAAAGATTCCTGAGGCCTTTAAAACTCCCAGCCTGGTTCATCACTCAAAACTCCAATCATGGGTAAGACTGCCAACCTGACTGCTGTCCAGAAGGCCACTATTGACACCCTCAAGCAAGAGGGTAAGACACAGAAAGAAATTTCTGAACGAATAGGCTGTTCCCAGAGTGCTGTATCAAGGCACCTCAGTGGGAAGTCTTTGGGAAGGAAAAAGTGTGACAGAAAACGCTGCACAATGAGAAGACGTGACTGGACCCTGAGGAAGATCGTGGAGAAGGGCCGATTCCAGACCTTGGGGGACCTGCGGAAGCAGTGGACTGAGTGTGGAGTAGAAACATCCAGAGCCACCGTGCACAGGAGTGTGCAGGAAATGGGCTACAGGTGCCGCATTCCCCAGGTCAAGCCACTTTTGAACCAGAAACAGCGGCAGAAGCGCCTGACCTGGGCTACAGAGAAGCAGCACTGGACTGTTGCTCAGTGGTCCAAAGTACTTTTTTCGGATGAAAGCAAATTCTGCATGTCATTCGGAAATCAAGGTGCCAGAGTCTGGAGGAAGACTGAGGAGAAGGAAATGCCAAAATGCCAGAAGTCCAGTGTCAAGTACCCACAGTCAGTGATGGTCTCGGGTGCCGTGTCAGCTGCTGGTGTTGGTCCACTGTGTTTTATCAAGGGCAGGGTCAATGCAGCTAGCTATCAGGAGATTTTGGAGCACTTCATGCTTCCATCTGCTGAAAAGCTTCATGGAGATGAAGATTTCCTTTTTCAGCACGACCTGGCACCTGCTCACAGTGCCAAAACCACTGGTAAATGGTTTACTGACCATGGTATCACTGTGATCAATTGGCCTGCCAACTCTCCTGACCTGAACCCCACAGAGAATCTGTGGGATATTTTGAAGAGAACGTTGAGAGACTCAAGACCCAACACTCTGGATGAGCTAAAGGCCGCTATCGAAGCATCCTGGGCCTCCATAAGACCTCAGCAGTGCCACAGGCTGATTGCCTCCATGCCACGCCGCATTGAAGCAGTCATTTCTGCCAAAGGATTCCCGACCAAGTATTGAGTGCATAACTGTACATGATTATTTGAAGGTTGACGTTTTTTGTATTAAAAACACTTTTCTTTCATTGGTCGGATGAAATATGATAATTTTGTGAGATAGGAATTTTGGGTTTTCATGAGCTGTATGCCAAAATCATCCGTATTAAGACAATAAAAGACCTGAAATATTTCGGTTAGTGTGCAATGAATCTAAAATATATGAATGTTAAATTTTCATCATTACATTATGGAAAATAATGAACTATATCACAATATGCTAATATTTTGAGAAGGACCTGTATTAGCAAAATTCTTCAACTTCCAGTTAAAATACTTCAGTCAAGAAACTCTTCAACTACGTTAGTTATTTTAACTACTAAGTAAGATGAAAAAAATAAGGAAAACATAAATAAAAGGATGCCATGATATCATAGTTCAGTGTGAATAGGTTTCTTTTGAGGAATTTGGAATGAGGTCAAATCAGTTCTGAGGACAACAACTGCTCTGTGTTCAAACAACAAGCTCACAATGCAAAGCAAATAGGGAAAGAAAACACTATTTTAATAAAACAATGTTTTAAAAATAACTTTCTGAATTAGAAATGAATAATATTCTGGACAATTGATTATTAATGTTGTGTTAACTAGCCATCACAGTGACTGATTATATGGAGTTATGGACTAACAAGATGCCGTAGTGCAAAGGCCAACTGCAGTGTGAACAAAGCAAGCTCTGTATTAAACACAGGATAACAAAAGGTGACTATGGTCTTAGCAATAGCAGAGCTTTAGCATTAGCAGCTGGGATAACAGAGACACAATTTAGCGCATTTAGAACTACATGGACATATTTTATACAGGTTATTGAGATGGGAGGGAAGGGAATCACCAATAGCCTCAGCTCTAGCTTACTCCAGCCCAACGCAGTTTAATCATTAAAACAAAGCAAAACACAATGAAATAAAAATATTTAAATAGTTTTATCCTAAACTAGCTTACACTGCCCAGACACAACCTCTTACTTTGACCTGTTCTGATGAACAGAAAAGACATGGCGACTGATCTCAGTCTAGTGGCTGGAATGGCCATCTTCTTGGACCGGACGTCAGGTGTGCCGAGCTGTGGTTTCCAATGCCATCTTTTTCAAGGCATTAGAAGGAAAACTGCTTCGTCAACATAATTAGAGACTCAGTCTCTTCTTGGGGTATCTGTAATTCTTTCAGATCTTATTTGCAGGAGGCTACTTTCAGATGGCTAGTCTTATTTTTGCTCAGGTTCCGATCACTGGACACACAGACAAGCACACTGTACTTTACTTAGGATTCAAGGTTTCTTTGAAGATGCAGTTTTTTACTCAGATAGCCCAATCAAGATGTTCACGCATGTGTTCTACAAAACAGAACCTGTTGATAGCCATGGGCAGAGAGAAAGAAATGCTGCTGCACACAGAGTTTTGTAGCTCTATGACATCACAGGGATTCCAGCTGTGACTCCTCCTTTCTGGAACGTGTCATGAAAATGGGTTATTACCGTGCATTCTGGGATTCAGAGTTTTCATCAGTCTCTTTTTGTTCTCTGTGTGCAGGTCAGTCCTTGTTCTCTATCCATGGCTGGGCCCAACAACACCATAGTCAGTGTCCTCAGAGGCCTCAGAGGCCTATGGAAGTAAAAAATATACCAAGATAATACAGTAAGGGCTTGATCTTTAGCGCTAATTTGTGTGTAATATAAATAAATTGCATGTGCAATAAGTGATGATGATTTTGGCATACAGCTCATGAAAACCCAAAATTCCTATCTCACAAAATTATCATATTTCATCCGACCAATAAAAGAAAAGTGTTTTTAATACAAACAACGTCAACCTTCAAATAATCATGTACAGTTATGCACTCAATACTTGGTCAGGAATCCTTTTGCAGAAATGACTGCTTCAATGCGGCGTGGCATGGAGGCAATCAGCCTGTGGCACTGCTGAGGTCTTATGGAGGCCCAGGATGCTTCGATAGCGGCCTTTAGCTCATCCAGAGTGTTGGGTCTTGAGTCTCTCAACGTTCTCTTCACAATATCCCACAGATTCTCTATGGGGTTCAGGTCAGGAGAGTTGGCAGGCCAATTGATCACAGTGATACCATGGTCAGTAAACCATTTACCAGTGGTTTCGGCACTGTGAGCAGGTGCCAGGTCGTGGTGAAAAATGAAATCTTCATCTCCATAAAGCTTTTCAGCAGATGGAAGCATGAAGTGCTCCAAAATCTCCTGATAGCTAGCTGCATTGACCCTGCCCTTGATAAAACACAGTGGACCAACACCAGCAGCTGACACGGCACCCCAGACAATCACTGACTGTGGGTTCTTGACACTGGACTTCTGGCATTTTGGCATTTCCTTCTCCCCAGTCTTCCTCCAGACTCTGGCACCTTGATTTCCGAATGACATGCAGAATTTGCTTTCATCCGAAAAAAGTACTTTGGACCACTGAGCAACAGTCCAGTGCTGCTTCTCTGTAGCCCAGGTCTGGGGAATGCGGCACCTGTAGCCCATTTCCTGCACACGCCTGTGCACGGTGGCTCTGGATGTTTCTACTCCAGACTCATTCCACTGCTTCCGCAGGTTCCCCAAGGTCTGGAATCAGCCCTTCTCCACAATCTTCCTCAGGGTCCGGTCACCTCTTCTCGTTGTGCAGCGTTTTCTGCCACACTTTTTCCTTCCCACAGACTTTCCACTGAGGTGCCTTGATACAGCACTCTGGGAACAGCCTATTCATTCAGAAATGTCTTTCTGTGTCTTACCCTCTTGCTTGAGGGTGTCAATAGTGGCCTTCTGGACAGCAGTCAGGTCAGCAGTCTTACCCATGATTGGGGTTTTGAGTGATGAACCAGGCTGGGAGTTTTAAAGGCCTCAGGAATCTTTTGCAGGTGTTTAGAGTTAACTCGTTGATTCAGATGATTAGGTTCATAGCTCGTTTAGAGACCCTTTTAATAATATGCTAATTTTGCGAGATAGGAATTTTGGGTTTTCATGAGCTGTATGCCAAAATCATCCGTATTAAGACAATAAAAGACCTGAAATATTTCAGTTAGTGTGCAATGAATCTAAAATATATGAATGTTAAATTTTCATCATGACATTATGGAAAATAATGAACTTTATCACAATATGCTAATTTTTTGAGAAGGACCTGTATAGGTAAAAATAAATTATTTTCCAATGATTTTACTAAATTTGTTTTGTTTGTTTGCCCAATATTTTAACAATATACAACAACATGTTTGATTGTTTAAATTGTTTTTTGGTGACATAAAATCATTTTTTACCCTCCCTTGGCATATGTTCACATTTAAAGAAGGTAATCAAACTGATTTTGTTATTTTACGTGATTTTTCACCTACTAAGAATTGCTTTTAGCATCCAGTTTGCAAATGAAGGTTTTAATCTGCCTTATAATGTCTTTAGTTCTTTCCTATTAATTATATTATCAACATAAAAGCACAGTGTATCTTTTGCATGATGTGAGATTACAGGCTGTGTGCGCTTGATCAGTGATGTGCGCATTTTGCCATGATTAGGTTTGTGCCCCTTCAGTAGATGATCACTGACAGCAATTTAACGTTGGAATAATCTTATATGAAGTGTTGCAAGGAGTTTTACCTTAGGAAAAATATTACGGCTTCTGTTTGTGATTGGCTCCAAATCAGAGCTTCGATAATCCTACATAATATCCTCTATTATCTATTTTTAATATTTTTATTTTTGACAACCCAAATCTGTTGGCACATGTACAGAAGATTCTCTCTCCCTGTCATCTGTCATTCTATCTATCTATGCCTCTTTTTGGCCAAAGTGATAGCAGACAGTTTTGCATCCCAGTTAGCACCTGCATTTCAAACGTGGTAAATCCACACGCAAAAATTGCGCACGCAAACCATTTCAGGCTTTGAAAATCGCATTGCGGATGGTAAGGGATGACATTTGCATATCCTCCTCCCGTGAATTTGCGCGTTTGGGTCATTGTCCGATAGTTTGCATATTAATGAAGGCAGACACGCTAAAATGTTTTTGCCCGGTGTTCCGCTCATTTTATTTACGCAGTCCGATTACCACCTTGTTTGTAGATCAGCTTTCCTGACGCAAACAGGTTTGCGTGCGGTTTTCTACACGCAAATCTTTTGAAGATCAGGCCCAAAGTTTTTGCTTACCCCCCAAAATGATTTAATTCAGTGATTCGAGTCACTTCCATGGCCAAATCCTGCACCTGGACATGTAGACTGCTTCTATAAACATTTGTAAAAGAATTGGTCACTCTCATTGACTTTCAGCATGATAGTTTATTAGGATGACACCTGTGCAATAAGCTCAGCGGTGAAATTTCCTTACCACTAATTATTCAACAGTCAATCAATAGGAATATTAAAACAAAGTGGAAGTATTTGGGAATTATACAACTCAGCCTCCTAGTGGTAGCCCAGGTAAAATCACAGAGTCGGCCCAGGGATCCTGAGACACCTAATGCTCAGAGGTCGCCAACTCTTTGCCATATCACAAGTTTCATACATCCAAATTCCATGTAGCCTTCTGATTTGTTCAAAACAGAAGGTGGAGAACTTCATTAAATGAGTTTTCATGGCTAAGTAGCTGCTTCCATGCCTTACATTACCAGTGCAGTGTAAAGTTTCAGATGGGTTGGTGTAAAGCACGGCATCACTGGGCTCCACGAAGGAGTGACGGACCATGCTTCACTGTCTGGTATTCCAGTACAGTCTGGGTTTGGTAGTTTGCAAGAGAACTGTACTTGCCGGACTGCATTATGTCAAGTTTAATATTCAGTGAAGACGGGACAATGGAGTAAGGCTGTTTTTCAGGAGTTAGGCTCAACCCCTCAGTTCCAGTTAAAGGCACCGCTAATGTTTTGGTGTACCAAGAAATTTTGGACAATTTCATACACTTAACTTTGTGGAAACAGTTTGAGAATGACCCTTTCTGTGCCAAAATGACTCCATTGGATAAAGCAAGGTCAATAAAGACATGGATGGTCTGGAAGAACTTCAGTGGCTTGCACAGTCCTGACCTTAACCTGACAGAACACCTCTGTGTATAAATTAGAGCAAAACTGTAAGCCAGGCCTTCTCCGCAACACCAGTTGAAATCTCGCTAATGCTCTCCTGAAAGAATGATCAAAAACTCCTATAAGTGGATTCGTACAGTTTGCGGATAGCCCTTCCCAGAAGAGTTAAAGCTGTGCAAGCTGTGCAAGGCTGTGTTGACATCATAATAAACTCAATTGATTAGAAATGGAAAGTCCCTAAGATCCATCTGTGTGTGAAGGCAAACAGGCATGCTTGTAGGCTTTTGGTAATGCAGTGTCTGTCTGCTTTGATCTCAACAAATAGTTTCGATCATAAAATAGCATAATCAGATTGTGTGTTTCCAGATTTTACAGCCCTGTCATAATGTGATTCATGGAAACTTTTATCTGTGTCATAAGACTTGACATGGTGAATTTTACAATGTCACTCAGGCATAACACAGAATGACAGAATGACTCTAAAGTTAACCACTGATGCAACATCTTAGAAATGGAGAGATGGACTTGGCTTTCTTGGTTACAAGGAGAAATTAACAAATCTTTCTGGCTTTTGTCTTGTCAAGTTGCTCACAGTGCAGGTTTTTCTTAATATTCCAATGTAACAGACTTCAACTGACATAAGAAGGAAATGTCTGGGCTCCAATAATAAAGATAGAAATAAGCCAAAGGATTAGAGAATAGGTCTGAACCATTAAACCTCGGGACACATGTTCCACAATTTGTTCATGTCTGGAAGAACTGTAAGTGTATCAGATAAAAATGGATAAGTCCTGTATGTTGGCTTGCTTCCACAGACAATGCAAATATACAAGTTCAATTACATGGATGAAAACATGATTGCATCTTCAGTACATCCTCTGGAGCAGCTGGCATGCAGTCACAATTTACATGCATCAATGAAACTGTCAGTCACTGAGGCTAACACAATATACAAATACAATACCTAACATATTCAGCTGGAACATGTCAATGGCAAAATTACATTTCACAATTTGTGATAAACGTAAAAAAAAAAACGTCTTCTGGACGTTGGGTGACTTAATGCCAAAGCTTAGTCATACTTTAATTTGATAGTCATTATGATGAAGGGATAGAAATGTATGCGCCAAAGGTCACTCTGGCACCCTGAAGGGCAGAAGATAGCATAGTGTGTGAAATGATTCAATAATAAAAACAAACAGCAAGCGTACATGAAGAATTCAGGATAAACAGGATGTGGAGAATAAGACATGAAGCAGAGACATGGAGCAGTAAACGGAAGAAACCAGCAAATGAAAGAAGAAAACCAGACAACTTATATAAAGGGGGGAGTGAGTAGAAAAGGCATGGAGAGCAGGTGAGAGTAATCAAGTGGAAATGAGCAACAGCTGACAACAATGAAGGCAGCATGAACTGACGGAGAGAGAGGTACAATTAACAGGGCTAGACAGGGAGGAACATAGGGAAGAAATCTAACAGAATATAAATGTATATGGACACAAGAATGAGCCAAGACTAAAGTACACAATAAACAGAACTGAAATGGCAGCAATGGGAGAACATAAACAGGAAATAAACTGAGAAATTAGATAAGGATTATGACAGTTTTAGTCATTAAAAGTCAAAAGAAACTCACATAAGAATATATTTGTACTTTTTCTCTTTTTTATTTTTGCAAATGCTTTTAAAAAAAAGTTACTCTTTTGGGTCAGGAAAAAATCTTTCTTTAATACCAATATATGCTTGGATCAGGACATAGATAGTTTGAAGGCACTGTCCACACCTCAAGATCCTTTTTGTATCAATAAGCCCAGGCTACCATATTCAACCATACTTATATTTCTAGTTTGGATGCTAGTACACAGCAAAAAAAGCGACAGACTTTTTTGGTTTAAATCCAAAATTAGATTCTGTAGGTTTATCTAGAGTCTTCTAATGAATCATTCAATATAATCCAGTTTTTATTCCTCAGGTGCATTAATAGGACCTGGTCTATCATTAACCTGTTGTCCAGACATAAAACAACATTTTTCAAAGGGTTCCAGTCCACAGAAGACAATACATTTATTTTGTAATAGACTTTAAATGTCCATTTGTGTAAGAAAGATAGCCAAATACTGGTCATGAGAGAGCACCCATCCTAAAGTACAGTTGTAGAGAAAGCTGCCTATTAGAATTGGTCTTCTTCTACCCAAACAAGGCAAGGCAAGTCAAGGTAAGGTGAGTTTATTTATACAGCACATTTCAGTAGTAAGACAATTCAAAGTGCTGTACATAAAAAAAAAGAAAAAAAGACATAATAGGAAAAGTATATTGTAGTGCCATAAAGGTAATTAAATAATTAAAGAGAATAAAAAATGAATAATTAAAAAGATGATAATAAAAATTTATTAAATTAATAATAAAAAGATTGATGAGAAAATTAAAGGAAAGTTGGACTGAAAACGTAACTAATAATGCTTAGATGGCACAGTCAAAGGTCACTCTAAGTTTTTAATCTTGATTTAAAGCAACTTAGGGTGTTAGTGCTTTTAAAGTTTTCTGGGAGTTTATTCCAGATTAGTGGAGCATAAGAACTAAAAGCTGCTTCTTCATGTTTGGTTCTGGTTCTGGGTATGCAGAGTAGATTTGAGCCAGAAGATCTGAGAGGTCTGGGTGGTTGATACACTGACAACAAGTCTGTAATATAATTGGGTGCTAAACCATACAGTTATTTATAGACTAACAGAAGTATTTTAAAGTATATTCTTTGAGATACAGGGAGCCAGTGTAAGGACTTTAGAACTGGGTTGATGTGCTCCACTTTCTGAGTTTTAGTGAGAACGTGGGCAGCAGTGTTTTGGATCAACTGCAGCAGTCTGATCGACTTTTTAGGCAGACCTGTGAAGACAGCCTTGCAGTAATCAATTCACTTATAGTTACCCACTGACACAAAAAAGTCCCTGTCCTTCAGGTAGGATGTAAACCAACTGAGTGCTGTTCCAGAAAGACCGACCCAGTTTTCCAGGCGCTCTAATAAAATGGAGTGATCAACTGTTGAATGCTGCACTAAGGTCCAATAATACCACCACTGTGGTTCTTCCACAGTCTGCATTTATACTGATGACATTAAGCACCTTGACAAGGGCAGTCTCTGTACTGTGGTGAGCAACAACCCACTACTTCCCAAATTCCATCTTTGTGTCCATTTGAAGGAATCGGTCGATCTATCCTTAATCTTCTAAAAGTTTGTTCAGCCCCAATCAGATCATCCGTTCATTTCGTGATCTACACACGTTCTTTATGCCTGAAAATAAACTTTTTTCAGGCATAAACGTTTTTTGTCTTCCTTCCATACTGGAACAAGACAAGAATTCCAACTGCTGTTGAGAAGGAGAAAACTGCAGTATTTGTTGATATTAAAAAGTTTTTGACACAATAAATCCTGATTTACTGTAAAAAAAATTCTGGAAAGCTAAAGGATCAGAGGGCCTGTGTTACAATTGGTTAAAAGTTATTGGCAGACAGCATATGAGATGTGATTAGTGTTTGGACATTGCTTGTGGTGTTCCACAAGGGTCAGATTTGGGTCCTAAATTTTTATAGTTTGCAAAATATTTGAAGGTTGTATTATTTGCTGATGACACAAACATTTTCTGTATTGTAACAGTTGTAAAAAGATATCAATTAAGAAATGAAAAAGCTAACGATATGGTTTCATTAAAATTTTAACAAAAGCTAAATAATATTGTTCTGGAAATGTAAAGATGGACAAGGAACTGAAAATACAGATAAAGGTTCAAATGTTTAAATAGCAAACAAAGTAAACTTTCTTGGTGTTATTATTGATGAGGAACTGAACTGGAAACCTCACATCAGATACGTTCAGAAACAAATACCCAAAACTATTTCTATATTGCGAAAGGCCAAACACTTGTTAGATGAAAAAGCATTCAGCATTCTGTACTGTTCCTTAGTTTAACCATATTTAGGTTACTGCGCAGAGGGGGAAATGACTACAAAACACTGCTATCACTAAATAACCAAATGCCAGAAAATATAAAAAAAATATTCAAAAGAAAGGAAGTAGTTTGTGGGGGAAAGCTTTGGAACAGTCTGAATGTGGTGCTTAAGCAATGACCAAACATGAAACAGTTTAAAAGATGATTGTAGATGAATGTAAGACAAGAATCATCATTATTATTATTAATATTACTATCATTATTACAACTTATTATCTTTTATTTTGTTGTACATTGTATTATTGTCTTTAAGATGATATTCACAACGGTTGTACTCTATGGAATGCACTTATGTTCAATAAATTTCTCAATGAAATGTTTTTAATTAATTTTAGGATCCTCCTTTATCTGCCTGATCTTAAATACATTGATCGGCTGAATCCGACAGAGATATAAAAATGTTGAGGATAAACAACAACTTTTCCTCTGTTCTTATAGTGCCGAATGTGCTTTAAATACAACTGCCTGTATGAGGACCCATGAAAGCTAGCTCAGACTGATTAAGGACAAAATCTCCAACTCATACTTTACACATTTTGCTTGGGGGAATGCTGTAAGTTCTTTGTTTTCTGTTAATACCTTGAAAATAGTTAGCAAATGTAGGATCGAAAAATCTTCAATAGTCCATCTTATTGTACAGTCCTACTGAAATGGACAGATGATAATTCGCAATATAATATCTGCTGCCAGTGTAAGTGTAGCTGAAGATCTGTAATGGCTATACATTAAAATATAAGTGACTTAGGTAACTGATCTGATGCCATCACGTGTGCCATCATGCCATCATGTATTTTAATCTGAATAGTATTCACACAAATAAATATTATTTGACGTGGATGTAACTCTACCTGCAGACGTCATACAAGAATTGCCTATTTATTTCCTGAAACAAACTATTCCAACATGCTGAGCACCTGAGAGAAGACCCACCTTGAATCAACCTTGTTTTGAATCATTATGTTAAACAGAAACACACCTCTGGGATTGAATAAAAGTGTAATAAAATCATTTTACCTTTTAGACATTTCTAGGTCCACATAGGGTTTTCTCTAAATACTTGAAAGACTTTGCAACTGAACTCCGACCACTGGCAAGAAGCAGTGTAAAATATGTTGGCTAGCAGCTTACTACAACAATTGTGGGCATCAACAAAGTTTGGGATTAGGGTAATTAATTAGCATTATTTTTACACTGAAATCAGTGTAAAGTTATTTACCATCCTCTACAGTGTTTAAATTACTAATGCTCTTATCATGACATACATACATTAGCCTGGAAGATTTTGTTGGATGTAGGACTTTGCAAAGACTTCCATACATTTTACATTCATTTCTATGGCCAAACCCTGACCCTAACCTTAAACCTAGCCATTACAAGTACACACCGAACCCCTAAACCCTAAACTCAATTCAGACCTTAGTCTTAAACCCAACCACTAACCCAAAAACAGCATGACAAATAAGTGAAGACCAGGAAAATTACCTCTCTTTGTTGGTTAAAAATATTTTCTGATCCTCTCTCAGCAGCAAGTACAAGTACACACACATGCACATACACACACAGAATAATCCAAATATTCTGACAAATTTACCTGGGGTTCCTCACATTTTCTCGGACTCTTTTTCACAGAAGCATTTATTTACGATTCCATTTCCCTCAGTGTCTTGTGCTGAATCTCATGTCTGTCTTGTCAACACAAGACTGACGTTTTACTCAAATGTTCATGCACACACACACTCTGAACGGCTGTCGGGACAAATTATTGATCATCACCCTGAGCTCCAAGAATAGAAGAGACTGCTAGGTTGCATTAGTCCTTCATGTGAATGTGTTAAAATAAAACTGACAGAGGTTTCAATCATTATAAAACACAGCTAAAGCAGTAATATTCTTTAAGGGTTACCAAAATAAGACCCCAGCCAAAAAAAAAAGAAGTGGGCTTGGTGGAAGCTTTTAAAAAAATGCCTCAAAACATTATCTCTGCTGTGATTAAATGTACTTCTTAAGTGTAGGTTCAAAACAAAATAATGAAATTGCTCTTTGTCATTGAAAAAGACTAAACTCAACAGACTTTCAGTAAATAAATTATTGGTTTTCTGAAACTTTATCATAAAGGCAAATTAACACTGTGTAGCAAAACAGGGTGGCTCTGTAAAAAGAGTAGTCATTTGGCAATCTGAAGGTTGTGCATTTGAGCTGAAGTTCAATATCTTGTCTTGTTCTTGGTCAAACAGTCTGAACAGTGTGTCCCTGAACCAGTGATACTGATCCCTGAGTTGCCTATCAATTTTACATATAAATGAATAAATTTCCCAATGTTGTGAGTGCAAAAAGATACGTTACTTGCATAAACAAATCTACAGAGTAAACATGCTGTTTTGTGGCCTGTACAACTAGAACAGCACTAGATATGTTCCATCCATTCACAGTGTTTGAGCAGAAAATCAGAGCAAGGATTTTATCATGATATTTGCTGTAAAAATCCACTTAAAGAAAAACATTTTGGCTTAAAGAGATTTCTTAAATTACTAGACATTTTTTTACAGTTGACATAATAATTTTCATGAATGAGTTAAACGGCTTATAAATGTGGTTTCAAACTACTACCAGTCACAGCCTATTTACTCTTTGTGAGGATATCAGGGAGGAGGATTCAGTGCCTGAAGTGTCTGCAGCAGTTAAAGAGCTGCATATGACTCTAGGGTGTATTACCATCAGTAAACCTGCTGGACCTATCATACATGCTGTGGAAAACTATTTCCTCCTTACAGATTTCTTTAGTTTTTGCTTTTTCTGTCACACTCAAATCTTTCAGATCATCCAACAAATTTAATATCAGACAGAGATTACTAGAGTAAATCTAAAAGGCAGTTTCAGATCAGTATTTATTTTGCAGTAGGATTAAATGCTGCCGCTATTATGCTGCTTTGGGACCTGAAACACTTTCTGTAATTAAGGAACCATTAATTTTGCTCTCAACTATAAAAAGCTGAAAGGCCTTGACCCGAACGCACTTGGAATGTGCAGCAGGTGAATGATAAAAAGCACATCCGTCATGGTAGGTGAGGTTGTTGTTGCACCAAACCGTAGGAAAGAGCAAGGAAGAAGCATGGCAAGCAGGTGAATGAATTTAATAAGAAGTAGACAGGAGTAATATGCCGTATAGTTTTTTTTAGGAGGAGAACCAGTGGAGAACAAGTGTTTGAGCAGAAAACAAGAGAATTGACAAATGGACAAAAACAGAAGCTGATGTTTGTTAGCGAACTGTAAGAAAGGGGCTGAAGAAAATAGGATTTATGCCCAGAAAAGCCAACTAGAACTACCATTAATGAGTAAACAGATAAAGACAAGGTTCCAATGTGCTAGGTGAAGTAGTCATAGACTGTGGATGATTGGATGACAAAGGGTTTTAGTTATGAAAACCAAATCTGCATTGACTAAGGAGATGATGCTGCAATTCATTTTTGGTTCCATCACAATGAAACATGCGAATAGAACTGCCTGAAAGAAACAAGCACATTTCCAAGGTAACTGATGATTTGGGTCTGCATTTCAGGTTAAGGAACAGGGCTGATGCCAGTTATTAAATCTACAGGACGTACACAGGCAGACTTTCACATTTTAGTGTCAAACTCCTGTACTCAGGGCCGTTTTCAGATGTGTATCTGCTTCAAATCACCGTAACCAAATAATTAGGTCATTAGCAGGACTCTGATAACTTGATGGTGTGCTGAGGAGGTCATTCGGTTGTTTGATTAAAGTGAGTGGGAGCAGGTGCACATCCAAAAGTTGCAGGACACCGGCCCATGGGGAATGGATTTTTTTCTCATTTTACAGGATGATGCTGTATCTTTATGTTAAGGAAATAGCCTTAAAATGTTTCTTCATAAAAGGCAGATCAGCTGGGTCCTGGATCTCAATCCAACTGAACTTTTATGGTGGATATTGAAAAAGAGGCGTATAACAAAGGTCTATCCTGCAAATCTAAGTTCTCATCAAACAAACAAAACATATTTGAATCTGATTGATGGTGAAGTTCATTCCTCAAAAAATTCAAGCTTTAAGAAAAGCCTGAGGAAGTTCAACAAAACAATAATCCAAATTTTTTTTTTAGTTATCATTTTTTTTTTTTTTTCAACACATTAATTCCATAGTTTTATTCTCCATGTGGTCAACAAAATATGTGCAATTAATTAATCTAGTACCAGTGTTACAACCAGAATATTGCACCCTGCAAAGTGACACTTCAGTTAAATTCAGCAAGACATGTTTCCTATTAGCTTTAACATCTGTAATTTTTTCAAGTCCTGCAGATTTAGGTTTAGCCTAATACTAGTCCAAGACCGACACAATTTGAATGGCAACTCAAATAAAATTTCTTATATTACATTCATGGGACATGCTGGCTGAGTAGCTATTATGCATTTCCTGTCTTAGTGTTTTTAGTCAAAGGATTGTCTGTCCTTAACAGCAAATAGAAAAATGAGGAGATAAACAGAGAGATACTGACCCAGACCACCAGCTACGATGACTCTTCCTCCAAGACATCCTGCCACAAAATCTGCCCTTTTTTCCCTCATCCTGGATGTTCGGCTGGGCTTGATCCAAACACCTACCAGAGGAGGAAGAGCAAGCATTACTGTTGTTTACCTCAACATGTACTGTTACATGTACCGTTTACTTTCACGTTTCCTTGAGGTCCCACATTGTCATACATTGAGAGTGATATGGCAAAAATATCACATCACCATTTTTTTAAATCCACTAAAATCAGAGCAAGGATTTTATCATGATACTTGCTGTAAAAATCCACTTAAAGAAAAACATTTTGGCTTAAAGAGATTTCTTAAATTACTAGAAATTTTTTTACAGTTGACATAATAATGTTCATGAATGAGTTAAACGGCTTATAAATGTGGTTTCAAACTACTACCAGCCACAGCCTATTTACTCTTTGTAAGGATATCAGGGAGGAGGCTTCAGTGCCTGAAGTGTCTGCAGCAGTGAAAGAGCTGCATATGACTCTAGGGTGTATTACCATCAGTAAACCTGCTGGACCTATCATACATGCTGTGGAAAACTATTTCCTCCTTACAGATTTCTTTAGTTTTTGCTTTTTCTGTCACACTCAAATCTTTCAGATCATCCAACAAATTTAATATCAGACAGAGATTACTAGAGTAAATCTAAAAGGCAGTTTCAGATCAGTATTTATTTTGCAGTAGGAATAAATGCTGCAGCTATTATGGTGCTTTGGGACCTGAAACACTTGCTGTAATTAAGGAACCATTAACTTTGCTCTCAACTATAAAAAGCTGAAAGGCAATCCTCTGCCTTGACCCAAACTCACTTGGAATGTGCAGGAGGAGAATGATAAAAAGCACACCCGTCATGGTAGGTGAGGTTGTTGTTACACTAAACTGCAGGAAAGAGCAAGGAAGAAGCATGGCGAGCAGGTGAATGAATTTAATAAGTAGATAGGAGTAATATGCCGTATAGTTTTTTTTAGGAGGAGAACCAGTGGAGAACAATGACAAAAAGGGAGTATATGTACTGAGGGAGAGTGGAGAATGGACCAATGGACACAGGGATTTGATCAGAAGGGGATCAGGATCAGCTAGTGGGGGAGAAACTGAAGGTAACTGAGGGAGAGTGGCTAATTAACACTAATGAGCAGGGTGTGCAGGAAGGTAACAAAAAACATCTAAGTAAACTGAAATAAGTAAACAACGACACTACCAAAATAACATAAAAAGGGAGGAACAAGATCTATAATGAAATACAAACTAAAACATCTCACCTAGGAATCCAAGGAAGTAACAATAACCTAAACATCAAAATTAAGTTAATAAACTTGAATAAACTGAAAAAAAGCAAGTGAAGAACATGGCAGAATGTAAATAGTGCACAAACTGGATTTTAAAGACTATCAAATTGGTCTTTTAACTCATTAGCAAAGAAGGAATATACATCGCATCAGTTTTTATCACCTCTCGCTACCCTATAAAGGACATTATAGAGAAAAATATTAACTACAAGAACAATCACTTGACAGAGAGAGAGAGCAGAAGCCAAAAGGAAAGCATACATGGAGGGAAAACTGAATTATGCACAACAAGATCTGCCTCGGGAGCTCCCCAGCACACTGCTCCCTTGCCTTTCTCTGGCTTGAAACACCTAACAGATTAAATTTCTATATTTGGACTATGATACAAGGTGATGCATTGCTTTTCCCACCACACCTGGTCTACTATGCTAAAGGAGTCAGGGAAGGAGTTGGAGATGGCAGTTTACACAATAACAAAAAAAAGCCACAAAAAAAAATCACAGCAATATTATTAAATTAAAAAAGCTGTAAGTGGGTTGATTTATGAAACTATCACAATCTGTACACATTCTCTTTGCTTGGGGTAGACCCTTGTTGAGGTCTCCTACATGTAATACATTTTATTACTCAACTTAAGCAGGAGACACACTACACGACTTTCACAGTCTGCACAAGTTTTGAAAAGACACCAACAGACTGGTTTCAGCAGATTTTGTTTCACACTGAAAGACTGAGGTTCATACATTTAACAACTGGATCTGCTGAGGGATCACAGACAACAGGATTCAGCAGACCGCCTAAAGCCGACTGAACGCAGCGAACTCGCGAGGTAGACACTATGTTGAGTAAACAAACAAACAAACCAGTAGGTGGTTGTAAAAGAAGATATTCTCAGAATTCAGACATAATACAATAATGTTCCCCTTCCCCATAAAATGAAAGTTATATAATTTTTCCAAACAGGAAATTCTTCTAATTCAAATGAAATTTGGATAGTATAAATTTTATTTTGTCATACTCATGTTGAGATTTTGGAACATTGATTTTATGTGAGGTTTAATTAAATTCAGTTCAATTCAAATTTAATTCAGTTTAATGTGTATAGCGCTAATTCACAATACGTCGTCTCAAGCCACTTTAAATAGTCAATTCAATCGAATCATACAGAATTCAAGTCAGGTACATACATTCCAGTTAATCCTAACTATTAAACAGTGCAGTCGGATTCAGTTTATTATTCAAATTGGTTAAAAGGTTTTCTATTTAAGGAAACCCAGCAGATTGCATCGAGTCTGGGTGTCAGGTTGTTGGTGGATTTTGGAATGACTTGGGTTTATTGTAAATAAGTTATTAATATATCCTAACACAACAATATAATGTTTGAACTGGATTGTGTTAAAAAAAAATTAATTTATGATAAATACATTGATTCTAATTGGAAAATAATTTATTTAGAAATGTAAATTCCTTAAATCAAGCCCATACTAAACCACTTTGTTTTAATTATTACGGAGTTGTTAATGTTGTTAATAAGCATATTTACCCTTATGTTCAATATTTGTAATATTTGGTTTGTTTTCAGAAGCCCTTCATATCTTATTGTATTTTAGTCTTAAATATCTGAGTGTCTGAAAGGTTTGTTAGGAAACATTTGTGAACAAACTGCATCATGAAATCAAGGAACAGAACAGACAGGTCAGGGAGAAAGGTGTGGAGAAGTTTAAATCAGGGTTAGGTTCTAAAACAATATCCTAGGCTTTGAACATCTCAGAGGATGGTTCAATAAAACATCAATAAATGCAGGTCAAACAGGAAAAGCAGTAATCAAAGTGCCAGACAGGAGGCAGTAGTATCTCTGAAGGAGCTGACCCCTGAAGGTCCCATTTGTATTCGGCAATAACCCATGGAGGGGACATGAAAAACAAGTGAAAATGTGCTCTGGACAGATGAGACAAAAACTCATACGTTCTAACCTATAAGCAAAACATTATTTGTGATTGAAAACTAACATTGCACATCACTTTGAATACACCATCCCTGCTATGAAACATGGATTAACAAATGTTCTTCTGATTTACTATAATGTATTACTTGTGCCTGAATAAGGTCACAAGTAACATTTGGTAGGTTTTTATTACAAATCTGTAAATTTCCATATATGTCCAATCAAGTTTCGAATACAATGCTGCAGCTCCAACCTTTTGCCCAAAAAATGTCTGTTTCCACTTCCACAAATAAAGGGCTGGTGACCTATTTAGTTTTTAGACTGACAAAGGTCAGCCTAAATACTAAAGAGCTCAGTAGTATTTAGACTACTGAGCTCTCTTTCTAGCCATTATCCACTCTTCAGATATTGCAGAGTCGTGTGGAAAGGGACTTGGAAGTGAATACATTAATTCCTTAGAACGTCTAAAACAATTTCATGCTCTCCAACCAAGAGTCACTCAGGCAGACTTGGATGACCTCCAGTTGAAGTGTAAAATGCTAAATCCAAAGAGCACTTTAAAGGAGCAGTGAAGGACACTGCAGCTTGGTCTCCTGGGAGGAGAACGGACGAGTCAGGGAAGATATCTTATTTGCCAGCCTGATAACAGATATCTCATTGAAGGAAAAAAGCTGTTCTTTTTAAGAAAACATAGTTAAAGTTGATGAAAAGTGAAATTCAATGTTTCACTTTAAATCCAATTCCAAGCTTCAGCTGAAGATTTTCTATTCATCAGTACCTGGGATTAACAGAAAAATATTATTTTGTTTTAAACTGTATTTTTCCCATTGCTATTAGCTGGCAATTATGCAAAGAGATGGAAAACAACTGACTTTAACTGCAATTTAACTACTAACTGGATAAGACAACAAAGCAGTAAGACTATTTTAGAGAGAAAACACACATTCCTACTCTTTATTATTATGTTTTGTTTTATTTATTTTTCAATTTTGGTTTAACATCTGTTAAAGGTTAATGTAGTGATCATCTACCTTTTTGGATAAATGGGTCTTAATGGTGTTTAATTAGCTGACTTCGTCTAATACAAATAATATTTCAGGAATTATTATTTAGGAAATGTTAAAATAATATTTGAGAAAATATGATTTTGAATGAGGACCAACAACCTTTCTGGGTAGCAGATCTTCAGCTGGCTCATAAAGTGGGCGAGCACGTGTTCTTAGCCGTTAGTGGTTGGAGCTAACAAAAGAAGCTCATAGTAATTACCAGAATCAAACATGTACCTTTTTTAAAATACCACTAATATGGCGCATTATGGCTGATCTGTGTTTAAAAACCACCCTTTAAATAAAGTTTCCCTTAACTTTAAAAACACAACACATCATTAGCTGAGCTTCTCAACACAAACAAAAACAAACGTCATTAAACGCACATTATTTAGGTTATTTAACTCTAAACTAATCTTCTCTGCCCAAACACTACCTCTTACATGAACCGTGCTGAGGAGGAGTTATCCTGGCCGTTGAGGAAAACATCCACGTGTGGGTAAACAAGGGGTTAACTGTGGGGTGGGGGGCTTTTGGCTGGCCGGGCCGAACTGCATGCGAAGCGGCATGCTGTGTTGCAGTACCTTTGTTTTTCTTCAGACCGGGAAACCGCTTCACTCTGTGTTGTAGAGGGTCTCTGCTGAGAACTCTCTGGAACACAGTCATGTCAAGCCACACTTGTACCTTAATTACCCCGTTGTGTGAATGGATACTGGATACAGAAACAGCTATTCATTCCTACTTAACTTTGTGCATATGATCGTACGACACTCTTGGATCCAGTTTGAAGAGTTATGTCTGTTTGCTAGCAAGGAGATATGTGCACATGTGCCTCTCCTGTTGGTTCCTGTGGGGATCCGCATGGAAAGAGATCTGTTTGTTGGAACGCGGGGTTTTTATTCAAACAGTGACGTCACGGGAAGTCCGTTCTCCTTCTGTTCCTGGCTGTGCTGGAAGTAGGTTAATGTGATTTATTTTGAAAGTTCCAGAAAAGTTCTTACTGGCCTTTTAATGTTGTAACGTTGGCTGGGGTCCCAGCAGTAGGAAGAAGTGCGTACAGTTTTTTTTTTTTTATCTGACATTGCATCTATGGTTAAATATATGTGCCATAACTTGTTTAGTGTCTTGAGAATGATCTGTTGGGCTCTATGGCATTTGATTGTAGAACTTGTGGGCTGGACACAGAATGTGAGCTCTTAACATTGTCAGTATGGCTGAATTCAGAGAGCTTGCCAAAAGACAAAACACACAGCTGTCACATCTTTGGGCCAGGTTACCAATTATTTTACTGGCTGTTGGATAATGTTAGTCTTTTTCATTTTATCACTGCTTGTGGTTTGGGCTCAGAATTGCTCCACAGTATCTTGATGAAAGTACACAAACCACTTTGTTGCCTGGAAGTAGAATCTTAGCTGTTAGTTTCGCTAGTTTGTATAGCTGAATTCAGAAAGGTTGCTGTGGAGCCGGTCAAAAACAAGAACACAGCAGTCTTGTTTCTGCATGTCTACATGCTATATGTGTGACCTTAATGGCTAAATTGGTGATCTTACTAGCCTAATGTGTGTTACTGTTTGGACTAAAACCCAAAAGTATGATATTTCCAACTTATTTTTGGAACTGGAGAAGTCTTTGGATTGAAGGATAAAATGTCTTCAAGAAACAAGAGTTACCTTGTATTTAAGCAATTGTAATTTCTTAGATGACTGATAATCTACATCAGCGTAAAATAAACAAGAAATATTAAGAAGGGAAACATAGTGCTTTAAGAAAATCCTCATTCTATTTTCAAAATATGTTCATATTTGATTTGAGAAGGTCATCACAGAATAGGAAAGGGGTAATTTGTTTTTTTCAAGATAAATGTGTTGTGCTTGCTGGAGGAAGTAAAGCAGTTGCAGTGCAGCTAAATCTTAATCTCTCTGTCAGAGGAGAGATGGCAGAGCCACCAGCAGCTCACCAATAGATATGCTGGCTGCGGTCCAGCTCACCCCAAGCCATCTCGATTGGGTTCAGGTCCGGTGTCTGCGGAGGCCAGGTCATCTGGTGCAGCACCCCATCACTCTCCTTCTTGGTCAAATAGCCCTTACACAGCCTGGAGGTGTGTTTGGGGTCATTGTCCTGTTGAAAAATAAATGATGGTCCAGCTAAACGCAAACCGGATGGAATAGCATGCTGCTGCAAGATGCTGTGGTAGCCATGCTGGTTCAGTATGCCTTCAATTTTGAATAAATCCCCAACAGTGTCACCAGCAAAGCACCCCCACAACATCACACCTCCTCCTCCATGCTTCACGGTGGGAACCTGGCATGTAGAGTCCATCCGTTCACCTCTTCTGCGCCGCACAAAGACACGGTGGTTGGAACCAAAGATCTCAAACTTGGACTCATCAGACCAAAGCACAGATTTCCACTGGTCTAATGTCCATTCCTTGTGTTCTTTAGCCCAAACAAGTCTCTTCTGCTTGTTGCCTGTCCTCAGCAGTGGTTTCCTAGCAGCTATTTTACCATGAAGGCCTGATTCACACAGTCTCCTCTTAACAGTTGTTCTAGAGATGTGTCTGCTGCTAGAACTCTGTGTGGAATTGACCTGTTCTCTAATCTGAGTTGCAGTTAACCTGGGATTTCTGAGGTTGGTGACTCGGATTAACTTATTGTCTGCAGCAGAGGCGACTCTTGGTCTTCCTTTCCTGGGGCAGTCCTCATGTGAGCCAGTTTCTTTGTAGCGTTGATGCGACTGCACTTGAGGACACTTTCAACGTTTTCCCAATTGTTAGGACTGACTGACCTTCATTTCTTAAAGTAATGATGGCCACTCCTTTTTCTTTACTTAGCTGCTTTTTTCTTGCCATGATACAAATTCTAACAGTCTATTCAGTAGGACTATCAGCTGTGTACTGTATCCACCTCCTGCACAACACAACTGATGGTCCCAACAACATTTATAAGGCTTGAAATCCCACTTATTAAACCTGAAAGGGCACACCTGTGAAGTGAAAACCATTTCAGGTGACTACTTCTTGAAACTCATCAACAGAATGCCAAGAGTGTGCGGAGCAGTAATCAAAGCAAAAGGTGGCTACTTTGAAGAACCTAGAATATAAGACATATTTTCAGTTTTTTCACACTTTTTTGTTCAGTATATAATTCCACATGTGTTACTTCATAGTTTTGATGGCTTCAGTGTGAAGCTACAATATTCATAGTCATGAAAATAAAGAAAACTCTTTGAATGGGAAGGTGTGTCCAAACTTTTGGTCTGTACTGTATGTATATATATATATATATATATATATATATATATTCAAAATGAGGTGAGATCTTTCCATGTAATCCATGCAACATTTAGTAACTGCTCACAGTTAACTCCATAAAAGTTACAATAAATATTCTTATATCCTTATGTGTAATCCATGCAATAATTATTAAAACACACAGTTGAAGCAGTGGGGAGTGAAACAAGCATGTTCTCATATTCTGGAGCTGAGAGACTGGAGAGGCCTGTGTGGAGCCACATATTATCTGCCACATGTTATCTGTCTAATCTTTTGCAAAAATATAAACAAGTATATCCAAAGAAATGATGTATGATGATTTTATATTCTTTCACATGTATTGAATAAAATTAGTAGTCTTTGATTAACAAGTTAAAAGATGTATGATTGAAAAGTGGTTAAGAACTGAGAATTAGAGGAAAAACATTAAGGTTTGACATTCTCAGTCAGCTATATATGAAAGAAATATAACATTAATCATTTGTAAAGCATGAATAAAAAAATAAAGTGATGGTTTTGCAACGGTGTTTTAAAGTGAATGCTGACAGCTAAAGAATGAAATGTGTAATACTGTGTAAAGTTTAAAACTGAGCAGAATAGGGAAAGATTGGAGGATGACAAGGAGTGACGAGAGCCTGCTGCATGCTGACAGCGACGGGAGGATGCGACTACAGACCAGGGTGGCGATTATTGGCATCTCCAAGGCTGAGAAGCAGAATCAGTAGGTCACAATGACCATGACTAAAGTATTGAGCAATAATCAAGAAGCTGAGCTGAATAGATTGCGCAATAACTAAGAAGCCTAATAAGGGCCTGACCAGTGAAGGCATCAAGCGCTTTAAAAACAATGCTGAGAGCAGAAATGGGGTTGTTTCCTCGCAGAAGACCAGGAAACAAGTTCGGACGGAGAAATTATGCTTGGATGGAAAAGGAACAGAGACACAGCCCCACTGATCGACTGCATTAAGAAGAGGATCAACCCGTGTGCCCAGAAAGGACTGTGCCTCAAAATTAATAATCTGATTTCATCTAAAGCCTTTTTATCCAGACAACAGAAGTGAACTTGATCGGTGAACAGCTGATTGCTCTAAGTTTCAGGCTTCTGGAAGTCCTGAATCAACTTCATTTATGTCCCCGGGTTTCCTTCAACTCTTCAGCCTCTGGAAACTACTGCCTTCGGAGACATATAACAACAAAGATCCTGTTTAACCATTGAAGCCTGGAGCATCAGTACCTGCCACTTAAGGAAGAAGACTGAAGATTGAGTTGTATTCCCTTCAAGAAACCACTCGTTGTTACCAGAATAATTTTTCTCCATCAGGTGCATGGATGAGACTCCGTCTTCAAAGCCTCTCCAAACTCACTAGTTTCAGCATCAGGGAAAGACAGGTTGAGTTGATTGATTCATTTCTATTATTGAAATTATTTTGTGTTGCCGAATTTAAGCTGTTACTGGCCACTGCAAAAGCATCACTAATTAAAGAAAGCATATAAAATTCTAGTTAAATTGTGGACAATCAATTATTTGAGTCACCGTATTGTTGGCTTTTCATTGGTGGTAAAAAGTCTTCTTGCCTGGTTCCAAGATATTTTAGGAGGTTTTTATAGGTTAACTTAACCAAGTTTGTTAAAACAGCACCATTGGGGCTCGTGCTGAGTTACTAAAATTAACCTAGCCCATATACCAAGAGCCAGTTGTAAATTAGGGAATGAGCAGCCGTGAACAAAAGTGACTGTCGAAGGTGTGGATGACTGCGATAGGCTACTCGGTTGCCCGGACCTCCAGTTGAAGAAGGGCGAGACTTTCAGATGAAGGCTGTCAGAGGCTAGGTGAGTCATTTCCCGACACCAGCTTAAACAGAACTTTCAGTAAACCTGCTTAGTAAGATCTTTCAGGTTTAGGGAAGTCCGGACCCGTGAGATGGAGAGCTGGAATGAGCAATCCCTTTAGACATGGGGAAGTAGGAGGGAGGGGTTAGCTCATCAGACAATGAAAGGTGGCACACAAACAGGGACCCTGAAAGAGAATATATATATATATACATACATATATATACCTCTAGCACTGCACCACCTGAGAGATTTGTTCTGTTTTTACCTTTTTGTGACACTTACATATTTCGGATCATCAAAAACAAATTATTCTCAGACAAAATGTCAGACTTACTGAAGGAACAACAAGGCAACTTCTGTGGAAGCTTCAATAAACATCATTGATTAAAAATAATCAAATTATTGTGTTATTGTGGTAAAAAAGACATCATAAAAAAAAATCTAAATGTTAGTGAAAAGGCATTAAAATCAACTTATCAAGGAATGATTTACAGACCAGGACTAAACACACTCCGGTTTGTTTTTTTTCCAAATAAAAAAAATGACCTGCATTTGCTTTGAGCCTCTTTTACTCAATATTTTGTAGACACCAAATATAATGCCATATATTTTAGTTCCACTGTCTTTCTATGGTGGTGCCAAGCTACCCAATCTCTGTTGAAGAAAAGTATCTTCACACAATGATTCTATCAACACCATATTTTGCTGTGTGGAAACGACATGTTTGCTATGTTCCCCTATAAGGTGGCAAACTGCAAACAGTAGGGCAGATTTGTGGAGTGCGCAAGTAATAATTGTCCCGTCAACGGTTTTCCCAAATGCTCTGAGATGTTCAAAGCTTGGGATGTTGCTTTAGAACCTAACTCAGCTTCAAACTTCTCCACAACTTCCTGACCTGTCCGCTGTGCCCATTAGTCTTCATGATGGTGTTTGTTCACTAATTTTCATTAACAAAACTTGGAGGCCTTCACAGAACAGCTGGATTTATACTGAGATAAAATTATAAACAGATGGACTCTATTTACTAACCAAGTGACATTTTTAAGGCAGGTTGTTGTCACTGGAATTTATTTGGGGATATCAGAGGGACAAAATTCAAACTACATTTTTGAAATTTTTATTTGTAAAGAAAAAAGAAAAATCAAACTGCGTATATTTTTCTTTCCACTTCACAGTTCTGGACTACTTTGTGTCTGTCTGTCTGTCACATGAAATCCCTATACAATAAAGTTGATGGTTGTAATGTGACACAATATGAAAATGTTTAAGGATGCAGGATAGTGCACGATACTTTTGCAAGGCACTGTATATTATGTCTAATTCTACGCTAATTAATCTTTTAAATAATGATATTGTCAGTTCTGGTACCCACCGCTTGGCCCTAATAAAATTAAACCGAGTTTCAGAGAGATGCTTTGTGTTTATAGACGAGGAAGGAGGTCTCCCTGTATATGTGTGCATTCTCACCTCCACTGCTTCTCACAAGGCTCGTCAAGCAGAGAGCAACCAAGAGAAAGAGCACACCATTCTCCCATGAAAAAGAAAACAGGCAGCCAAGCAACATTCTTCTCTGCTGCTTTAATGCTACAAGTAGGAAAGATGAGCCACTTCAAGGAGAAAATGCTGCTGCTTGTCAGCACGAATTATTAATTCTATTGCTCGATCCAAATCCGATGTTTGGAGAGAGCAATGAGGCGGTGATTTATGTTGGCTGACATTACTCTTGTTTCTGTTGGGCCAGCTGGCTGCCAGGGCTGCGCTCACACAAAGCGTCTGTGGTGGTGCATGCAGGCAGCTGATTTGAGTGACATGTGGGGCAGATAGATCTCTGTTGGACTCAGCTGGAGGAGAGGAAGAGTGTTTATTTAAAGCTCAGAATCAATCGTGTTCCTTCCCCTGTTTCGCCCTCCCATGACTATGCTGAATATGGCCTGTACACACCTTTAGAAAGCCAGAGAAAATTTAAGGCTGCGTCTCTCACACACACAGAGATACAAATTGTTGTGAAAAAGTGTTTGCCCCCTGACAGCTTTCTTCTGTTTTGACTTTTTTGTGATGCATTTCAGATCATCAAACAAAGTGTGTGACCTGATTTTGAAAAAAGAAAATGCTACTTTCAACCGATTGTTTAATTTATTAAGGGGTAAAAGCTACCCAAACTAACATGGTTCTATGTGAAAAAAGTACTTGCCCTTAAAACCAGATAACTGATTTTGTCACCCCCGGCAGCAACAACTGCCAAATAAGAGCTTGTGATAACAAGCATTGAGTTTTTACATCACTGTGGAGAAATTTTGGCATATTGTGCAGAATTGTTTGAATTTAGGTTTTCGATGATATAGCATCTCAATCAGATTTAAATCTGAACACTGACAAAGACACTACAAATGCTTTGTGTTCTTTTTTAGCCTTTTAAAGGTTTATTTGCTGATGTGTTTCCGTTGAGCTCATTATGTTTTTGGCCAGGCCTTGTTTTTGTTCAACATTGTTTTTTTACCTTTTGGATCTCTCCCATGAATACCATTTCTACCCGGTCCCTCTTGTAGAATCATGAACACTGACCTTAACTGAGGTTCTATAAACGTTGTCCAGGGTTATTTCTTTACTTCCTGGCCGAGTCATTGATTCAATCTAGGAGTCATTTTGTGGAGCAGTCACTCCTGGAAAGGTTTACCATGGTTCCATATTTTCTTAATTTGTGGATAATGGCTCTCTGAGTTTTGGTGCAGTCCTAAAACCTTAGAAATGGCATCGTAACTCTTTTCAGCTCTTCCTGAATTTCTTTAAACTAGGGCATAATGTGTAACTATTTGAAATCTTTAAACCTGCATCATGTTGTCAGACAAGTTCAATTTAAATGATTTCTTGTTACTACAGCTCTGGCAATATGCTGGCCTGGGTTTGGCTCTTTGGATTGAATTCAGGTTTGTCACAAAATGGGGATTATTTCAGTGAATTTAAAATTCAAACATGGGGTAATTTGGCTTTTAATTAGGTTGGTTTGAATATCTTTTTTTGCTTAATAAAAAAAAAGAAAATGCTGTGTTTTGAATTTTTCTCAGGTCTTTGTCTTTGATATTAGCATTTGTTTGAACATCTGAAACATGTAAGAGGCACAAAAAGCAAAAATAGAAAAATCTTCAAGGGACCAAACACTTTCACCGCACTGTATACATATAAAACACAACGTCAGGACCTCCACATATACACTTCACTTTCATTCTAACAGACAGATCCGCATATTTTGATATGCATGAAGGTAATATTATCAATGCATAGCAAAGCTCAACACCAACTCAGTGATTGGCTAAGCTAAACCTATTCTAAAATACAATCACAGGAGAGAAATTGAAAGATGCGAGTAAGGAAAAAAAGTAAAAATAACACCAGGCCCCCTCCAGGAAAATGCTGTTGATAGATAGATGCCCAGGTACCAAAAGCAGGTATTACACTTGTACATTGAATGTAATCACAGGCAACAAACACACCAGGCCAGCCAGAATACAGCTCCATTTATAAAATAAAAATATGCTTGCAGACATTTGCTAGTTTTCTTAGCTGCACATAATATGACCACAGTCCTCCTCCCTTGAAGAGGATGAAACCATTTATTCCGAATGAATGAGACACTATGGAACTGTAACATTTCTATAGAAAGTCTCTACAGACCCTAAAGTCTACCACTGTTGAACTCTCACTTTATACTGAGCTGCAATAACTGGACTTTGGCCTGATAATCTCTGGGGTTTGGTACAACTTGTTCAGCCACTGCTCATTCTGTCCAAACACACCACCTGACCAGTATCTGAAAGCAGGAGACATATCAAGCACATGAGTTTGTTGTTGCTCATAAATAAAAAATTCAAAGATGAACATTAC